>NW_017728998.1:8347957-8354791 GCF_001723915.1 Gavialis gangeticus | reverse complement strand
GGGTCAGACTTGATGATCTGTCTAGGTCCCTTCCGACTCGTCGATTCTATGGAAGGTAAGGGCATAGTGCTGCATCTAGCTAGAAAGAATCGCCAACACATCTACAGACTAAGGGGTGACTTTCTAAGCAGCACAGCAGCAGAAAGGGATCTCAGAATCACAGTTGACTCCAAAATGAGCATGAGTCGTCAATGTAACAAAGTGATAGGTAAAGCCAACTGCGCTCTTTCATGCATTAGAAGGTGCATCACGAACAGATCTAAGGAGGTAATACTTCCCCTCTGTGCGGCATTAGTAAGACCGCAGCTGGAGTACTGCATCCAGTTTTGGGCACCGTGCTTCAAGAGAGAGGTGGATAACCTTGAGAGAGTCCAGAGGAGGGCCACTTGTATGGTTAGGGGCCTGCAAGTAAGGTCCTATGAGGGACCTGAATCTCTTCAGCCTCCCGCAAAGAAGACTGAGAGGGAAATCTACTGGCCATCTACAAATTCACCAGAGGGGGACAGCAAGGAATAAGAGATGCTCTGCTTACCAGGGTGCCCCTTGGGGTTACTAGGAACAATGGCCACAAACTGATGGAGAGCAGATTTATATTAGACATTAGGAAAAATTTCTTTATGGTGAGGGTTGCCAAAATCTGGAATGGGCTTCCAAGGGAGGTGGTGCTCTCCCCTATCTTGGAGGTCTTTAAGAAGAGACTAGACAAGCACCTAGCTGGGGTTATTTACCCCAGCGGTCTTTCCTGCCCAGGGCAGGGAGTCGGACTCGATCTGATGTCCCTTCTGACCCTAAAAATCTATGAAATCTATGAAATATAGCACAGAGATTATACAGAGAGTAGATGAGTACACTGTCTGGATTGCCCTGCCATACTTACTCAACTATTGCAGAAGCTCTGAACCTCTTCCAGAAATGGTGAAAACTCTATGTAGATTTTACATCCAAGGTCAGAGGGACAAAATGAACAGACAGACATCTGTCCTGTAGACTGGCGGCTGAGTAAATGTGATCACAGGATGTACCAATCAAAGTATTTCCAGACAAGTAGGAAAGTAGTTATATCATTATATTGTTATATATTGTTATAGTAGGCACTGATAAAGTATCAACTGGAATTATGGGTACAATTCTGTATTAATGTAAGACGAATTCACAAAGAAACCGAGGCGGGTAAAGGTATACTAGGATGATGGGGAAAAATGGAGAGTTTTTCTTTGAGAGGAGACTAAAAACAATTGGTTTGTTTGTAAGATGAAGGCTGAAATGGAATATGATTGCTTCCATGAGGGACAGGGAAGGTTTACCATATTTAATGGACACTGTTAGCACAGGAACAAAGGGATATAAACTGGCTGTGAATATGTTTCAGCTGAAAATTAGACAGAGTTTTCCTAAGCTCCAAGGATCAGGCTTGTAATAGGAGTCATAGGGACACGAAACATAATTGACTTTAAGAGGGAGGTTGATAATTTTGTGAACTGGATATTTATAGAGCATGGTTGTAATAGTGGGGGACTGGACTTTCACTCTGGAAGTCCCTTCCACTCCATTCTTCTGTTCTTCAAAGTGTATGCATAAATGAATTTCTGAGGATTTAATAGATTTCATAGATACTAGGGCTGGAAGGGACCTTGGAAGATCATTGAGTCCAGCTCCCTGCCCCAGGGGCAAGAAGTCAGCTGGGGTCATAGGATCCCAGCAAGATAAACATCCAAATGTCTCTTGAAGGCGTTCAAAGTAGGTGCTTGAACCACCTCCGATGACAGGCTATTCCAGACCTTGGGCGCTCGGACAGTAGAGAAGCTATTCCTTATGTCCAGCCTGAAATGGTCGCAGAGGAGTTTATAACCATTCGACCTCGTCATCCCTTGGGGCGCTCTGGTGAACAAACATTCCCCCAGATCCTGGTGAACACCCCTTATAAACTTATAAGATGGCCGAGTTAAAAATTTGAAGGCAAATTTATGGCTGACATAAGGCGATAGAAATCTATGGATCTCACTTGAAATGCGCCAGTTCATTTCAGCAATGAATTTAGTTCTTCATGAAATAAATAGCAGACGAATACACTGAGTGTCTTCCATGCTAATACATGACTTATTAAGCTTACAACATACTTATTTTTATTAAAAGCTTTGCATCTAAGAAATCATTACGTGAAAATCAATACTCCAATTTTATCTAGTTTTCTGAAAAAAAATTCTTCAACTTTCTTCCTGTTTTAAATAGATAGCCATATAAACAATTTAATTAAACATATTTTTCCTGTTTAAACTAACAGAACCCAGATGAAAAATCTTGTTTAAATGCTTCTGTTTACTTGCATCTGATTCTTGCAAAATACCTTAAGACCAGACACCAGCTATTTCACAAAATAAATCTGGTTACAAATTAAAAAGAAAAAAAAAGTTTACCATGATAGTCTTATGTTCTGTGTCCTTAATAAAGATAAAGGAATACTTAAACATTTTGAGGAATACTTTCTAATCTAGTTACTATGGTTACAAGTTAGTTGGAGATTCAGTAGCTCTATGGCAACGATGGAATTAAATTTTCTGCCCAATATTGAAATATCCAGGACCTAATATCCTGTAGCTTAATAATAAATCATGTTAATGACCTGAGAGGTAGAAGCAAAGAGATAAAATCTTGTCTATGCTCTGAAGCTGTATTACAGATTGACTGTTGTGTTGTTTGTATTAACCTCAACCTTGGAATTTAAGAAAACTGCAAGCTCTTTTATAGGGGAATATAGAGACAAGTTTGAAATAATTTATAATAGATGTGCTATAAGCCTTGGCGGTAAATTGCATATATGATATAATGAGAGATCAAAATTGTAACAACTCATTTTCAGTTGTCAAGAAAAAGTGGTAGATTATTTTAGAATTCAGATAAAAGAGTGAGTGAAAGAAGTTTGATTTCGTGGGTTAATTTTCTTTTTAAGATGGTCTATTATGCTGCCTTAACTAACTAATGTAATTGAAAATTTAACACATTTCCATAATGGCAGGTCTCAAACTGCTGAATCATGATCATATTTGCTTTAAAAAAGCCTCATGCTATGAAAACAAGGTTTCAGGAAATCAGGAGATTCTACAATCTGCTTAAAGCAATACATGGTCATTTGCCGTGCTTTAAGTCGCACTGTGAGAGGTAGCACCAAAGTGATTCAGCTGCATGGACGGACAAGGTTCTTTGGGTAAATCTGGTATCTTTTATTAGACCAACTCAAATAGATGGAAAAATTCTTCTTTGCAAGGTTTCGGGTATAAAACCCTTGGTCAGGCCGAGGAAGCATCTGCAGTTGGTCTGCGCTCTTCCTGGATGGAACAAATAGTAATAGTTGGAAGAATTTTTCAATTTGTCTGCCTATGTCCTTAGACCAACACGACTACACCCTACACCCCTAAAATGCAACAAGGATTTGAGAGTTTGGATTTGAAATGTATCGATGTAAATTCCCATTGGTTTGGGTGACCGTTTGATTTGACTTCTGGTGAGAAAGTACTTCCATATGTAGCATCTGGATGAAGCTTGTAATGGGCAAACAACTCTCTTCATGATGTACAGGAACTTACATCAGGAATTCTTTTCAGTATGAAGGTAGCAGTCTTATTACTGCCCTTTCAAGGTCACTAGCCACATTGCTATTCTGCCCCCCAGGAAGTTCCTCAGGCCCCACACAGACTCTGTCTTGTGATGCTGTGCTTCCGGGGTGCTCTACATTTCCAGGACTAGCTCTGTGCTACAACATGCATATAAAAAAGAGGGCTTCTTATTATGTACATGAAGAAACTGGGCTGACCAAGTATGGGCCAGGTTTAGATCTGTTCAAACATTTCAGCCCTTCAGCTGCTCCATGATTTCTCGTTTGCCACCCCTATAATCGATTTTCAATGGTAAGATGGTATGATATAAAACAAAGTCCACCTGAATACGATTTCAGAAGAACTATTGTAACTTATTCCCAGATGTCTGTAAACTAACACGTACTAGTAATCTGAGAATTACTTCAACAGTGTATTTTGTTAAGGCCAGTAGACAGCAAGGTAACTTAAGCAGATTGGTCATAAAACTTTGTTTTCGTCACTTCTTGTTTCATAACTTGTTGAACTGGTATTGAGGAAAGATGAATGATAAATTATTTCACAAGGAAAAAGAAGAAATGTTGTGTTTGTGGATTATCTACAAAGTAGCATAAATAGCTACGATTCGGGGCATGATGGTAGTTCTTTTCTCTTGACTAGCTACTCATTTCTTTAACCATGAGTCATTTTTATTGCAAGTTGGTTTTTTTGGTAACAACATATTAAAAATATTTTAATTAGTTGAACAGGACTAAATAACAAGCAAAATTGGTTGAAAGAAATCCCTGTAATATGCTATTAAACTGTGGCAACTGGTAAGAATATAGTCGGTCAGACTATCTGATGAAGTGAGTTTTAGCTCGGGAAGGCCTGTACTATATAATCTACTTTGGTCAGTCTGTAAGGTGCAAATTTACCCTGTCTTCTGCTTGACTTCTAATGTGGCTAACTATGTCTCTTTTGTCTAATGAGCTAATGAGGTTCATCCACCTTTGCAAAGGGTTCAGCTAACTAATGAGAAGCTGTGTGTGGGCTAGGTTCTGGGCAACGCAAGCTTTCTGGAAGCTCAGCAGGATAGCCAATGGCTGGTAATTATCATAAAGCAGTGCCTTATGCCTCTGCACACTGCAGTGGATTAGGCCAAGTCCCCAGTCAGTGCATTTTGTACCATATCAGTCAAGAAAAAATGTCTTTACCATCTGAGTTCCCAGAGCCTGGAATAGACTCCCCACAGAAGTGATGCAAGCACCTACTCTGGACACTTTTAAGAAACACTTGGACGCTTATCTTGCTAGGATCATTTGACCCCAGCTGACTTCCTGCCCCTGGGGCAGGGGGCTGGACCTGATCATCTTGCGAGGTCCCTTCCAGCCCTAGTGTCTATGAAATCTATGAAGTTGGTTTCACAAATGAGAAGAGGGACCATGTTTTCCATCACATTTAACCTCCTGCGTGACACAGGCCACAGGCTTAAACTTTTTAGAAAGATCTCCAGCCCTGATTTTAAAATGTCTACCAACAAGGAATGAGTGCATACACAGCCCTTGATAAGTTGTTCCAATAACTGATTAGCCTCCATCTGAAGAATTTGGGCCTTTTCTGAGTCTGAATCTGTCTAGCTTCAGCTTCTAGTGGTTGGATCTTTTTATACCGTTGTCTCCTAGATTGAAGAGCCTTTTATTCTCACATTACTGTTCCCTATGCAGTTACTTACAGACTGTGGTTAAGTCTTTGATATATTAAACATACTGAACTCCTGAAGTTTTTTCATTGTAAGACATCTTTTCCAGTTCTGACAATGAATCGTTGTTGTATTCAGAAATAGAAGAATCTAAAACTCCTCAGTTAAGTGTAAATGCCAAGGTGGGCAAGGTATGGCTCAGAATAATACAAGTTTTGTGTAAAGAGAAATGGGACAAGCATAAGAGAGGGAAAATTCAGTGGCATATCTCCCAACAGTAACGTGTTAGACTGTGGAATAGCCATTCCAGAGATACAGACATTTAAAATTGAAGTGGACAGAACATATCAATGAGGGGAAATCTTGCATTGATAAGAGATCTAAAAGGGGATTTAAAAACAAAATCATTGACAACCAGAGTTCTTTAATTTGCTACCAGTATTTGCTCTCAGCCTTTCCCATATGAAGGACCTTGTCTAACTTCTCTATCTGTGATAATTAGATCAATGAGCTGACGTGCGGTATGATGCTAACCCCTTTGCTAACTGCTTTTCAAAATAATTTTTCCATCTTTTTACAACTTTCTTCCCTCTCTTCCAGCTGACCACTAAGGGCAATGTAGAAGTTTCTTTTATCTTTCTCATTAATCACCTCTGCCACACAGTTTGCAACCTTTTCTGTGAGTCTCTCTGAAGTGTTCTTAGCTGTCTGCTTTCCATTGGAAAGAAGCAAGCTTTGTGTTTTACATCAAAATCTAATGAAGATTTGCTTCTCCTTTCAACAACGTATTTATTGACCCTCAAATGCTTTTGCATCCTGGCCTGTAGCATGCCATTGTGATAATATTATCAATATCCAGTATACCACCCTGTCTGGTGTCAGACACTTTGGAGGTACGATATACAAAATGTGTCATTTTTTTGCCCAAACCTAGAGTTGGGCAAAAAATGTAGACAAATAGTAAATTTTCTTTAAACTTTGAAAATAAAGGAGTTTTGGAGAGACCAAAGTAACTTGTACATTACAGTTGGATTTGGCAAAAAACTTTGACCAAAAAATGGGGGTGGGGGTAGATTTTAAAAATGCCGAAACATTTCAGCTAAGTACAGATGGTCAAAAAACCTGAGGCTAACCCAATTCAGTCTTCACAGGCTAGTCTAAGCTGCAGAGATTGAACAGATAAGCAAGTGAACAGACATTCATTTTTTGTTCTGGAAACGCAGCCACATTTATGCCGTAGCCCAGGCCTAGAGGGTGGGGGGCTAGAAGATAGCTCCCACCTTGGAGCAGGCAGCTTGGGACAAGGCTAGCCTGCCTGCCCACCCACCCTGCAACAGAGGGTTGCAGGGGAGATGCAAAGCCTCTTGGGCTGCTTGGGAACTGTGAGTTGACTTGAATCTGGATGAGGTTTGGGACAGAATTTTAATAAACTGATTTAACATAACACATTATAACCTGCCTGACATCTGGCTCCCTAGGTAAACCCTCCACTTTTTACCAGCTTTTCTCATTCCCCACCCCGCATCCCTTGACTACAATTACACAGGCCCTATTCTTGCAATA
>NW_017728998.1:8336331-8342957 GCF_001723915.1 Gavialis gangeticus | reverse complement strand
AACTGTGAGTTGACTTGAATCTGGATGAGGTTTGGGACAGAATTTTAATAAACTGATTTAACATAACACATTATAACCTGCCTGACATCTGGCTCCCTAGGTAAACCCTCCACTTTTTACCAGCTTTTCTCATTCCCCACCCCGCATCCCTTGACTACAATTACATTCATTCCCCTTCCCCCGCATCCCCCTCTCCCCCCCACCCATCTCTCACCTACTGACCACCTCAATTTACATTTTAACTGACTGGTTTTCTCCCATAGTACTGGCCTATGGCTGCTTTACTATTCCATCCGGGAAGAGCACAGACTGTCTGCAGATGCTTCCTCAGCTTGACAAAGGGTAATGGTACCCAAAAGCTTGCAAATACCAATTTTTCCAACTATTTGAGTTGGGCTAACAAAAGATATCAGATTTACTCAAAGAACCTTGTCTGCCTATGTCCTTAGACCAACAACAGCTACAGTCTACACCTCAAATATATGACACACTTTTCAATCAAATTCCACATATTCCATACAAAACATCTTTTTCTGACATGCTCCCCCCAGATAAATGTTCAATTATCCATTTACATCTAGGTCAACCGAAGGAATAAGTTCAGAGTAAGGCTTGAACTCACTCACCTGGGGCCATTCTCCTTTATACCCATGGTTATCAATTTTCTCTAGCTGTAGGATAATGAACCCATTCGTCTCCTTATCTTTCTGTCTTTTCATCATGTTGTATATCCTTCTAAATAACAAATGAATAGCATGGACCTGAAAACATGCAATGCAGGCCTAACATTTATAGCAGTCCTATTTTTGAGGTGCAACGTTCTTTGGAATTAACTAGTAAAGAAAAAAAATACAGATTTTTCCAAAATATTTTCCCCTGATGACAGTAAGCTCTACTTATGCTCCAAGTTAGGATTCACCATAATTTTTAAACAGATTCATATCTAGCTGGTAGAGAGGATGTAGACATGTGCCTAAAGTTAAGCACATGCTTAAGCACTTAGCTATTTCAGGGCTTACAATCCTGATCCGGAATGCACTGGAAATAATAGAAGTCCCAATTGCTTGAATGTTTTAGAAGAAGCATAATTATAGGTGCTGACCTGAAGTAAACAGGAAATAAACTTGACCTGTACTATCAATAGTTGCTGTTTCCTTTTACACATAGCAAAAATTATGTATGTACATCTGGGAAAATGAGGCTTTTCATTTACCCTCACTTTGCCTGGTTTTACTAGACGATGTATTTTTTTGCACTGCTTCAGAAGTTTTGCTTTTCATTTCTGTAACGCATGCAAGGAACTATTAAGTTAACATTTTCAATTGAGCTTTCTTTATATTTGCTGGAGATGTGAATAGGTTTTGATAATAAAAATCTGTACAACAATGAAGTCCAGAAATTGAAAGCAGTCGTGATCCTTGTAATCCAATAACATGTGCCTTAATATATTTTTTTACTTATTAGAAGGCCAAAAATTGAAGAAGTGTGGATACAACTAAGGGAAAAACTAAAGTAAATTACTTTATATCAAGAGGTTTGTGCTCAGATATGATTAAAATATGAGATAAAGATATTTTTCAAGCTGACATTCTTTGATTCATTTGGTTTTCCAGTGGGCAAAAATAAAGTACTTAGAATTGCTGAAGAATTTATTATTCCTGGTAAGCTGTAAATAGAGTTTACATCAGGGGTTTCATTGGTGATCTTTTCAGACAACAGAACATAAAACAGGGAAATTCTCAGATCAAGTAAAGAAAAAATATTTAAAAATCTTTGTGATTTTTATCACCACTAAAAATTAATGTACAATACAGAGCATGAAATTGTGAAATTATATAAATATGAAAGCATACTAATTCAACCACATTCAGTATCACTGGGTTGTTTGAGTTTTTTAATCTGAGTTTGCTAAGGGTCACTGGGACTTGAAAATTAATTTGAATGAATAAAATCCTATACCATTTGAATTCATTTTAGGTTGTTTAGAAAAGCATCCAGTGCTACTGACTTATTTTTCTGCAAGGATCTCAGAGTAATTATTAGTTAGGGATCTAGCTTTCTTTCAAGCAATTGGTACACAATAGGGAAGAAATATCCTATCTCATGCTATGAAAAAATATAATTACCTGTTAATGTGAAATCTTAAGCGGCAGGTACAGTATTTCCTATAGGGGAGAAGTTAACGATGTACAAACTGATGACGGGCACTCTTTGTAAGTAGTAGAAATTGATTTTTTTTGCCGGGGGGTCCTCGTGTCAGAGACGACTAAAGGATCTAAAAGGATCTGCATCCAGCTAATGACCACCTACTAAGAGGTCTTCACATGATAGTCACCGGTTACACACTCCAGTTCTTTATCTTGTTGACATGAAAATATGCTTTGGCAATATTCATTTATATCTAAACCTTTCCATCATAAACCTGCCATTGCTTTATTCTGTGCACAGTCCAGGCAGATTTCCTGTGATCATGATGTATTTGTATTCATTAAGACTTTTACCATCAGAGAGACACCAATATCATGTTCCAATTGACGTTGTAGCACGAAAGTTACTTCTGACAATACAGCAAAACACAGCCGAAGATACTTTCCCCCAAACAGCTGTTCAAAAGCCCCCTTCCAAAATTCCTAGTAGATTCCAAGAGTTCATTATATTTTTTGAGTAGGAACACATTTTTCATATCAACATTTTAAAATCAAGAGCTGAAAGCAAATTACATAGAGGACATCATTTTTTTGTCCTTAATCCTTTGGAAGAGTTACTACTCCCTGCTGATCATGTAATGAACTATCTAGACCCATGTACAGTAACAGGATTTTGAAAAAGGTAGGAAGGCTCTGATGACGAGCAGAGGGAATTATTTCATAGCAAATCGTTCATCAGATGAGTTTTGCTTTATTTTCTATTCAAGAATATATTGTGAACAGACTTTGCTTTTTACAAATGTATCTGTGGTTTTACCCTGATGCAGACCTTTCTAAGCTTATAGGCAGATCAATAGCTTATAGGAGGTGCTACTTCACGGTCAGGGCTGCTAGGATCTGGAACGAACTTCCAAGCGAAGTGGTGCTGGCTCCTACCCTGGGGGTTTTTAAGAGGAGGCTGGATGAACACCTTGCTGGGGCTGTTTGACCCCAGTACTTTTTCCTGCCCTGGCAGGGGGTTGGACTTGATGATCTGCTCAGGTCCCTTCCAACCCTCCTATGAAACTAGGTGAGCTACTCCATTTCCCTATATCTTCAACTGTTTGTTTTTGGGAGCACGAATGGTCAGTTTGGCCACATGCTACAGCAGGGGCAGGCAAAATACGACTTGCCAGGCCATTCTATCCAGCCCATGGAGCTGCTTCAAAAAACAATTATTACAGGCCCGTTGGGAGGTGGGTTTTCAAAGGCTGCATGCCATTGGACCAGGCAGGCTCTATGCTTCCACCTCTGTGGGGCTCCCGGCACTCCAGCTGGGAGTCCCATGTGGTGGCATCAAGCATCATGGCACAGGACTGGATAGCTAGTGTGTGGGGAGGGGATCTCTGTCCTGTAGCAGGGGGGTTGGGTGTGGGGTTTGTGGGTGAGTGTGGGTCCCTTTGCCTCATGAAGCCTCCCATGGTGCATAGCCCCTGCTGCCACCGGCAGCAACAGCAACACATGGCAGGCCCTCTGGCTTCTCCTGGCCCATGGCAGGCAGAGCCACCCAGCAGTGCATGGCTCCAGCTGAATCCTGGGAGCTGCACATCGTGGCATGGAGCCCACCAGGCCCACTGGCATGTGCCTTCAAGCTAAACCAGGCTGACTCCATGCCAGCATGTGGGACTCCTGGCATTGTAGGTGGAAGCTGCACATCATCGGGTTGAGCTGGCTCCATGCCTCCACTTGGAGATTCCAGCACGGGAGTGGGAGCCCCAGGTGGAAGCATGGAGCCCACCCAGCCCAGTGGTGCACAACTCCCTGTGGCTTCTGGTCTGCGCACCATTAGGCTGGGCAGGCTCCATGCCTCCAGATGGGGCTCCCTGCTGGAGTGTTAGAAGCCCCATCTGGAGGCACAGAATCATTCAAGCCCAATGGCATGTGGCTCCTGCCTAGAGTGCCAGGAGCCCCACGTGCTGGCACAGAGCCAGCCTAGTCTGGCTCAAAGAAACATTCCAATGAGCCAAGTGAACTTTATGCTGCCATGTGCAGCTCCTGGGATTCAGCCAGAGCTGCACACCTCCAGGGGCCCCATTGCTTACTGTTGCTGCTGGTGGGAGCTGTGCGCCATGGCGGCTGTGTGAGGCAGGGGACAGCCCACACCCATCCACACACACTCACACCTGCACCCTCCCACAAATGCCATCCCCCAGAGACCCCACACTGACTCAGACACACCCACACCCCTTCACAAACACCTTGACAATCCCCACACCCCCTATACCCACAAATCCCCCACACGCCCCACAGGCAATATACAAGAGTATTTTTAGCTATTATGCAATCATTTCTATATACACTATGCAAACACGGATAGATCAGGACATTTTGAATAGAATTAAGGGCAAGGAGGAAGAGAGGACTTATGGTAGCAAAGGTCAGGGGTTGGGGTGTGATTGCCAGTCCCAAGATGGTGAGCAGGGGGTGAGGCATTTGTCAAGGGGTTGGGCTACCCTTGCAGCCCTCAACAGCTCACCAAAGTCATTAAGCGGCCCTTCATCCAAAATAATTGCCCACCCTTGTGCTACAGGTACTGCTCCATGGATGGATGGATGGCTGAAAACTTTTACAAAGATGAAGCAGGATGTCAAAGCTTATACAGGTTTATATATTCTCTCTGTGCCAAGCCTAGGAATCCTGTGAAGGAGCAGATCCTTCCCACTTATTTCCATTAACCCTCACTGAAGTCTTGACTTAGGCAGTATAGTAGAGTTAGCCTGGCCCTGAATGCATACCTTGAACTGCCACACTTATTTTTAAAAGACTTGCAGTACTTTTAATTTGAAGAAAAACTGTTAAACATTTAAACTTGACTAATATTATATTCAAATGATAAATTATCAGTCAGAATGGTGGTTGTCATAGGAACACATCCCCTGTATTGGCTGTATAAATTAACATTTTTTTTATAGAAGTAGCTGGGTTTAATTATTTGAATACATGTCATTATAGTTAAATTGATATACCAGGTTGTAAATTGAGTTTAGGGGACTGATATAGCATACTGACAAGGTAAAACTCCCAAGAACAAATGAGGGGACAGGCCTACAGAAATAATCTTAATGGCAATAGATCCGTTTTCTTGTCCGAGAAGTCATATAGTGGACATTGATGTGAGTGATTCATAAGTTGGAATGATCTGACTATTCTTTCTCAAGATTGTTTTCAAAACCCTCTGAGATCTCTGTATTGGCTGATAGCCCCAGAAATGTCTTAAGATCTTTCTGTCTATACAAATAGAAACATACAATGATTTGCCTTATTAATACTAATTAATGCACCTAGTTATTTTTTAAATCCATGATATGTTACTTTCTCATTTCCATAAACAAAGCCGTGTTGGTAATGCCATTAAGCCATTTGTTCTTTTTCTATGAAACTTTTGATGATATGCCTCCAGCTTTTAGTTTTCAGTAAAAATTAGACAACAAAGTCTGATCCAGGGGAAACTAGCTTTATTCATTAAATTAAAAGTTTGATTTATCCTATTGCTCATCCCCAGAGTCTGTTTGTCAGCCTGCTTACGGTTCTTTTAAATTATATATAAAAAGATCAGAGATTCTTTTAGTACAGTTCTGAATTCTTTATGAAGCCAGATGTATTCTTGTGTGCGGTTTTATCTGTTCAGTTATGTTCATCACCCTGTACTTAAGCAAATTAATTAGAACCACAAAAGCATTTTGATGGTCTTTTTGCTGGAGACTCAAACCTGTATCAGAATTCCTCTAAACTTTGTTCACGTCAGGATTGGATTATCGTTGCTTTAGGACCAATGCTTACACTTGCTTATAATTTTAATATGAACAGTATTACATCAAATGAGCATCTGGATACAGTGTTAAATAAAATTACATTGCTTAAACACTGGGGTCATGTACAGGTATTCAAAAAACCCAAAGCAGAATCATTTTCAATTATGCGCTTTACTTCAAGCACCCTAGGTTAGTTCAGGAGTGAACAGAACACGTTTGCCCTTTGGTGGGAGGGACCCACAGGCTCCCTGCACTGGCCAAGGCCAGCAGGTTGGGGACACTCCTGCATGCTTCCCAGCATGCTGGAGGCTGCCAAGGGCAGCTGAATGCAGCCAAGTGGCTGAGCCACTCCTGATTGACTGCTGGGAATGCCATGGTGACCACTCTGGGGTTCTTGTAGAAGCCTAGGGCCAGGCACAGGGCAGACTTTGTGGTGATGGCAAAGGGTTGGGGGCACGTGCCCAGCACCAACGAGGGGTGGCTTGGCCACTCCTTAGAAGGAAGGATCAGGCCTCTTGGGGCTCCAGTGAGTGGTAGGTGGCAGCAGCAGGTGCTTGGTGTAGTTACAGGAATTGTGATTGCAGGAATCATGCTGAGTGCCTGCTGCCATTTGCCAGAACTTTGAGGGGCCCATCCTTCCTTTTACAGAGCAATGCCCCCCCCCCCCCAACCGCCCCCCCGGTTTGGA
>NW_017728998.1:8328357-8335810 GCF_001723915.1 Gavialis gangeticus | reverse complement strand
GGGGGGGGGGGGGGTATGTGCTGCCTTGGCTCTGTACAACCTGGGAATGGGGCCTGCTGGACCAGAGCAGCTGAGCATGGGCCAAGTTCCAGCATGCCCCACTTTGAGGGGTGTGGTTGGAAGGGGGCCATCCCTCAGCATGGGATGCTTGCAGAGAGAAACCTAACTTGAGTTGGTAAAGCAACTGGTACAGAAGTTCGATAGACCGGTCTAACCTAAATCGATTAAGTCTAAACCACATTGATCCACGTCTATCTTATATTGGGTTTCATCATTTCTAAACCAGTCTATGTGCACTAAACTTCTGTCCGGTTACTAATATAGACTGGCTTCTGATCACTTATATTGGTTTATGTGTAATGCCTTTACGTGGCTTGGAAGTTGTAGTGTTTTAGTAAATGCAGGTGAAGAGAAGATGATGGTGGGTCATTAAATGGGAAATGAGTTATCCTCACTTTCACAGATGTGATATAAACTTTTGCCATATAGTTCATAGTGATATGAAAATAATTCAAAGCCACTATCAAGTGATGGAAGCTAGATGCTAATGTCAGTCAACGTAGTATTAATCTGGAGCAATTCCAGTGAAGACTGAGTTTATGTACTTTGGATTTGCACCCATATAACTGTGGTTTTCACATGGCTGAAGCTGTTTATTGGCCTGTGTAGATTCAGTTAGTAGTCTCAGTCAGTGTGAGTTATGAGAACTGAGCATGAAACAAAAAGCGACTCAAACATTTACTCCTGAAATTAAACTCTACCTTCATGCTTTGATTTTTTTTCTCTTTCAGTGCTCTAATGCCTGATTATGGCCCAGGGCATAATGTTTTAAACATCTTTTCAGTGAAATATAAAATCAAGCTTTAGGATATCCCTGCCTCAGTCTCAGTCCTTTGGTTCTCTTTACAAAAGTATTAGTAATTATTCAACAACCCCGGCAAAACTTCTGTTGGGTACTTTACATTTTTCTACTTGAAATTTCGAGACTGGATAGTCTTATTTTTCAAATGCCAATCAGCGTCCCATTTGATGATGGTTTATATGCTTGTTAAGTGTAATATTTGAAACCACCAAAACACAAGTGATTTGAGAGAGTTCTTTATGCCTTTTTAAAATAAAAGTGTAAATCAGACTGAGAACAAATTAGAGCAATCATGTCAGTGTTTCTATTTCTACATGGCAAGCTCTTTGGAATTGGGCTCATACCATTTTTCCCCCTGTCCCATATATAGAAAAACTACATAATTTCCTGGCTATTCAGTAAATAAATAATCATCTCCCTAAAAGCATTACCCACAGCTGGTTGATGCTAAGTGGGTATAACCTCCTGCAGTGGTGCAACTGAAAGCACAATTTTGGTCTACTTGTAATGAATACCATTAGACGTCTGTTTTTCCCAGTTGTTACTGCAGTGCCGTTTTAAAATCTTGGACTATGTTTGCAATTATGGAGGAAGGAGGTAGACGGGCCTGAAAACTGCCTTTCTACCACCCTTTCTCTCAGGCCTGGACCGGGCTTAGGTTTAAAAGCTGCAGCAGCTTGAAAGCTGCTATGCCCTGTGACAACTTGCCGATTGGAAATGATCCCCTAAGGGCCAGAGCTGCGTAAGGATCACTCAAGCAGTGTGCACTGTAGTCTTGCCCCGTTGGCTCCTGACAAATCTGGATGGCTCATTTGAAATAGGTTTAAAGTCCCTTTGGCCTGTTTCAGTGGGCAGAAAGGAAACTCAGTCAGACCAAAACCTAGTGAGCAAATATAGAAGCTAGAACTCATTGCTCCAATAGGAGATTGCTTTCTTAAACTTGGACTGCTTAAAACAAGTTTTGGTCTTTTTAAATTTATTTTTCATCTCAGGTCTGTTCAACGCGATCTCATGCTTATTTAACTGCTTGCCTTTCTGCATTTTTTTTTTTACTAGCTTAAGTGTTAAACTGATTTTTCCTCACACTAATAGCTACATTTACATTCTGCAAGATGTAGGATGCATAGCCATTATCTGGCAAAGTTATGTATCTAACAGTTTAATAATTTAACAGCTCAAACTTTCACAAAATCTTACCATTAACTGACTTAAATTGTATTTTTTGACACTGAGCAATGTTATGGTAAGCAACTGTGTGTGACTGGAAATTATCTCATTTTTCACAGTGAGGAAAGATAATACTGTTATAAGGAGAAAAAAAAAGAAAAAGAAAAAACCTTCCTGCACTGATTCCATTTCAGCTGAGAAATACTGCAACTAATTTTTTCATCTTTAGAAAAAAAAATGTTGTTAATCATAAAACAAGAGCCATTAAGATGTACATATTAATAAGTCTTAAGTTTACTGGTTGAGGTTAAGTGAGCTGTGTGACCAATGTACAGATGCATTTTAAAAAAGAGGTAGTCCACCTATTTCTAAAGGCTAGCTTTCCTCCCCCTAGCCTTCAGTCAAATACTTGGGCAAAATCCAGCTCCTTATTATAAGGCTTACTGTATATTTATGCTCCATTTCACTCCTCTAGAAGTAATTTTTTTCCATTCCAGCCTCAGGAATGTGTCTTGCACATTGTGTTTTTCCTTGAATGCTGATATTTTAATTGTCAGTAGCTGGTAATGAGAAGCTAATGGGTCTCCAGTGCCTCAGAATAATTCACTGTATGAGGCAGAGAAGGTGGGCATCAGAGTGTCAGTTCTAGCCACCAGATTCTCTGCCCTGTCTTGATTAGAGCATCTTGGGAGCTGCTCTAAATTATGACATCTGCCAACTGCCTCCATCAGGCTGTAACAAGCCTGGCGAGGTGTTGAGGGGCGTTTTTGATTAATCTGCCATCCCCTAGTGTCCTGCCATGACCCACTTACCTCTCTGGCCTCCTGGTGCACTCTCCTGCCTTGCCTACCTTGCCTTGATGTTTACAAATGGTAAGTGTCCTCAGTCAACCAGGTTGCCAGTCTGAAATCTCTTTGCTGCTGCAGAGATCTCCATCTCTCTTGCTCTCTCAGAGTCTAGGTTGGGTAAGACCATACAGGCCTGGATGGCCAGTTCTGGGTTGTGGGTGTCTGCCCAGCCTTCTCACTGTTGCCTCTGCGTAGGGCTTGCTTCAAGTACCCACTACCTCTCTCACCAAGCATCAATTTAGAGCCTTGAAATGGCTCTCCCAGAGTCCTTGGGCTTCAGCTCAGACCAAAGTGTTTCTGGACTGCTGTGGGCCCTTTTCACAGTACTCTGGGCTCTCAATCCATTTTCACAGGGTTTGGTTGCAGTCCTCAGGCCTGGCTATGGACGGAGATCAGGCTCTTATGTCTCTTTCATGTTCTTTCATGTAAATCTTATCCACCTTTGCTCATGTTGTGAGCTATATGATATATTTACAGGTATGAACATTATGTTTTATTCCCTGTATGGGTTTTCCTATGATAAGTCTAAAAGATTGTCAAAAATTTTGAAAGCTTATGAAATAATATTGATGGCCAAGAAACGTAGTGGTCAGGAATACTCTTCATCTTTCTTGTGCCCTTTATGTTAGTTAATGTATTAGACTACTCGGAGGTTTAATTGTATAATCTTATTCACCAGCCTTATGCTGTGTAATATGACAGATTATGTTGGAGATGGAATATGAATTGAAACAAACTCTCAGAATTGTTGGATTATGAGTTTGTTTCTTGTTTGTGGGCTTGCAAGGGATAAAGTATTATCATTTTACTGTGGAATAATTTTTTTTATAAAAGAAGCCATAAATATCGTATTGATAAACTAGGCTTCATAGCAGATTGAAAAACTCATTGGCAGAGGAGACAAAAAACAAAGATAAATGACCAAATAAGCCATACTTGAAGTTGATGAAAGAGGTGAATCATGTTTTGTTTGGCGGTGATGAACGTGGTGTCAGTAACACAAGTTAAGTTACTTAGAAAGTCATTTTCCTAGCCAAAGTAGAGCTTAGAGTTGTTTATTATACAGCTTGTTTCAAAACTATCTGGAGCTCTGGGGAGCTGTCACATTCAGGTCCAGAATTTGATTTTCAGGCCCTTTACCATTACAGTTGCTAAAAAGGATAATGGTTCCCTCAGATAAACTTTGGTTTTTCCAGGGTTGTTTTTTAATATCAATTTTCCTTAAGCCATTATTGATCTTTTTTTTTGTATTTATAACAGTTTTTCAAGGGAACAAACAACATTCATCCTAGGAATTGTAGCTTGCTATTCTGTTGGGGTAGATTTCATTCTCTTTTTTTAAAAAACATATTCTAAGTAGGGTAACGATACTAATGTATTAATAGTGGAGGTAAGTGAAAGGTAGCTTAAGAAAAGGTCAATGTTGCATAAGTATCATACATGAATATGTTTGCACGTGGAGCATCATGACATAAGGACAAATTCAGAACAGGTATAGGTGGGCACAACCTCATGGGCATTTTGAAGCACAGAGATGTGCTATTTGAATTTACCAGCCTATGCATCCTGCCACTTCTGGGTTCCTGAGCTGCTGGGTGGTTTTGAGAGAGGAGGAAAAAAGTCTTTATATGTATGCACAATTAGGAAGACTTTGAGGGACTGAAGGAGTCAGAAGGCATTATACATTGCTTGTATGAAAGAGAGGGGAAGATAAGATGAGGAATTTGCAGTTTCCAAAATTTGAAGTTAATTAAAAGAATAAATTAGGCCATCCTGTTTCTGGCAGAATGTTGCATTAGATATTGGTTTTTTAATGGAGCCCACTATATTAAAAAGATAATCAATTATTGATTAAATAAACTACTTTATTTCCCAGGCTTGAGCCTTTTTCACAGGTCAAAGTCTCTCCTGACCATAAGTATAGACCTATAATCATTAGCTTTCTGTTTCCTTGGTAAACTCTTTAATTCCCTGCTGTTACTGTCTCCGGGATTCAGCATTCTTGCCACATTTCAATTGCTTTTCTTTCATGCTAATGTTTTAATAATTTATATTTACATTAAGGTTAGCACAAATAACTTACAGTAATGGTTTTTATCCACAACTAGAGGCAAACAGGATCAGTCCACTTATGTCTGTAAACCCTCAGGTTAATTCCTATCATCTCACTGAGTGCACACCATGAACTGAATTGTACTGTTTGAAGGATGTTGCATATATATATGTAATTGTACGTTGATGCCTCTATAAGGAAAGAATAGCACATTATTTTTCAGCTGGAGGTACCAGAAGTAAAACTACTTGCTTTTGAGTCGAAAGCAGAAGCTGCTCTTCACATTAGAGGATGTGGTTCATCTTCCATTATTTCCAGGAGATTGAATAACGATGCCTCAGTTGCTCAAATTGATTGCTTTCTTCAGAAACAAAATCTGAATTATCCAAAAGATTCCTATTGAAACACTAGTATCACTGGCTTTGGTCATGCAGAACTAGGTTGTATCTGCCCTTCCCAACATAAATAGATATGAATAATATTTAGTTGTCTCATTATTTGCAACCGTAAAACTCTGAAAGACTTTGTAGCTACTACCAGAAGGTAAAGCTATTCTTACAACATACACACAAAGATAAGGAAAGAAAGTTCCTGGAAAATATAAGTCAAATGCAACCATTTTGATGTCCTGATACTGGCTTGTAAGAATTCCTCTGTGCGGCTCAGATCCATTTGCAGGTAGTAGAGAGCGTTATCAGTTTCCAGAGGAAATGGGTTTCCAAACAAGTTTAAGACTGCTGCAAGTCTGTCAAACTCAGTGACTCATGACTTGAATTCTGGAGTCAAATTGGCTATTGTTCTAAAATAAAGGAATCTCAGAAACTCGTTAATAGTCCATCAGTCAGCATCACTAGAAGATGTGGAAAGTAAACAGCTTCTTATTTTCAAGCCACATTATGCATTTAATTTTCAGAAGGATGCAGTTTGCTTAAGCAAATGTTGAAGCTCCAAATAATATTGGGAAATTTCTTGGCACTTGGCATCTGAAAACCAAATTGAATCAGATAAACCCTTGTATCAATCAGAAAAAGAAGTCACACCATTCTCAAGATTTTGAGTAATAAAGGGTAGTGCCACGTGCTTCTTTGTTGCAATCTTTTTTCTTTTAGTGGACTTACATCAATGATAATTTTGGTTCATCGTTTCTTTAACAAATAGGATCACAGGACATTACGGCTGCTAGGGGAGTTCGTGGGGTCATTCATCCCTGACTAAACTATCTCAGCTATTCTCACCTGCTTTTGAAAATTTCTAAGAATGGAGAGTCCAGAGCTTCTCTAGGGAACCTGTTCTGACACTTGACCACATTCGTAGAAAGTTCCTCCTAATCCCCAATCAAAATTTCTCTGACTAAAGAGCAAAACTCCATTAGGGCATGAAATTCATCTCTGGACTTTGTTGACTTTTGAAGTAGCAAATCCACATAATTTGTTTACTACGGACAGGCCAAATGAGTTTTTCCAATTCAGGAAGTTCCACATTAATGTGTCTTTACCATTATGAGACTGTATGGCCATGGACAGAAATGAGCTGAATGGTATTTATGAATAACTGCAGGGCAGTCACAATAAGCAAAGCTTTTTTGAGTCTTTATTATCCATTGCCCATCACAGAGCCAAGATGTAATTTCAAAAGAACATATTTTCCCTGGGAGCTCTGAGAAGTCTTGGCAGAAACCTTGATAAATATTTCGTTTGTGCTCCCCCTGGCATGCACAACTTTTTCTTCTAATCCTACTGTAATGAATGCTTGTTGTACTAACATTAAATACCTTAATTTAACACTTTTTAAACATCCCTAGATTTTAACCTTCTTTTGTTTTAGAATGCTGCTACATTGCTTTTCTTCTTATGCGTTGGGTCTCACAAAATAGTAATATTAGGCTACTGCAGGTTTTCCCTCCATTTTTATATGTTAGTGCACCCCACTATAACATTCAATGGGAGTCTTTCCAGTGATTTCAATAGATGTTGGAACACATCATGACTAAACGATACAGTATTTTATAAGTGGTCAAATTGGGAGATTGTTGAAAATAATACTTTGCATAACATGGTAAAACAGAACACGTTGTTTTCCAGTATAATTTATTTGCTATCATGCACCTTAAGTAGGTAAAATCCTGACTTCACCAAAGTCAATGGAAGTTCTGCCATCCATGTGTACAAGGAAGTAGGGCAATGTAAACACACCTAACAATTTGGATCTACATGTTTAGCATAAGTGTGAATCGTCTTGTCGAAGCACCAGTTTATTCTAATTTATAGTAAAGAGCATAACTAAAAGAGTTTCCCAGCAGCAAATAGTTTATAGCAGTCATTCGAAGCCAAGGTAGCATGCTCCTTCTTGTCCCCATCAATGAATAAGCATGGGAGAAAATGATAGAACAGTATTGTCCAGAGGGTAGCAGCTACATTTCCCATTGCCATTCAAAACACTTGGCCATAAATTGGAAAGTCCAACAATCCCAGTCCTTCATCTAGTATTTTCCTACTACACACCTCTAACCCTGGGGCGGGGGGG
>NW_017728998.1:8326259-8328270 GCF_001723915.1 Gavialis gangeticus | reverse complement strand
GGGGGGGGGGGGGGGGGGGTAAAATCCTATTTAAATCAGTGGAAATGTTGTCATTGTCTTCAGTAGAGCAAGGATTTCCCCCAGGATTTTTTCCCATCAACCAGTATATTGTGAAATATAGCCAGCACCATAAGATGATGATACATTTATTTTTTCCAGCTCAGAGCCAATTTGTCTTTTTGGGTTGTAGTTGGTTTGATCACAAACCAAGATGTACAGATTAAAGTAAAAAGAACTTTAATATTACAGAGTTTTGACAGGTTTTTCCATGACACTTTTCTAAAAAGGTTCCTTTTACTTCTTCAATTTGTTCCTGTTTAAATTCCATTTTGTAGCAATTAACTTGTTCTGAAACAAAAGAAACATGGTCAAATTGTGGGGCAAACAGACAGGGAAAACCTCTTAATGAGTAGGAGACACTGACTTAAAGTTTAATAAGAAATAACTTATGAGCCAGATCTCAGCTGGGGTCACTTGCTGCTTTATCTAAAGCCACTAAGGATCTGTCTTTTATATATAGAAATCTCTCTCTCTGTCTGTATATGGCCATATATTTATGAAATACCCACAGATACACACTGGGGTGTATAGTGTGTGTGTGTGTGTGTGTGTGTTATGTGGGCAAGATGGCCCCTGTTGTTCTGGCCATGTGCTCAGCACATGGTAAACTGGGGACTGTATTTGGGCAAAATATGTACAACCCTCTAGCTTCATTGGCCATAGAAAGCAGAAGATCCTTCAAGCAGATGAGTAAGAGAGAGGCTGGACTGTGGTACTCGCTAATTGGACAAGGCCTGGGTGATGTCACATGCAACCCTTCTGCTGGGCATCGGTTGGCAGCAACAAGGGCTGGGTTCAATTTTGGGGTACTAAATATATTTTACCTGGGCTCGAGTCCCCACCCAGACTAAATAAATGTCTAGGGTGCTCCGCCTAAACAAACCCCACCTCCTCACAAGCAGTATAAACACAAACACCCAGATTTATTACAGAGAACAAAATAAAAGTAAAGAAAATGTTAAATATAGTTTTAAAACACTAGTAACTAAAAAACAAAGTCTGTAGGTGGCATCCTCTTGGGGAGACTTCACTCATACCCAGGCAGTCTAGGACCTGGGACACCCCAGTGGGTAGTTCTGGGGTCCTGCACCCCTATACTTGCCTACAGCAATGGGCTGGAGTGAGGGGGGGCACACCAGAGCGTCCTGAGCTGTTCTTTGGGTTCACTGTGCTACGGGGAGCTGCTTGAGAGTGTGGGTCTTTCTGCATTGCAAAGGGCTCCATTGCTTTGCTCCTGGAGAAGTGGTAGAGCACTACCTCCACTTCCGCATGGTTGCTTTGAGGGGCTAACTGCGGCTTTCATCAGCATACTGCACCCCAAAATCCATAGTCCCAACCCCAGCTCTGCTGGGCAGAAAACTGCAAAAGAACTAGAAGGAAAGATCAGGCCTATCTTGGCTTGGCCCCTAGCACCTAACCACACTGCTTAGTAGAGACATAAATTACAAAAAGGGACAAAAGGAGGCCAGGCCTGAACTGGGCAGCAAAAAGGCAACCAGGCCTATACTTCACTGAGGCCTGGAAAAACAAGTAGTTCCAGGTCTCATTCTGGCTGAAGACATGGTAGGCTTCACCCTGGCCCAAATCTGCCAGCCAAACATATGGCTGGGGGTCAGCCACACAGCTAGGCTGAAAAGCAGTAGATGTGAAACAGCCAAAAGGGCCCAGGCCTATGGCTCCAACCTAGACATCTGGCCATACACCTCATTATATGAAGTGTGTGTATGGCCAGATGTATATATACGTCTCGTATGTACGAACACCTTTGCTAAATGATGAAGAGTTATAAGAGATGTGTCCGTGAGTATTTGAAAGGTATAAACAATGACAAAGAAGATCATCTTTCTTGGGTGGTCCAAAGCAATGCATCTGGGAGGAAAATAAGCAAAAAAAAGCTCCTTAGTTGGAAATGAGGAAAAATTCCTGCTGGTGATTTTTTTTTTTTTTTTTT
>NW_017728998.1:8319348-8326150 GCF_001723915.1 Gavialis gangeticus | reverse complement strand
TTTTTTTTTTTTTTTTTTTGTATTAGGTTGAGGACCTTGCACTCGTAACAATGCTGTTTCTGGAGGAACAATTCTCCATTTGGAGTAGAATAGAAATGATCTTATAATAGCTACTTTCTCTTTGGTTTCTATGAAGTTATGTTAATACCAAGAATTTGGATGAGAGGTTAGAGCCAGTTGCAGGGAGATGCTTATATAGTAATAATATTTACTTTCCCTTATTTTCTTATAATACTGTGGCTCACTTGTAAAATCCTTTAATGGATGCCTTTCCAAAGTGGTCAGTAATACAAGCTTATAACCCTTCTTTCTTAGGCTGTGCTGAATGTGGCAGGTTCTCTTTTCCAGAATACTAGTGCTGAGAGAGATTATCTAAGTACGCTAGGTTAGATAAGTTCATTACACCCACGCTGCAGTTGCTTCACCGGCTTCTTGTTAAGCTGTATTTGACTATGAAATTACTCTTCCATTTTCTGAATTATTGCACTGCCTTCCACTTTCTACTTTAATAGATTTAACAGTTCTCTTTATAGTCTTGGGTTGGCAAATATTGGTCCTCTTATTTCTAAACATTATTCCAGGTAATGCAATTATAAAACATTTAGCTGTAGAGCTGTGTAGCCCACTGAATATTAGATTTAGGTAATGCCGTCAATATGCAGTTCTCAACGATGCCATGCCCTAAACAATAGGTCTGGCACAGCTCAACTCTGGCACACTGGAATCGCATGTAAATTATGGTGGGCTAGTTGTTAATTGAACCTGAAGACATTTTAGCTTTGGGGAATTTCAGATCAGTCCCAACTTAGTTTTATTTTGTATTTTGAAAAAGATTAGTTTGGGAATTGTATATGCTTTGCTGCTAATTTTAACTTCTGATTGATTTGATAATTCCCTGGTATGATTGCATGAAGTTATATACAGATGACTATAAAACTGTGTTGCAATTATCATCTAGTCATCCAAAAGCTTCTTGAGAGAGTAATGTAACTCTGTGTGTCACTAATTGGTACTCTATAGAGATGTTTGCGCATTGGAACCTGTAGTTTGAAACATTGCATTTCTGCTTTTAGTAGAGTAAAACATTCATTAAGGTTTAATATTGATCTTTCGAAAGAGTGAAAGCAATGACAAACCATGGCAGAGAGCAGGTTTTACCTTAACATTGAGTTGCTAATAATCCTGAGATTTATTGTGGATTTTGAACCTTTATCTCTGGGGGAAATGGGGGAGAGGCATTAGGGAGAGGAGAGAGAAAAATGTTTATTGCAGCACTGAGAAATTATCCCATACCATAATATGAAGGTGCTAAAGGGTTTAAAAGGGTTTCATTATTTCAGAACAAGTTTAAACTAGAGCCTTTTCTTTCTTTTTAGAGCAGTTCTGTGCAGAGAAAATGCACACCCGGAATGATAGTGCATCTCAACGTGCCATTTGGCAGTGTCATTATTTGGCAAAAAAAGTTAATTTCACACCCCAAAAACTGAATAAAATTGACAGCTGACCCCTTTTAGGGGGAGACAAAAGTGAAGTATTGAATTGCCAGCAAAGAAAAAAAAGAGGAGTTTTCAGTTACAGTTGCCACTATTAAAATGAACAAATGCCAAAGAATGCCACCATTAAAAAGCCCATTAAAACCCCGGGAAATCGACAGTTAAGGGAAGATGGAAAAGTGTGCGAATGCCCTCGCACAATCTCTCTAACATACGAACGAGGGTGCAATCAGTTTTTGCTCATCTTAAAATAACCTCACCCTTTTCTTTTTTCTTCCAATCCTTCCTTTTCTCCCTTACTGGGGAGCCTTCATGTGAGTAGTTGCACTACACTCATTTTCCTGGACATTTTTCACAACCACTGGAATAGAAGGGAAGTAGGGGAAAGAGGGAGAAAAAAATGGTCAGTAATAGGTGACTGCAAAAAAGAACAATTTCTTCTGCTATAAGGCAACTTCTGGGCAAGGTCGTGGAACAAGAGATGCCTCGAACACTGGTGGTTGCAGGGCACTTACAGCTGGAGGGCTGCTGACCTTCCTGCTTGGCTCGGAGATGCCAGGGCACTTTCTTACAAGCTTTTTGAGGAAGGCTGTGTCACTTAGAGCAGCGGTGCTCAACCTTCTGACCCACAGGCCAGGTGCATGGCGCAGGGTCTGTCCACGGACAGGATCCCACATAATGTTAGTGCATGGGGATAACAGCCTGACCCTGCATGTTGGACCTAACCCTGCATGCACAAATCTGGCCACATGCCATCCTGGTATAGGGTGCTGGCAATATTATTTGCCCTTCAGGGCTTTCTGTGGGTCTGGAAATTTAGCAGCCAGGGGGCAGCAATTAATACTGCCACTGGTTGCCCACTGCCAAATGTCCAGACCCACAAAGAGCAGTTTGGCCAGATGATACAGCTCCATGGGTTAGGTCTGATCTGTGGGCTATTGAGCACAATTAACTTAGATGTTTTCTAATGTAGGCTCTTAAATATGGATGCCTAATATTGGCTTTACAGAGTCGCTCAGTATAAATTTAAGTGCACAACCTTGGGTGCCCAGTTTTGACAATGTTAGTGTTCTTGAATTACACAGTTAAAAAAACAACATTATTAACTGTCTTATCATTGTGCATTTCAAGCATCTGCAGTTGCTACTGGGATATTGCATGATGGTGAATGAGAAGTAATTTGGTCTAGATGATAATCTGTCACAAAAAGATGGAGTGGTGTACATTATCACTGCTGGCTCACTCTTTAAGTTCCATATTATTTTAACTACATATAGACTAGGTACAAACCTTACACTTTTACTGGTATAAGTGATCAGAGTCTGGTCTATACCTGTAAGAGAACAGAAGTTCAACATAAACTGACTAGTTTAGTTTAAAAATAGAAGAACCTGGGCTAAGATTTACACCCCCCCTTGCCAAAGGGTGAATGTATGTTCTGTTCGCAGCCAATCTAAACTATGCCACTTAGAGAAAACGGCATAACTTATCTCGATTCCACCTCAGACTTTCTAAATGTCTGTACATAGCCAAAGATCCCAGTCCTTCTCAAGCTGAAGTCATGTTGGGTGCTTCTGCATGGGAGGCGGAAAAGATCCAAACTATTTTGTATAAAGGCCACTACACAAAATGCAGCTGGGTCCTATTTTATGGTAGAATTCTGCTAGAATACCAAGGTTACATTTTGCCTCTCCAGTTTATAACAATCTATGCCTTTCTTCCTAATAAAAGCATATCTTTTCTCTTATTGAATATGTCACACAGTAGAGACTGTGGATTAGATCAACGAAGGGGCTTTGGCATTGCAGCATGTGAGTTTTAGAAGCAGAATCCACAGCTATGAATTAGGTGCCCAGGCTCCTCATGCATAGGGTCCTACCCAACTCAAGGAGCTGGTCAGTTTTGTAGGGAGATTGCAGGGCTGGTCATCACTTTTGTGGGCTGATCATGGTGGCACCCCCCATGCATCTGATTGAGTGAGGGGCCCTAGTGGCCCCACCGCTCGCTGCTAATGTGTTGTGGGGGCTGTCTGTCATACAGCCTTGCCACTGTTTGGTTGTGAGTGATGTCTATCATTCATCCCTGCCACTGATGGGTGGAGAGGAGCGGGTCTGCACAACAGACACCCCCCTCAACCAGTCAGTGGTGAGGGACAAGGGAGGTGGGCTTCGCTTCATGTGGACAGCCTCCCCTTCAGTAAGCTGTGCCATGAGGACTACTGGATCCCTCTGGGGAGCCAGCATTTTATTTTCAGTAAATTTCCTTTTTTTTTTTCCTCTTTGGATTTCACAGACATTGCCCACTTTTGCAAGCAGTTCCAGATTTCGTGATTTCCGTGAAATCCACGAAATAGTGATTTCAGTAGGTCAGTGCTTATGCAATGCATGGCATGCATTAAACGCCTCAAAAAGGATCTCTCAGTAGCAAGCATATGGAGTGGTAAGCTAGTCAGTAGGAAATACTTATGACCTCTAGAAACTTTTCCCTCTGTTCATAATTCACAGCCCTACACTGATCTTGGGATGAGAAGTCAGCAGGGGTTCATTTTTTTCTTTTAAAAAAATGAAAGATTAAAGGGGAAGCTTCCCTTCCATAGAACAGTCTAGAGCATTTGAGGATGTCGCAGCATTGTGTGGTTCTGTGTGTATAATGCCATTAGAGTCAAGAAGCACATTTCTGACATAAGATCAGTGCAAAATGTGTATTAATATTCACTAAATCCAATTTAATGTGCAAAGTGAGTGAATTTACTGGTTAAATGCTTTTCAGGCTAGCAAACATTTAGTTAGCATATTTCTCTTATGTAAATTGAAGCCGGTTCCAGGCCTAAATGCAACCATTTATCTATCTTTAAAATGAGACTAAATTGGGGTAAATATGTAAAAGAGTTGTTATTTAGTTTTGTTCATGCATAATATGAAATTTTGCAATGGAGCATTAATGTAGTAATTATACATATTTAGATAGAGTCTTTCAAGTTATCTTGAAAAGCTCAGGCACCGGCAATGTAATATGGGTTTAGAGCTTGATCTTGTAGCATTGAAATCCATAGGAAATTTGAAATGTTCTTCAGTGATGAAGGGATTCAGAATGTAAAAACAAGCAGTTCTCTACTGGATCAGATCAATAGGCCACATTGCCCCTCATTTCTCTGGAAGCAGCAGATAGTTTAGACGGAGAGCATACGAACAGGGCATGTCTGGAGTATTTCATCATTGTCATGCCCTCCTTAGGCTATGATTTAGAGATATCAGAGCATACATCCCTGGCTGTTCTGTTTATGAGCTATTAATGATTCTGTCTTCCACAAATTTTTCCAATCCTTTCAAAAACCCGGTTATACTTTTTGCTTGTATGACCTCCTGTGGCAATGAGTTCCACTTGTTAACTACACGCTGCTTTAAAAAGTCACACATCCTGAGACTTTTCTAAATCTCATTGCCATCTTCTGGTGGATTGATGGTATATATGAAATATGTTTTTCTCACTTACTGGTAGACAAGTGCTCCATGCCAAAGCCTATCACTGCTGGAGGCAAGGACCCCCCAGTTGATAATCTCAGTGGATTGGATGACGATGGCATGTTTTAGAAGAAAGGTTGTTTCACCAGCTTGGAGAAAATGGGGTCCCCCAAGCTAGAGCTCAGGCACATTGTCTTTGATCATCTCCATTTCCTCTATTATAGAGGGTTAAGGCATGGGCAATACAATCCAGGCAGTGTATCCAGAAAGGAAATTATGTAATAATATGGCAGATGGAGTTAAGAATGTTCAATATTATTAGGGCTGAGCAAATCTTCCAAATTCTTTTGTCTCTATAGAAGAGTGTACATGGATATTCAGGACTAATTATTGCTTGCAGGCCTTTTTTCCCTTCAATACCAGTCCATGATTTTGCTTTTAAGCGTGGTTCAACTTTTATAGTCTTTTTGAAGTCTTTTAATATTATATTTAATTTCCTGTTATCTTCTACTTAAGAGGAGCCAGTTTATTAGGGATAAAAAGGTGTGTGTGGGGGGGAAACTAGCTTGGGAAGCTCAAGAGAGGAAATATAATAAATGAGAAAAGAATGTGAAAATAAAAAAGCAAACTGGTGGGGGGGAAATCAGTACAGAGGAAGTTAAAATATTGGAGATTAGATTATCTGTCTGTTTGTCTACTGAAGTATACTGAAAAGGCAGGGTAGATATGCACCTTTAGGCCATGTCCACACGTGGTGTGGATGTTTGGTTCTCTGTGGACAGTTAGTAGTGGCGCATCTTGGGATGACACTACTTGTCCCTAAGGAAAGCCTGTGGCATGTGTGCTTTAGCACGTGACAATTCACCCCAGGGGCAGTAGGGGCAGCACTGGGCTGGCCCCAGCAGCCTGACCCGGTGTCCTGGGGGTCTCCCAGGGCTGCAGCAACAGTGATTCTGCTGTGCGGAGCCTGGCTGGCAGCTGCAGCACGGCTCCAGCCGGCCTGGCTCCATTTTTGAGTGGTGCGGGCTGCCGGTGCATGCGCTGCTCGCCTTTTTTCTTCCACAGATTTTTGTTTTTGATATCCAGGGGTCAAAAAAACCCTCCAGACTGCTCCATTGTGGCATGGAGAACAGCTGAACGTGTGGTTGGTGGCGCTACGGATGTGTCTGCAGCTCAACACATCGCACGGCTGCACTCGCCTAGATGCGGCCTTTTAAACTAATTTAATAAGATATAGCGAGGGAGCACAAGGTTTCGTGAACCCAAGTTGACTTCAGATGCTATACTTTAGGTGTATACTTTAGGAAGAGAAGAGACCATGATGTCAATAGGTAATTATTATTGGGTCAAATCTCAGAGTCCTTACGCACTTTGACATTTACCCACCTGCATAGGACTGATACGGCCCTCATATCTCAAGGCAGGATAAATTCATTTGGAACTTGACTAGGAATTTAATCTAATGATATACTTTTGGATTATAACTATATTCTCTATATTAGGCCAGAATAGAACTGAGCATTATCTTAACATTGGGGATGTAGAGGATAGATCTGAGAAAAAGAACTTGTTTTTAAACTATCTCCTCTCCTCATTTCCCCCCTTTGTAGTTATTCATTTACACATGGCTTGGTTTTAGATTTAATTATATTCTAAGTGTCTTTTGTCTAATCAACAATGCATGATGAAACTGAAGCACCAATATTTACTCACCTTTTTCCATTCTAGTAGTGCAATTACAAGCTTATGGATTAAGTTGTTGGTTCAGTTTGTGCTGACATCCAGTGTTAATTTTCAGGGTCAATTTCAGGACAGATGCCCCATAACATTTATCATTCATTCATGCTT
>NW_017728998.1:8313098-8314348 GCF_001723915.1 Gavialis gangeticus | reverse complement strand
ATTAAGTTGTTGGATCAGTTTGTGCTGACATCCAGTGTTAATTTTCAGGGTCAATTTCAGGACAGATGCCCCATAACATTTATCATTCATTCATGCTTTGAAGTGAAACTCCATCTCCTGCCTCACTTTTCCAATATGTTCTGAGTCTCCAGATGTTTCCCATTGTCCCACGACTGTTCATCATTTTTAAGTCAAGAAGTGAGCTGTACCCAGGCATATTCATTTACATAAAAGGTAGCATACAACTGTGTTTACAGCAGGAAAACATGAAGTCATGTTAATAATTAAAGTATTAAGTGCTTTTCCAGCTTAAAATATTTAAAGTTTTAAATGGTTGAGATATGTGTCAAAAATAGCAGATGCCCTTGATGGAAGTGCCAACATCTGCTGAGATGCAGACCTGTGACCTCTAGATAAGTTTCTATACACAGAAAAATATTTATTTTCCTACTTTGACCTTCCATGCACAAGACATGAGCCACGGATTTGTTTCCTAGGGAACTAGTGACCGAGAAAAATCTATAATTAGATCTGTGGGTTATATGCTACAAATGGGAATTGGGTGCTAAACAGATTCTTAAAATACCCAGAAGTTTTGCATTGGTTTCAAATGCATGCAGTGAAACCAAATGTTCCTTGATCTTGTTTATTGCATTTTTTAAACATGTCCAATTACGAAGATTTGTAAATACTTCTGATGTTATTCATACTTCCCCCCCACACACACACCTAGAATCCCCTCAACTCCATCATACTTTCTAAGAACAAGACTCAGCAGGCAGCTTGGAAAAATGAAGTAAATTTCGACAAAATCTTTGAATTCATAAATAAAGCTGGACATTAGATTTCAAGTGTGGGCTTGATCACATCAATTTCCTTATGTTCACCTACCCCGTTTTGCTCACTTTGCTTCTCTTATTCAATCCTGAATCGGATTCCTCCACACTCATTCCTTATTATGTGCTTTCAGCTACTTTTGTTCCTACTGAAAGTTTCGCCTTAATGCATATCGTGTGTCCTCTCTTTGTCTCCCCTAAAGGTAGGACTCCAAAGATGAGTTTGTAGCTGAGACCCTTGATAAGGGATTGGTGTGGTGAATGGGCTATGACTGCTGTTGAATCCAGGAATGGGAACCTACCCTCTGATTTTCCTTAGTATGACACTGCATGGAGGTTTCCATGGAGTGTGTAGATGGAAGAGTTGGGTAGAGGAGTGTAGAGTAGTTCTACTAGAGTTGTGTAGATCCTCTC
>NW_017728998.1:8307057-8308098 GCF_001723915.1 Gavialis gangeticus | reverse complement strand
TCAGAGGCTGAGGCCCATCCCCCTGCAGTGGGGTGGATGAAATGGGCTGGTAGTATGCCCTCTGTCTGTGGTGCCTTGGGTTCCCCTCTCGGGGGGACTCTTCTGTCCATGTGTCCTCAGGTTTCCTTCTCAGGGACCCTTTGTCAGGGAACCCTTTTCAGGGAGGGGAGACCCTTTGTTGCTCTAAGGTCTCTGTTTTTTGTTTGTTTTTTTCTCCTCCTGATGACTCTTCATCTGTGGCTATTGCTGATTGGTCTTTCTGTGACTGTCAGGACATTCTGTCTTGTCAGCATATTCCTTTGTTTCACAAGTCCATCACATGCACACTTCCCAATTTGGGCTTTCCAGGTGTTTTCCTAATTTGGTCTATTTCCCCAAAAACGGAACTCTCAGGGCCCCCACTCCGGGGCGTTGTGAGCTGGTGTCACCTTATCGTATGTTACGGAACAGTGTGGTACATGTCCACAACTTCCCAGGCTATGTGTTGGTCTTGTTGTGTTGGACACCTGGTCTGCCTTAAAGCTGTGAGAATGGTGTGACTGCACCACCAGGCTTTTAGAAACTCCTTGCTGCTGCCATGGACTATTATTGTAATTCATATATATCTACCTACAAATCATTCCCAAGAACAAACCTCTAAATACCATTCACTAGCCATCATTTATATTTTAATAATTTTTTCTAGAACTTTGATTCACATAAGATCATGGCATCTCACAATTTGGAAATTTAAAAAGAAAATAAATTAATTATTTTAATCTAAAATGTGCAGAGAAAAATCTAGAAATGTTAAGAAGACTTGTCATTAAACCATGTTAATGAAGTAGATTATTGTTAATAAAGACAATGAGCTATTCAGGAAGTGTTCAACTATTAAATATCTTGGGCCTGATCCTACTTTCACTGTGCCAACATCATTTTTTAGACTGCAGTGAAAGGAGAATAGGCACATTAGATCAGATCCAAACTAGACCTTCAGCATCTAAAATAGATCTTAGACAGACATAGGCATAAGTCCAAAATTATGATCCAAAAAAAGTT
>NW_017728998.1:8302239-8307046 GCF_001723915.1 Gavialis gangeticus | reverse complement strand
GAGTGTAGAGTAGTTCTACTAGAGTTGTGTAGATCCTCTCAGAATTAAACAAGACTGTGCCTCGGGCAAGGCAGCTGCTAAGGGTTCTCTAGTGGAAGCTGCTATTTACATGTAAAGCTGAGTGAGAACGTGTCGATGAAAAGTAATCCCAAAAGTGAATAAACTAGGTGTGAGTTTTCACAACACACATTTTATGCAGTCATTTACACCTGTACAAGCTAGGAGTAAAATGCCACCACTCTGATTTGCTACTCACAAGGTCCAGATATGTGTGTTTACACAAGCCAGGAGACATTGGACCTGTTATGAAAGTGGTTCAGGAACAGAGACAAGCAAACATTTTTGGATGAATATTTTATTTACTGATAAATACAGGTTTGGGTCACCGAAAACTATTCATCGTTAAAATGGGCCAAAGGAATCAGGAAAATGAACAAAAAAAACCCCACCTCCACCCCTCCCTTGATTTTGGTATGTTTAAAGTGAAACGTTTTGATTTTCCTCTTGAAGCAACTTTTCAAGACTAAATGTATTTTAAAATATAAAAAACAAGGAAAAATCATGCTGAAAATTAAAGAAATATTACTGAGTAAATAAGTTTTGCTTGATCCTAAATTAATTCTTTGTGGTTTTTTGTTGTGATGAGGAAATAGAAACAATCATCGTTGACCCAGAATATTTATTTATTTATTTATTTGTAGCTTGGCCAGTGAGCCAAAAAAATATGTTATTTGCGTAGTTATAATTAGTAGAGAACTGAGCCACGCAACCTGTTTACTTTTTAGGTAAAATAATGTCAAATAGCCAGAATGTTAAAATATAAATGTAGTTCAGGGAAGGATTTTATAGACTGAGGTTATGAATTACAAAAAGTGCTGGGCATGTTTAGTCTAATAATTAATTATTAAATTATTTAAATTTAATGTTTATTGCATGGATGATGTTTGCATATAATATATACGGTCCCATGTCCTGAATTCCTACAACTAGAAACCATTAAATGCTTTTTTATGTGGACCTGCCTTTCTTAGATCACAATTATAGGTTTATAGTAAATCACCTCTATAAATCCCCAATCATTCCTCTTCTATTTTTAAAGAGTCCGTTAGAGATTTTTTTTTCAATGCTTATTTGTCAATCACCCTCAGATTTTTCTTGACAACTAAGTATAGATTTGGAGCTCCTCCAACTGCTTGCCACTCAGAGATGTCAGCCCTCAAATTCTCTGAAACTGTGGGATCTTCCTTCAATGAATACAGTATTTCCTGGTTTAGCAACTTAAGTAACAATTGTCATGATTGAATAGCTGTTAAAAGGCCCAATAAACCAGTGAGATACCTAGACATTTGGTGACTGATGATAATTCCAAAATATTTTTCCTTTTGAGATTGAAAAGAAAAAATCCCTACAGTTAGAAATTCTGAAGACAGGATAATAAGGGACTCTGTCATGTTAAGGATACAAGCCAATTAACTAATGATCCGTTGTAGAATTTGGAAAAACATATATCATTCCAGAGTTTGTATAGAAACACAGGAAAAGTGAACATTATATACACTAAGTAGTCTTTTTCCTCTCATTAAATCAAGAGCAAGAGGGATCTGAAAGATTGCTGCAAAAAAAATTGCACTTCCACTTATACATTTAATAAATATGTTTTACATGCATGTACAATGTTCAGCATTACAATGCCTATTTCAATCCTATTTTTTGCACGATATTTAAAGTAACTGTAGGTGAATGCTGTTTGTTCCAGTCCTGCAAACATGCTGTGAGGGCAGCTCCGTTTGGTACTCTTGTAGACACATAAGCAACCCTCAATTCAAAGTGGGCCACTAGGATTAGCTCTGCAAATGAGCATGCATCTTGCTGGTGGACCTCTGTATCTCATTCAAAAAACTTGATCCCAAATTGTATCTACTGATGGTAGATATAGTCAGTAACCATTACAACCTGAAGGTGCTTTCAGAATTACAAATTCGGATGTTTAAGTGACACTCTGGAGCTGTTTTATTCAACTTAAAATAATTACAGATTGTTGTAGTAACTTCCATTCTAAACATCAGCTCTCATTCAGTTAAGTGCTGGAACATGATTAATAATTAAATCTGCTTATGCTATCAATGACTTAAAGTACTTCAAGTTAGATAAAGGGCTGCTGCATTAGAATCTCCATTTGGATTGTCTGATATAGGGGGCATTTGCTCACGGTTGCTCTAAAAATTCTCCCTCAGCCAGACTTTCAAATACATATAAAACATGGTAAGGAAGCACACGCTTAGTTTCCAACAATGGCTTCCATAGCAAACAGGCTCATTATTAAATGTATATAAACACAGCATCTAGACCAAGTAGTTCTGTGCTTTTCATTTTCATAACCCATTTTATTTTGGGCTCTGATTTTATCTAAAATTTATGAGCAGATAATTGCAATAAAGAAGTCGTGCACACCTGTGTTATGACAGTTAGAAAAAAAATGATTTCCATGTTCAATTTATTTATTTATAGGCATTTTACTTAACAGAGTTGTATCTTATCATCTTTTATATATTTATAAAGCGTAATTTCAATTTCCGCAAATGTTTGCAGAAGCATTAAGGGATATAATTGTTGTGTGACATTGTCTATAATTTATAAGAAAAGCATTCACAAATCTTAGTGGGTTGTAGCAAAGAGAACCAGTATGAAATACAGCTCAAATGAGTCCAAGAAGGAAGGGATAATCTTGGGAAAGTAGCTTTGCCCAGTAGACACTGCATTTTTATTATGCACTTTAAAGTGTGAAATGAGAACACTTTCCAGTCACATGTATCTCCCAATTAAAACTGACCCTTGGGGATGTGACATTGAGTAGAGGCTCAGAATCTAATTAACTTGCAGTGGAAAATGTAGTTTAAAGTTAAAATAACTGAGTTATAGTTTTCTTTGCTAAGTTAAAATGTGCCCGTTTATTCACTATTTGTGTAAATTATCCTTTCTCGGAAAGAAATAGAAATGTGCATTAGGACTTTCAGTAAAATCAGGTCTGTTGTTTATAGTGAATGAGGATACTCCACAGTGGAAGAAAGGGCAGTGTTTCTAGCTACAAGGCTGAAAAAACAGTAACTTGACTTTCTCTCTTTCCCTGGTTGCGGAAGGAAGTGCACTCATGTTTCAGGCCAGATTTTTAACCTTTAATTTCAGGCTGTTGGTTTTATGGGGACAATTAAACTGCAGGCACAAATATTACAATCTGGACTGGCCAAGTTGCTGATGAGATATCTTGATTGAGATATTAAATAAGTCTAGTGAATTTAGACAGCTTAAAAATCATACATCAAATAGGCACAAAATTGGAAGCTGAGCTGGAACCCTTTTGCAAACTTAGACCGGAGGTTGCTTATTTTATGCTGTTGCATGAGCATGGAACAGATAGATGTTTATTCCGTCTTTTTCTTTTCAATGGTGAAATAGTGATTTAGGATTAGAAATCCAGAATCAAAGAAAAAAGAGCTGAGAGGGATGTCAGGTGATGACAGACAGTCAAAAAGCCTGAGGCTGAATCTATTCAGTCTTTGCAAGTGAATCTAAGCTGTGTAGATTGAACCAATAAGCAAATGAACAGCTATTTGCTTTTGATTCTGGAAATGCAGCCACATGCCTGCAGTGGCCCAGGCCAGAAGCCAGGGGGTGCTAGAGCATGCCTCCCTACTTGGCTGGAGCAGACAGCTTGGACCAAGGCTAGCTCACCCAACCCTGCAAAGGGAGTCGGGGAAGGAATTGTGAGGGAGGTGCAAAGCATCCTGGCATGCGGTGGAACTGAGTTAACTTGAATCTGGAGGGGATCTGAGGTAGAAGTTCAGTAAACCAATTTAACCCGAATCAGTTAAGCCTGATACTACATCCATCCAGGCTTATCTTAAACCAGTTTCAGCCGTTTTGAAAGCAGTTTATGTGCACTGCACTTCTGTTGTGTTACAGATTTGAACCGGTTTCCAATCACTTATACCAGTTTATGTGTAATTTCTGTCCCTAGCCAGGGCGTCTAGGCAATCCATTGCTCAAGGCAGGATCATCCCTGTCTAAATGATTCCAGATATATATTTTTGTAACTTGACCATAAGAACTTCTAAATATAGAGATTTCACAATCTGTCTAGGTAGCCTTGTCCAGTGTTTAACTACCTTCATAGTTAGTAAGTCATCCCTAATATCCGACCTAAAGTTCATTTGTTGCAATTTAAATACTTTATTTTGCATCTCATCCTTGTGACCAGAGAAAATATCACCAGCCTTTTTACAACCGCTTTTCCGATAGTAGAAGACCTGTGTTAAAACCCATCTTAATCTTTTCTTCTTCAGACTAAATAATCTCAGTTCTTCCAACCTTTTTTCTTATGTCATGTTTCCTAGACCTCTAATCATTTTTGTTTCTCTTGGCTCAACTCTTTCTAATACATTGTCATCTTTCCTGAAGTTCAGTACACAAAACTGGACATGTTGCTTCAGGTGAGACCTCAGCAATACTAAACAGAATGAAAAAAAAATTACTTCACTTGATTTGTAAGCAATGGTACAGGTAATATAACTCAGTGTGCTCTTGGCTCTTTTTTTTGCCCTCAAGTACTCTGTTGACTCATTTTTAGCTTGCAGTACACTCTAACTCCAGATCATGTTCTATAGTCTAGTCAATTGTTCCCCAAATACTGTTTGATTAATTTTGCAATTTTTTTTCCTGTTTATCAGTATCATTCTGGATAGGCACCTGGGGAACCCTATCAAGATATCTCCTCCGCCCATCCTTGTAACCTGTCTAGGTCCAACTGTAG
>NW_017728998.1:8286408-8301380 GCF_001723915.1 Gavialis gangeticus | reverse complement strand
GTGGTGCAGGCTCCTACCCTGGGGGTTTTTAAGAGGAGGTTAGATGAACACCTTGCTGGGGTCGTTTGACCCCAGTACTCTTTCCTGCCATGGCAGGGGGTCGGACTAGATGATCTTCTCAGGTCTCTTCTGACCCTAGAAACTATGAAACTATGATTGTTCTTTGAATATGATGATCTAATCAGTTATGTGCCTGCTTTACAGAAGTTTTGTCTAAGCTGTATTTTCTTAGCTTAACCAAAGGGAATGTCATGGGAAACAGTGTCAGAAGCCTTGCTAAAGTTGAGGTATATTCCCTCTGCTGCTGTGCCCCATCTACAAAGCCTGTCCTCTGTTACAGATGGAAATCAGATTTGCCTAGCATGACTTGCTCTCGATGAATCCATGTTGATTTTGCCTGATCACATTATCCTCTAGGTGCTTAGAAATATATTCCTTGATTATCTTAATCAGCCCATCATTTGTTTTGGGATAGTCCTTTTTCCAATTGCATTTCAGTTAATAACATATTTTAGAAAGAAGTTCTAACAGAGTTGACTGCATAGATGCTCTGTGCATGTATGTTAATATGAGCTAAAGATTTATTCTAGTTTTCTGATTTGTAGTTTTAGGCATGATGTGACTACTTCACTTAGATAAGAGTAATGGACTCTAAAGAAAACCCTAAGACAGATGGAAATTCAGGAGACTAATTTAGCCCTATGTTTCCCGCTGACATCATGTCTAAGGACACAAATTAACTCAATTGCACTGCTTTTAGCTAAAAGCACTTGTGAGATCAAAGAACATCTCTCGTGTAATAGTGATGGGCCATCAGTTACATGATTATAAAACAGCAAGTGAAGTCTCCCCTTTTGGAGTTTCTGACCCCTATGTATCACAGAGGTAGAGTGTCTGGGGAGCCTGGCCCATAGAGAAAAACTGGGACACGAGGAAACCAAGCTATGACATCCATGAGTCATCATGACAGCCTTTTCAAGTTGAATTAGCATGGATTTGGGTCTTTGTGCTTTAATGAAAGAATGACATTTTCCTCCAGAACGCAGGAACTTTTTACAACATTATGTTTGTCATATTCCAGCACTGTGTCAAAAACCAATTTCAGTGGCGAATTTTCAGAGAACTCTGCTCATGTCCTTTAGGTGCTGCTATAGTATAAATGCTAATAGTATGAGTGGCTTTAATACCAGTAAGGAAGAAACAAGCAGATAGGGAAAGCCATCCATCTAGACAAAGAATTAAATTCATGTATTTTTGATACAGAGGGAGCCAGTGCTAAGAATTTAGAAATTGTAGAAATATTTCAAGTTAGAAGACTAATTACACAACAGCACTTCCATAGTTGCTAATAATGTTGTTGATGGCAGAATTGCTGCAGTTGCAGAACTATAAAAATCTATCTCTTGGGGATGTCATTTTTTTTTGTTCCTTTATCTGTTCCTCTCCTTCTCTTGAGAACACACTGATTTACTTTTGTGATAAGCCCATAACAACTGAACGATCGCAATGCTGAAATGAGCTTAGCTGGAAGGGATACATAATGTCAGCTGAAAAATAGTGCTTGGTAAATATGTTTTGGCCAAGATTCAAAAGGAGGCAAGCTGTATTAACTGAGGAAAGTTTCTGCATGTAGAATCTATTCTTTTAAATAGATCAGAATCCAAATCCTTTGTCTTAAGTTTTTTGGGGTTTTTTTATGGCAAGGTTTTGGTCCACCTAGGATGTTAGTCATATGACCTTCACAAGCCTATTATTGGAGTATCATGGAATCTTTAATATCTCTAGTTTCCCAGTGCCCGTCTGAGGCAGGAATATGCTATTGCCCCCATTTTGCAGATAGACTTTCTAGGTGAATTGAAGCACAGAGAAACACACATACCCTAGAGCCTCAAAGGCAGTTAGGCACCAGTTAGGCAGTGCGAAACTTTGGTCCCTGATTCAATTCAGCAGAGATTCGGCCTGATTCAGTGGCAGAATCTCTGAATCCGAATGGAATCAGAGGACCATTTAATCTCTCTGAATTGAATTGGAGCCCTTCAAATTGTTCCGGAAAGATTCAGAGATTCGGACAGACACAGCTATAAATGTTTTTTCCACATACCTCTAGGTAGCTGTGATGCTGGGGCACATGGAGTATCCCACAGAAGTGCAGGGCACTCCCCAGTGTGCTCGGCAGCGGACCCAGAAGTGGACTACAAGCACTTCTGGTCCACTTCCGGCTCTGCTGGGGAGCACGCTGGCCCGCCCCCCCATACCCCCTGTCTTGGCGACTGGTGTCTCCTGGGTCTGGGGTCCCCCTGCGCCTGATCACCGAGCTGGGGGGGAATGGGGGGGACCCCCTGTGCACTCCCCGACGGACCTGGAAGTGGACCAGAAGTTCTTCCAGTCCACTTCCGGGTTTGCTGCCGAGCACGTGGAAGGCCACGCTGCACTGCTGTGGGATGCTTCATGTGCCGCAGCATCACAGCGATCATGAGCCACACCTTGCATCTTGAGGTATGTAGAAAAAACTTTTAAAGCTGTGTCGATGTCCGAATCGCCGATTCTCCAAATCATCATTGAATCTTCAGATTCGGATTCGGCTGAATCGAATCGGGGACAGTGATCTGAATCAACAAGTTGAATCACTGTCCCTGATTCAGGCTGAATCCGAATTGCATAGAACCTGCTTCGCACATCCCGACACCTAACACCCATTAATTTCCATTGCAATGCTTATACATGTTAGAAGGGTTTGCCACACTTTGAGACCCTCATGCAGGTTATTTTTATTGAAGGCCCCATGGCTAAAGAATCAGCTGAACAAGCATTACCACAGCCCAGCTCATCCATGCAGGGATAACTGAGGACTGGGTCCTTCAGGATTTTGAGCATTTGCAACTCCCGCTGCAATTAATGACATGAGGCAATCCAGCACCTGAGGGAAAGAACTCTGCACCTTACAAGATCAGGCCCTCGCTTCCTGCTTCCAAAACTATTGCCAAGAAACTTATAACTTCTGGAATGCAGTATGGATTTTGTATCTGTTATGCTTACATCATGTTTGCAGCCCTTAGTCCCCCTAAAGGTAGCGTAGCCTAGTAATAGGAGGCCAAGCATCAGGGAGTCTGAGGTTTTATTCTGTATGCTGCCAAAGAATTCTTGTGCAACCTTGGGCAGAAGCTTGCAACCTTTGACAGCTGTGCTGAAGTCCCTAAATCCATCCTTAGTCTCCTGAAACAAGTGTCCCATTTTGAACCCGAGGCATTCAGCAACTCTGAAAAGTATGCAGCTTAAGTGTCGCACCCAGAGGCCAACATTTTTAGCCTTAGCTCTCCTTGCTTCACTCGCCCCATCTGGAAATGGAGGCTGCTGTCCACCTTTGTGATATACCTCGAAATCTTAGCATAAACAGTACTATTTAAGACACTGTTCTGTATGAAGAGTTTCTCAGAGCTGATGTCAGAAAGTCCTCCCTGTTCTTGGTGAAACACCAAAACATATGGCAAATTACGTCTGATTTTTACTCAACTTTTTCATCTGCATGGGACTTATCTGGGACTGGGGAATGCCCTTTCTTTGAACTTCAGAGCCATTCTATAAGAATCTTAATTAGAGGATGTTAATGTTCTGATTATATTGCTGAGAGCATGGAGCTCCCTCTTGTGGCTAATTAAACATTACAAAAATCAAACTTGGGGGAAAAAAAGAATTATATCGATTGTCACTGCTGTTCCCAAAGAATAGTATGCATGCAAGACCTGCGCTTCTCTGTGCTTCCCATGCCTGCAGCTATTGTATGTCATTCCCAAATGCACTGATGTTACCAGCAAACTTCTAAAGCCAAAGTAGTGGTGGGGCAATTTAATCTCCATTCTTATTGTCGGGATTTCATTTTGCAGCAGTGGATTCTAGAAGTGACTTGCGTTGGGAGGTGGTACCAACGCAGAGAAGAGTCTTTCAAGTCTTGCCAGTGGTAAAATTGCCTGGATGTGTTTCTTTTTTGGTAGATTTGTAGGAGAGAAGGGCCTGGTCTTGCTAGTTCCCACAAGAGCTAGGATTCTCAAACCCAGCTCTCTATTTCCTGGAGCTCTGATAAGGGGAATGGGTCAGTTATTCACCCTGCAAAATTCAGGTTTGCGGTCACACTGAAAATACCTTATATATAATTTCTGCAGGAGTGGAAATTGCACGTGCCCAACTGATGGCATGTGGTTACAGGAGTGTGCAGAAGGACTCTGTCCCAAAATACGGCAAAAGTGGGACCCAAGGCTCTGCTAAGGTGGAAGACAGGTCATGGCCTGTTCCCAGATGAGTTAAACAGATTGTGATACCAGATAGACCTCACCCATTTCACAACCTGATATTAATTAACCTTTGTCAAAAGATGACATGAATTTAAGAAAGCTTCTCATGTTGGTAAGATAGGTGCCAGGTTCCATCGTGTCTCTCTTGTTTTGCTGCAGCATATTGGGAAATACATGAGGAACAACTCCATCCATTTGTTTCTTAAGCAGGAGGAGACAAGGTGAAGCAGAGTTTTGCTCTTAAATTTCCCTTTAAATTCTTGGAGAACTGAAACTTTGTCTGCAGAAATATTTTATTTCGTGTCTTGGGGCAATGTTGCCCTTAGTTAAAAAAATAAACAAATAAAAAGAGAGAGAAATTATTTTGGGGTTTAATAAAAAAATCTCAGTGCCCACTAATCTGCAAACCAGCTTTGCTGAACCCACAGCAACGTGGCAACAAACATGCATTTCCTCAGGGACTTTATTAAACTCTCTGCATAATTATTGCCTCCAAATGGGAGTAGTTCCAGATTCCTAGTGCCGCCTTTTTCTTTCCTTTGCCTGAGCTGTGATTCAGACCAGCACATAAATATTTGACTTATTGTTTCTGTGGAAACATTAACAATATAAAATTGGTAGAAACAAAAAGAACATGGACAAACAGCAATAGGAAGGAATGGTTTGGCAAGACTGTCAGCCTTAAAGGGCAAGATTAATTTATAATCCTCCTAGATTCTGGTGTATAAATACAAATTTGCAAAGCATGCCGCTTGTGACAAACACTTGGTAGTTCTAGAAGTTTACACACGCTTCTGCCACTAATACATTTGAATAGAGATTTTCTCAAATGGGGGAAGGAGGCTGTGAAAGCCAAGAATATACTCATGCAAAGAGCAGGAATTCCATCTTTGTGATTAAAGCTGTTTCCTGGGCACAACACCCAGATGTGTTCAGTAGATTTTACTTGGTTTAACAACCGAGGGAGGACAGCAGGAAGATGGGGGCATGAGAAAATATGAAGCACAATGTTAATCTTTCTTTCAGTTCATTTGAGATCAATAATAACCTTCACCTAAGTAGCAAACACTGCATATTAATGGCTGCTCACAACAAAACAAGTCTCCACACTTTTATCCCAGTCCAAATGAACGTGTTGTTTTCTTTCTCCACTTAAACGACAAATATGGATCTCTTACTGTTGAGACCTGATGAATAATGTCTTGCATTCAAAACCTTGCCTAGCTTTATCCCAACGATTCAGTTGGTCCAATAAAAGATATTGCCTAAGAAATCCTTGCTTCTTAAATAAAATCAAATCACAGTCCCTCCTCATTGGGCATGTTCTGTAGCAGCAGGGTAATGGTAATCTGGAAAATAAGTAACAGGGGCCAAGAGGGATACATTAATACTTAGCATTACGATCCTGTGATTAATCCTCTTGACTGTTTCCATATCTAATATTAAAAGTGCACTCTTTTGTCAGTGAGATTGAAATTGTATTTTAAATATTTATTTTTGAATGGGAAGAAATAAAAATACCAACTATGCCTTTTCTTCCACTTGAGGAAAAAGCTTTAAAAAAAAAGTGTGTGTCAAATTACAGTGTTCATAACATTTTTGATCCATTGGACCCTAACTCGTTTGCTTTCTCTGCACAGGTTATCAACAGCGATAGACCGGAGGGATCAAAGTTTCGAATCTCTGGGAAGGGAGTTGATCAAGACCCAAAAGGAGCTTTCAAAATTAATGAGAACACTGGGGAAGTCTCAGTGACACGGGGCCTTGATAGAGAAGCAATTGCCAATTACGAAGTAAGTAGACTTAAAATCGTGCCCTATATCCCATTCGCAGTGCATCTTTTCCTGTATTTCTGGAGAGCTGCTTTTTCTGGAACTGCAACAGATTTGATTATTTTATCACTATTGCCCTTCTCCTACTTCTGTCAAACTTGCAAGTAGTTTCCTTTTGCAGAAACAACTTCTGGATGTTGTCAGTTAGGTGCAAAATCAATAGATTTCATACATTTTCATGTCTGAGAATAATGTTTACATGCCAACCAAACACCACTGTGCTTTGCCTATGTTAATTCTGTCATCTGTGAATTTAGGGAATATTGTGTGAAAATTAAGCACACAGTTGATTTGTGAAAGCAAAACAATTCTTGGACAAAAGGAGGTTGTTTATGGACAAGGTGCCCTACAAATAACATCACATTTCTTTCTTGGCTGGCAATGAAATTAGCTACTTTCTGCCTCATTTCCATTTTACCATGTTTCACAGTTTAATTTCATGACTATGCAACTGTCATTTTGCCTAGTGGTCCATAGAATAACATGCTAGCCCAGGGCTATCCGGCTTCTGTCACATGAGCTGCAGTCCCTAGGCTGCATGCTGTGGGGACGAGACTCCAGAGTCTCCTGCTGAGCGGACAGTGCAACCTGCCTCCACCCAACGTGGAAAGCTGAGGCAGCAACTCCCTTGCCCCTACATACCAGTATCTACTGGATGCCATGAGCCATGCTGCCCCATGGGTGGAGGCAGGAAAAGGAAGCTGGAGGAGTGACGGGGAGCCTGGAGTCACTGCCCAGCACAGTAGCAGGAGGAATGGGGGAAGTGGTGGCCAGGCAGGAAATGCAGACCAGGGCTAGAGAAAGACATTCAATAAGCCTGAGCCTGAATTGATTCAATCTTTGCAGGTTAGTCTAACCTGGCTAGGCTGAACTGATTTGTAACAGACATCTCTCTGGACTGAGGAAATTCATGCACATGCCTTGACTGGTTCAGGCTAGAAGCTGGGGGGAGGGGGGGCACTAGAGCAGCCCTCCCTTCCCTCGCACAGTGCTGAGCTGAGGGGGTGTGGTCAGGCCCCAGCAGGACCTCTGATTAGGGAAGGGTGTAAACCCCGACCCTGCCTGCACCACCCCTGGTTTTCCCCCACTGGCTGGTCATGGGGCAGAAGTGTTGCAAGACCCCAGCCCTGGGCTAGCACTGTGAGGTAAGGGGGGGAGGGGGTGTAGTACATGTATCTGTTGATGATATGGATCTTTTCAGTCTCCCTCTCCCTGCTTGTCTGACAGTCAAACAAGCCAGCAGGGAGATGATAACAGTGATTATCACCTCATCAGCAAAACAATAGGCTCTCTCCATTACTTCACACTCTTCTTAAACAGCTTATCCGCTGACCTGTTGATTAGCTCCAAAAAGCACTAAGCGTTCACTGTTCTGTCTGCCTGTCCCAGTGAAATTGGAGACATACACAGACACCTCTCAGCATTAGCTAGCATGCCACATGCCTAGGGTCTGTGGGGCTGGGGTCCATGTTGTCAGAGATGGAAAGGAGGGAGTGGGGGATTGGTGCTTCAGCAGCAGGTGCGGGGCGGGGTAGGGCAGGCAGACCCTGCTGTACCTGCAATCTTTACTGGTGCTCCAGCCTGGGAGCAGAGGGGAGGGGCCAGCTCTGCTGTGGAACTGAGAGCCCCACCCAGCACAAAGCATGCCTGGATGCTGGGGGTGTCTGGTTTATCTTAAACCAGCAAGGGGTCTGGGACAGGCATTGCATAAAGTGGTTTGACTCAAATCAGTTAAGTCTGATGCTACATTCAGCCAGGTTCATCTCAAACTGGTTTCAGCCATTTTCAAACTGGTTTATGTGCACTGAGCATCTGTTCTGTTATAGGTTTAAACCAGTTTCTGATCACTTAAACCAGTTTATGTGTAATGCCTGTCCCTAGCCCACATGTTTATCTCCCCAGCCTGTGGACCACCAGTTGGCGAGCACTAGACTAATCAGCTCTGCTTTCTAATATTGGGTTTATATCAATAGAGCTGCCAGAGAGTCTTGTTTTCCTGGGCATATATCCCAATATACACACAGGCGCACACAGGTTCTGCAGGAATTAAGAATCATCACATGGTTCACGAGCTTTTAAAACTTTTCTGGATGGACATACGGACAAATGACTTGGAAGTCTGTAAAATAGTTTTAGGGCATATCTTTGACACGCATGGTCTGAAGACTGTAGAGCTGTTATTTTGTACTCTCTGACACTTTGATCGTGCCCCTAAAAATGCCAAATGATCTAAATTAAGTTGGAACCAAAATGAACTAGATTTGCACGTTGCTGTTCCTGCCACAGCTCTGCCCAATTGACTTCTGTGGCCTCACCCAGTGTGAAAAGCCAGTCAGTGTTCCAGATCCATGATGTACTGACAGTTCTGGTCATTACTATCAAACTGTTGCATTGCTCTGGTCCCCAGTGTGTTGTGATCAATAACTGTTGTTTTGGATGCTTTCACTTTCTCCTGCCACTTGAAAGGGATTTCCAATCAGGAGAGTAGCTATGCTCCCTGGATGGGAATGCTTCAAATTCACCATGTTGTGGCTTCTAAGAGCTAAATATAAAATAAAGGGATTCTTTCTACTTTGTAGGTGAAACTGAAGTTCAGTTTTATATCATCTCCTCTCCTCTTGAAGGGATCATATTATTTAAAAAAAACCCCCAAAACTACATAGTTTCATTTTACAGATCCCTTTCTCTTGTATCTTCCCCCTACCCCGCCCTCGCTCTTTCTTGAATTTTTCAAATTAGCTTTCACCTTAATGCAGGGGCAGGCAATTATTTTGGGCAGAGGGCTGCTTACTTAGTTTTGGCAAGCCATCAGGGGCCACATGATGGGCAGCACACGGCAGATAAATATTAATTTTCTAAATTTTTTAGGGGCGCTGCAGGCCAGATAGAATGGCCTGGCGGGCGGCATCTGGCCCCTGGGCTGCATTTTGCCCGCCCCTGCTAATGCATTCAAACTAAAACCTGATCCCTGCCCCCCGGAAAATCACTGCAATTTTCAGTCTGATGCATTTAAATATAAAACCACAAAAGTTCCTATCTGATTTGGCAAAGCATATGCTAAATTATGACAAAAAACGATTTCCCCAAAAGAGCCTCTTTTTAAGCAATGCAAATCATATAAAAATAGTGCAGAGCAGAAGATTATCCAGAGCAATGCAAATGTATATTTTAATGGGCTGTAGCTCTTTCTGACTGACCTGTTACATAACACTCCAGCTCAGCACGCGCACTGAAGTCCTGTTGTGCAAACTGTAGTTGCAAAGTTGTATAGAAGGATAGCTCTCAACTTGATTAGTCAGTCTTTGAAAAACAATGACCTGGATTCAATGAAGATGTATCAGAATGTCAAGAAGGCAGCAGGATTTTCTCCCCTCAAGTCCTTGATGCACTAAAAAATGAATTGCTTGAAAGTCTCTTTGGTTTCTGGCAGGTTTCCCCTTCTTCCCCCTCCCCTGTGCAATATTTATATCTTTTTAAAAGTACAATGAAAATGGAAACTAGTGTAAGAAAAGAACCTCATGAAAAAGGATCCATATTTTTTGAAGCCAGCACACAGTATAGTATGTAAAAAGTGAAGTCAATGGATTTGAGCTACTATACCTGCACACGGGGCTGCTGTAGATGAGATGTACATGCAACACTTTATATTGTATCATGAGCACATATATGAGGGAACAGAATGAGAACCATGTAGCAGCCAAAAAGAAAGGTGCTGTGTCTTTTTTTTTTACTTTCTGGTGTGTAAGGATTTTTCCCACTCTCTGCTGCTTTTATTTCTCGGTTTGCAACCTTGTGTGTAATGGCCTGGGAGTGGAATATCTTAAGCTCTCTTTAGCCTGAAACCCTTATCTTCCCCCTTCTCTTTTTCCCGTTTCCCCCCCTGGGGAAGAAAAAAAAAAAGAGTGCTGGGCTGCAGGTGAGGCTGCCTTGCTGCAGTTGAAGCTGGCCCACTATGCCAAGAAATATCCCAAACCCATGAACCTGAGAGGGACCGAACAGAGGAAGGACCATAGCTCCAGGCTAGTGGTTGGGAAGGAGACAGTCCTCTGCTCTAGTCCCTGCTCCCAGTTATTTCTGGTTCAATTTCAATGACTGTTAAATGTAAAATGCATAAGCAGTTGTCACAGCAAGATCTGGAAAGCCTCTCTTCTCTAGCCAGGCACCCTAGCTGCTAGGCCATACAGAGTCATGCTTTCTCTTGCACTCGTTTCCTGGCAATATTGCCATCTCCCCCTCCTTTAGACAACCGTACAAGAAAAGAGTGACTGCTAATATGACGTTGGCTCCCTCATTTGGGATACAATTTCAGGCTTTGGATTCAGAGCAGAAGCAGGTGTCTCATTGAAGCTCTCACTCAGGTGCCTGAACTCTAACGGGAGTTAGGAGGCAATTTCTTGTATCTATTGTTTCCTGTAGACGAGGTCTACTGGAGTCCTTGTCCGGTGTGTAGGTTTTTGAATTACCTTTCTGAAGTGCCTACCTCTGTTTATGTGATGTATGGGAAGCCACTGTGCCTAACTCTGGGCTTTGGACTCCGGCCCGGGGGCCAGGCACTGGAAAGTTTGGCAATGAATTGCCAAATCTTCATTGTGACTGAAGTACTTCACAAAGGTTCCTCAGTGCATTTGCAGTGGTCACAATGCTTAGGAGGAGCTGCCAATGCAGAAGATTTTTGGCTGGAGATTTTAAACACAGATTAATGTAGCTGAATCCCCAAATGTTGATGAGGCTTATAAATACAGTAAGAAAAAACTTCCGTAGTCTCTGAGCACTCATTTCTCTCCCCACTGAAAATATGAAACCGTTATAGAATTTCAGCACTAACTTCTTAGAAACCCCAGAAAAATAATGACCCAAAAACAATTACCAAAATGAATGTAAAGGGATCTTAAAGTGATACAATAACCATATACTGAACAGTGTTATTTAATTTCTGTGTTTTAAATTTACAAAGAACCATACTGCAATGAAACAGGATTGAATATTCAGAGTAAGTAATCAAACGTGTATTACAAACATTTTCGTTCTGTTTAGCCTCTTGTTAAAGCAAGGGTAATACATTATAAACCTACATGTAGAAAACATTTACAGGGCAACTCTTTCATGAAAAAAAAAATTGGTAAAACCAAGGCAGGAGAATATACAGAAACAGATCTTCTGCAGTATGTACCACTAAGAAAACCTGTAAATGGCAGTTCAGTTGACTGCAGTATTTTGTATTTATCCCGAGCTCAGAAAGCACTCCATAACCATTGACTTCAATGTGAGAAGAACTATATAGTGAGCCCTTTAGAAAATCCTATCCTTACGTGGATTACATTCCTTAAGTGCTATATAGCAGGGGTGTGCGAAGCAGGCCCTATTTAATTAGGATTCGAATTCAGCCCGATCAGGGACAGTGATTCAATTCATTGATTTGGATCACTGTCCCTGATTCGATTCAGCTGAATCCTGGGTGCCCCCCCAGACCCAGGAGGCACCAGTTGCCAAGCCGGGGGAGGTGGGTGGCCCCCAGCGCACTCTCTGACGGACCTGGAAGTACTTCTGGTCCACTTCCAGGTCTGCTGGGGAGCCCCCCACACTCCTGTGGGACGCTCCATGCACCCCACCATCGCAGGATTCATGAACCCCCTGGTACCTTGAGGTATGTAGAAAAAACATTTAAAGCTGTGTCTATGTCCAAATTGCTGAATCTTCCTGAATCTCTCTGAATTGATTCAGAGGGTTCCAATTTGATTTGGAGAGATTAAAGGGTCATCAGATTCGGAGATTCAGCCACCAAATCGGGCCGAATCGCCACCGAATCGAATCAGGGACTGAAGCTTCACACCACCCTGCTATCTACACAAATCAGACAGTCTAAGGATTGTTGTTTTTATGATGCATCTTATGGGGGAAGGGGGCATTTCCATTAGAATTGAGTCCTGGCACGCTTTCTTTGGATGCTTCTAATTGAACAGTATCCATAGTTAAAGGCACAGGTAGCCTGACTCACAGCTGCTGTCAAGACAGAAGTGCAATACTTGGTGAGTACAGCTTGCCTGTTTGAAAATATACCTATTTATATGCAGCAAACTTGTGCAGCCTGTTGACTCAGGGTGAAATTGCCCTCTGCACACAGACTTAGCACATGGGCTATGCACCACTAAGTCCCAATTAAACTTTCAGCTCTATCTGTTCGTGGTATTTGCAATATTTCATATGCTTAGATTTATAAACTTCTCTTGGGGTTTTGGTAGGGTGTAAGTGATGCATGCTCCTTGTGCTGGCCTAATGTACAGAGGGGAATTTCAGCCTAGCAGCAATTTGAAGTCTATTTACAATCTCATTCTGTCTTGAGATTTTTTTTCTGCCCTCAGTTTCATTGGTTTTTACTCAAAGGGTTAATAGCATTTTAGAATAGAGTGAAAGACTTTGGCTCTGTCTGGGACCTTTGCTAAAGTGCAGTGCACTGTAGTTCAGTTTTCTTGGTTGATAGCAGTAAATCAGCAGTCATGAAAGAGTGGAGACTGATGCTTCACTCGCATTGAAATACGCTTGTGATTACCACTAGTTTGATTGCTTTGAGCGACGCATTGGAATTAGCTAAATGATTCCCAAACGTCCCAAATTGTGAAATTCTAGAAATAATATTAGTGCCAGTAATGATTCGTTCCCTTAGTGGCCCTGCCCTAGTCCCTTAAGCACTTGCAAGTATGATAGCTATTGTTGGAAAAAAAGAATCATGTCAGTTAAACCTGAGAGAGAGAATGCAGCTCCAAAAGCTAGTGCTTGGGGGTTTCTTTTAGCATTTACCCCTCACAGCATGAACGATCGTGATGAAATCGTGCTTCCTAAAGGAAATTTATCTGTCAGGCAGTGTGGGACCAACTGGCCGTGTTCATTTTGAGGCAGCACTTTTCCAAGAACAGGTGTTAGGTGCGATAGACAGGATTATCAGACATAGCTGAAAGGGGTCAGGTGGTTGCTTGATGCAAAATGAAGTTGTATAAAGGTGGGAAGAGGTCAGCTGGGGTGGGAAGTCTGTAGGTTTTTGTGGCAGAGCAAGGTGCAGGGGGCTCCCAGTTAAAGTCCTGCAGGAACACTGGTAAAGAGCTACTAGAAGTAAGGCATCTCTGGCAGAAAGGCCTTGGTTGAAGGCAAAGGTAGCTCTTGGATCTGTGTCAAACAGTTTTATTTGGGAACTTGCTGAAGACTGTCAATGCAGGCAGTAAATAGTGCCCTCAGAAAAGGGTCTGAGCAGACTCTGGGTGTGGTGTTTAAATCTTCCTGGGCCAGTGAGATAAGCTTGCATCCTACAGCTCTTTATTTACTATGATGGAGAGGCATTCAGCTCTAAGAATACGCTCTTGGAACTAACATCTTTAATTTTCTTTTACGGTCTGAATGCTCTGTCAGGCTGGCTGGGAATGGTTTAACACAATGTTTTTGTTTGAAAATGCAGATTTGTCAAAGCTGAAACCTTTTGCTTGAATGTTTCTCAAGCCCAGGGAGGAACTGGTCCAAGCTAGATAGGCTGCTACCCCATAGCATTAACAACACAGTGGGCATGTCTACATGTGCAATTTAATGCTATTTGGCTTTACTCTGTAGTAAATTTACTGCACAGTAGATTAATTTACTGAGCAGTAAGCACCTGCATGTATAGACAGTGATGCTTTACAGTGCAGTAGATTAGTTTACTGCTCAGTAAAGCGACTTGTGTAGACGTGGCCAATGATGTACACTCATGTAGGAGAGAAGAGGCCCAGATTCAAGTCACTGGTGTGAATTGGGCAGATTAGGGAATGTCTTAACAGCTAAGCCTGCCCCTTTCTGTTTGTGATTTGGGGTGGAGCAGGTGGTCTCTGTTTTGTCCAGTGGTGGGAGAAGGTAGTATTCTACATCTAGGTTGATAAGCTTTACCAGGAAAGTTTGAGAGGGCATTTTTTTTTTCTTAGAAATCCATACAGAGCTCATCCTTGAGCTGCAACTGAAGAACATCTATGTGACAGCCCTCATTAGACTGAAGAAAGAAGTGCATCACTATAGCTGTCTAGAGCTAAATTCCAAAAGGTGCCATTCACAAAATGTTCCCATGATACTTGATTTGGAACAGGGCTCTTACCCCTAAGCCAAAGAAAGTCTTGAACGCTATTCTCCTTCATTCTTGATAAGTGCTTGAAATGCAGGTCTACCTGGCACGGAGTGAGCCTCACTGTTGTCTCCTTTATTATGTAGAGTGCCTGAACCCCTTCTTTTCTATATTCAGCTAAACACATTTGTCAAATTTGTGAGTAGTTTCCAGTGCGTAAAAGTACAAATTTTTCAAGTAATCAACTCAGTGTGAGCATGTATATGCTTTTAAAAGTGACCAGCCTTAATTACACTTGTTTGTACATTAGTAGTACCCAAGTCCCTACATGGGATCTGAGTTCTGCTGTGCTAAGTACTAGAGCTGTGCGAAACAGGCCCTATTCAATTTGGATTCAGATTTGGTCTGAATCGGGGACAGTGATTCGATCTGTTGATTCGGATCACTGTCCCGGATTCAATTCAGCCAAATCCAAATCTGAAGATTCGATGCTGATTCAGCAAATCAGTGATTCGGACACAGGCACAGCTTTAAAAATTTCTTTTCTACATACCTTGAGGTAGCAGCATAGCTCATGATCTTTGCAATGCTGGGGCGCATGGAAGGTCCCAATAAGCGATCAAGTACTTCTTATCCACTTCTGGGTCTGCCAGGGAGTGTGCTGGGCCCCCTCCCCCAATCCGCCCTGGCTTGGTGATTGGCTGCAGAGGGACCCTGGGTGCCCCCCCAGACCCAGGAGGCACCAGTTGCCAAGCCAGGGGGATGTGGTACCCCCCCCCC
>NW_017728998.1:8284907-8286306 GCF_001723915.1 Gavialis gangeticus | reverse complement strand
CCCCCCCCCCCGCATGCTCCCTGATGGACCAGGAAGTGGACTGGAAGTGCATCTGGTCCACTTCCAGGTCTGCTGTCAAGCACATTGGGAGCACCCCCGCACTTCTGTGGGATGCTGCATGTGCTCCAGCACTGCAGCATTCAGAGTCCCTGGTGCCTAGGGTATGTAGAAAAAAACACTTAAAACACAGTCTCTCACTTGCACACAGTATACTGGGGATCCCGTGTGCACTGCCCCTGGCGGGGTGTCTCAGGGAGCGGAACTGTCTGTGTCCCTGCACGTGGTCTGTGGACGTTCCCTGGTGTTGGTGTCTGTCTCCGTACTCCTGGGGTCTCCGACAGCAAGGGTCTCCGGGCATCAGGCAGCGGCTCCTCCTCTGCAATCCCTGCAAAGACAGCCTTCCCCTGCTTTTGACCCCCTTCCCCGGCTCAGCAGGGAGCAGTGTCTGAACTGCAGACTGTAGCAACTCTCCTGTCCCGCACAGCTTCGCAGCCTGGCAAAAGCCTCCCTGGGCTTTTCCTGCCCCTGAAGCCCCTCACCCCTTAGGGAAAACAGGGCAGACTCTGGCAGTCCCCCCCCGCCCGGCTCTACTGTGCTCACCCAGCCGGTCACCAGGCTGCAGACAGGTCTTTCCGGCTTGGAGTCTCCACACAATCAGCCCCTCTCTGATCCTGCCTCCACAGGCTCCTGGCTGGAGAGGGGGACTGGATACTGTATCTCTCCCGTGGCAGCCTTTTCTGCTGCTCTGCAGGGCACTCCCAGGGGCTCTCTGAGGGACCACTGCATTGAGACTCTGTCTCCGGTCTCCAGCCTGTCCCTCCACCCCACTCTCTCTCTCTCTCTCTCTCTCTCTCTCTCTTGCTCTTGTTCCCTCCCGCGGGAAAACTGCTTCCCCCTTTTATCCAAGCCTCTCAGCCAATCCCAGCCCTGAGCCCTTCCCGGGCTTTTGCTAACGGCTCTCTTTCAAAACTTTGCTGGAGTTACGTCACCCCTCCCACTTCCAACAGGGCTTTTCCCCAAAACAGCTTCACTTGCCCTCAGAGCCTACAGTGTCCCCGCTGAGACAAACTCTGTCTCTCTGCTGGGCAGACCTTTCCTTTCTTTCAGGTGGGTCCATTTTTTTAATGCTGCTACAACAGCGTTTGGCATAGTCCTTTTCCCAAGCTTTTTGTTTTCTTTCATTTCCATTCAGGTTCAGTTTGAATTAAAGATGGGCCTCAATTGTACTCTGGGTTTAGTATCCTGGGCTGAAACTGTGGTCGCATAAGTTTTTTCTGCTGGGTTGATGAGGTTGGGTATCATCCCAATTGTCTGGTTCAGCTATTACAAAAAAAAAAAAAAAATGGTTACAAATGTCCAGATTCAAACTTTGTTAATATTTCTGGTAGAGTTAAGATCC
>NW_017728998.1:8272615-8279907 GCF_001723915.1 Gavialis gangeticus | reverse complement strand
TTCAAACTTTGTTAATATTTCTGGTAGAGTTAAGATCCTGCACGTACTGCTAATACAGGACTTAATTTTGGCATCCTGTGGAATATTGCCAAACTCAACAAGAAGTCTGCATGCATAAGGGTGGTATTATCATGCCCATAAAGAACAGGGGCACGCTTGAGGATAGGAGTCAGCTGAAGGCTTGACAATAGATCTCAACTTCATCATTGTTCTAAGGTGCGTACATAGTTTGATTCAGGCCCATTAGAAGTTGTCAGCAACTTTTTAAATTTTACCTCATTGGCTTCCTCAGAACTATTTATTATCACAATTAATAGGAGCAACAAATCTGACCCAGAAAAGCAGCAATATTCCTGATTTCCTTTGCAGCACTGCCAGCATAATTTGTTTGAATTTCCTTGTTTTGTTATTATCAAAGGCGAGGCATCCTTGTACTGGAAGACAATCTGTCACTGCAGAAAACAAGCTGCAAGCCCCTACAATTGATTTCACACCTTGTACATGTTAAACATTTTCTAAAACAAGTACAGCCCTTCACTTTAAAAAATAATTAAACCAAATTCTTTGTGTTGTTTCATTAAGAGTTCCAATTGCCTAGGTAAATTTTGTCACAGCTCTAATTTGCATGATCTTGTTTAGTAGCTTATTCAAACTTTTTTTTGTTTCATGCTTCCAGAACATCAGTTTCTAACTGATTATTTCTACTCCACATGCATTCAGAGTTGGAAGGCAGTTTAAAAAAAAAAAAAAAAAAAGAAAAGGTCTGTGGCTGCCTGCTGAAAGCCTGGATAGAAACAGATACAGGCTAACCATTGACTTGCCAGCACATTGTCACTTAAAGCTAAGACTTCACAGGTGACATTCCTGGGCTTTGCATTTAGGGAGGAATGATAAGTGAGCCAGGATCTTATAATTTCAGAGGGTTTGAAAAAAAGTTAGTTCATCTGGGGGGGAGAAAGTGATTTTACATAATGAAGGGTTAAGTTGTTTCTTTGAGGTAGTGCTCCTATACTTTTTGATATTCAGAGGCTCATAATGCCACCCACTAAGTCACCAATATAAATACGACTGTAGCAACAACATTAATGCAGTAATAGATCTATTTTTTGTAGTGGGCTGTGGAGGAAGTGGGAAAGTGACTTACTGTTTCTGCTTAGACACACGTATGATGGACGGCATATGAATTTCCTAAATACTGTAGAGCTTGCCAAAAATCAGGCCAGACCTAGACATATAATACCATAATTGAGCTCTGAGAAGTTATTTGATCAGCTTGTGATCAGTTTGAATAAAATTGGAACAGATTTAATGGTTCACCTGCACAGACTACAGGGTGGCAGCTCATGAGCCTCTGTGCATGGCAAAGAGTTTTAAAAGTAGGCGCTGATTATTTAGGCTCTCAAATCTTCATTCTGGACGTTTTAAAGCCTAAGCACTCTTGATTTCAGTGAGATCTTCTCAGCGCTCAGAAAGGCCAGGTAACTCCTTTAGAAACTTGTATAAGAAATTACAATCAGATTTTGAAAACCTTGCATTTAGGCACCTAAAAGAAGTGCTTGGTCTCTTAATTGTTCAGCACAACTACAGTTTCCATGAAGACCTTTGGGATTGGTGGATGTAGAGGATTTCTATAAGTTTAGGCACAGGAACTACATTTTAGGCTTCTATTTTTGAAAACATTTTCTGTGTTCCTAAGCACATGCAAATCTTTGCACATTTTTGTTGGTCTGCAAGTGATTTGCCTGTGATACTGCCGATATGTACACTGTTAAAGGTTTTGAAAACATGGCCTATTTCTTCTTTATTTTTTCTAAAATAAATGAACTAATGCTGTTTTTTCAGCAACTCTTACCTTGTATATATTTTTTCTTAATCCAGTTTGTGTTTGCATAATACAGTTGATCCCACTCCTGATTTAAGGCTCTGAGGGTGTACCTACTTGTGCACTTTAATGGGCATTAGCCTATTTTAATGTGCATTGAAGTGTCACTAAAAAAAGTACTAGTTAGGTAATGAGCATTAAAATAGGCGAATGTGCATTAAGCGTTACTTAAAAACCATGCTCTGTAGTTAACGTGCATTAAGACAGGCTAATGCACATTTTCCTAGTACTTCACAGTGGAGGTACTAGATTTAATGTGCATTAACTAAACCACACTAATGCATGTGTAAATATGCCCTGAGAGCTGTGAAAGCACAATTAAGAATCTGAATATGACTTGATAATTGATCTCTTTATTTCTTTTATTTTTTCCACCAAAACTGAAAGCTGAAAACCCATGAATCAAAATGACATTAAAAGATCACTGTAGTGAAAGACCTAAGTGGGCAGCAATAATTTATATTGTATGAATGGAGGAATAACTTGCCTTGCATATAAAGATCTAGTTAGTGCAACCATGTCCAGTTCAGAATGTTTTTACACACTCAGATATTGAAACACGGGTGCACTTTTGATCCACAGTTGTTTGGATATACTTGAGTCAACAGTTGCAGCACTACCTGGAGAATCTGCTCTTCACTATGACCCTTGGTTAAAGCTGGATTTTTGAACAGAACATGGTGACTGCACTTTTTTATCCTTGCAACTTGGGTTAGAACAATACCAGGCTTACTCCATGACATTACTACTTTATTTTTTTATCTGGCATATAAACATATTTACAACTATTAAATTACATTTTTTAGGCCCAAATCCTTTCTCTTTTTTAAAGCTCTGAGTAAAGGGGCTTTGTGAAGGGATGATCTGTTTGGGACAGAACCTCACTTCTCTGGCAACAGAGCTATCCTGTGACCAGCGATTGTGAGAGACATTTGGCTGGAAAAGCACAAGGCCTACATCTTAAAAGGACTTCTTTTAGTCCTTACCGTGGATGAAACACATAGGCTAGGGACGGAAGTTGCACATAAACTGGTTTAAGAGATTGTAAACTGGTTTAAACCTGTAACAGAGCAGAAGCTCAATGCACATTAACCACTTTCAAAATGACCAAAATCAGTTTAAGGTAAACCTGGCTGGGTGTAGTATCAGACTTAACTGATTTGGGTCAAACCATTTTATGGAACTTCTGTCCTAGGTCCCTTCCTGGTTCAAGTTATCCCAGCATCCCAGGATGCTTTGCAACCCTAGGCTATGTTGCCTGCTCCAGTGGAGCATGGACTGCCTCGCCCTTCTGCTCCTAAGCCTGCTCCCTGCCTGTGTCCATCAGCTTATAGGGACCTGGAGGCAGGGGAAGAGATCCCCAGACCCCCCTACCCAGGGTCTACACAGCACATAGGGGGAGGGAAAACCCTGTGGTGGGGGCTTTTTGACCCTCAGCAGCCATCCCCCCACCCCCTTCCCAGCTGCTGATTTCTTCAGCGGCTGCTACGGGGGTGGGGGGGGGAGAGGGAGTCCTCCCAGCTGGGTGCCTGCACGTGCAACCCACCATGGGGGCACCAGGGAGCCCTCACCTTGGGGGGCTTCCCCTTGCCCCAACCCAGTGTCCCCCAGGCCAGGGCAGCCCCAGGGAGCTGAGGGGAATTCTTCCCCTCCTGAACCCCAGAGCTGCTTGTCTTAGCCTCTGCGAGTCTCAGCCAGCCTCAGAGTGTGGAGGAAAATTTTCCTGCTCCTCCACAGCCAGTTTTGCCTCAGCTGCTACGAGTCTGAAGCAAACCTAATGCAGGGGAGTGGACCGATTTCCCTTCACTCCCTGGGCTGTCCCTGAGACTCGCAGCCCTAAGGCAAGCAGCCCAGGGGTTCAGGAGGGGATGCATTCCCCTCAGCTCCCTGGGGCTGTTTGGGACTGGAGGACCCTGGGGTGAAGACCCAAGGTGGGGGCTCCCTGATGCTCCCATTCTGGGCTGCATGGGCAAGCACCCAGCCAGGAGGACTTCTGCTCCCTGCCTTCTGTGGCAGCCGTTGACGCAATCAGTAGCTGGGAAGGGGGAAAGGGGGAATTCCCCTCAGCTCCTCAGGGAACCCAGGCGGGGGAAACCTTTTGAGGGGAAGGATCCCTCAAGGTAGGCCAGCACCCAGACAGGGGGCTCCTTAACCCCCTGTGGGGGGACAGCAGTGGGTTGGGGACACTTGGCTGGGCTGGCAATTGCCAGCAGGCTGGGAGACATCGTCTAGCACTCCCTACCTACTGGCCTGGCTCAGTGAAAGCCTCCCCCCTGCCTTCCTCAGTTGAAAACTGAATGTCTGTTCAGTTGGTTATCAGTTCAACCTATGCAGATTAGAGGAAGCTGCCTAGATTGAAGTGATTCTGCCTCAGGCTCTTTAACCATCTGTACTTAACTTTACAGTATGGGGGGTTTTTATGTTTGGTTTAGACAACCCATATTTTCCACTAGTGTAGCTCCGCAGGCAGTCATTGAGATTTAACTATTAGACTTATTCTGAGGATTATTGGTATTTCCTGCTAAGGGCTTCTCTCCCTCATCACTCTTGCTGTCCACAGAAGCTGGTGTTCAGTATCTTGGAGCAGATTTGTTTGCTCGCAAAGGCCAACAACTGAATTGCCGAATGGACGTTCCTCCCATTCTGAGACTTGGCCCCTCACGTGGTTGGTCAAATTGCAGGGACAAGACATTTAATGCACTTGAATGCCTGATGGCGAAGCTGTCCTGTGAATAAATACAGAACTGACCCGTGGACTGGTCTTTCTTCCCATCTAGATGGACACAATTATTCCTCAAGCAATTTTTAGATTATTCCAAACATTTATATTAAATCCAAAAGCAATTAGCTGTGAACCATATGTAACTGTTGTCAGCAACTGAGTAGTAATTAGGTGATGTGAAATCATGCAGCTTTTGCAACATGAATGTATCTCATGACCTCAGTCCATATGTCTCAGGGAAAAGGAAAAAAAAAAGCAGCCTTAATGGAATCTCAGTGTTCAATAAGCAAAGAGAAGAAAGAACGGACTTCAAAGGGAGAAAATATTCCATACATAGCCATTAGGCATGATTGTTAACACCTTGGAAGGTAATATATAGGTGGCATATTGGGATGCTGAAAATTCTGGTGCTGCATAAGATCTACAGGGTTCGCAATAAATATATATATTTCCACTAAATTACTCACATATCATGGTTCCAGGCAAATTCAAAAGTGGTTGTTTTGAATTACTTCCCCTTGAGAGTAAGGAAATGAAATCCATATTTTGCTACTGAGACAGAAATGGGTATTGAATCAAAAAGCACCATTAGGTTGCTATCAGGCAATATTACATGAAATTTAGCTACTTTTACATGGTCTTTTCAGTAGGGGGCTTAGTGATGATGTCTGTCAAAAAGAGGAAAATTAATCACCAGGAAAGTAAAAAATGGTTGCAGGCTTTAGGGGAGGATTAGGCAAAGAATACTAAGTGCCTTCAGCAAAGATCTGGATGCCATCAACCCTGCAGGTCACAGGTGTAGAGCCAACTCAGTATCTTGTGGCAGGGATAGTATTCTCACGGAAATAGAGGAACTTGAGTTTTAGCCAAATGTACTTGTTTATTTCATCAGCAGTCTACCAGATAAAACCCTGATTCAGAGGCACCCTGAACAAAGCAGGCCAGCTCCTCCCCTGATGTGAGCCAGGATAGCTTCAGACCTTGTCTGCACCGGAAGGTGTGTCATCTTGTGTCTATTTGGCTATAGTAATATAAAGCTGTACAGATATTTTCACATGGAATAAACACCACTATGAGGCATCTTACAACAGTCGAACTGTGACCACACTTCAAAAAATCCTAATATAATTATATTGGTAGATAACAAAACAGTTTTACCAGACCAACTTTCAAGTACAGACTGCATGAGTTGCCTTCACTAGAGCTCTCTCCCTCTCTTTCATGTAATGTCAGATAGGGCTGTGCAAAATTTCATCCGGTGTTTTGTTTTGAAGCTGTTTCAATACATGATGAACTCAAAACAGCAAAATCAAAATGAAGCAAAAGCCTTCGAAACAGCTTTGAAATGAAACAAGGGCACTCAAAACATTGTGAGTTTTGAAATGAGGCCCACTTGGCTTCAGTGCCAGTCCCAGCCGGCAGTACCAGCCTGCTGTCCTTGGACAGGCAGGTCGGGGGCCCACCCATACCCCTGTGGGGGCTGTGCTGGGTTTCACCCAGGGGTGCAGGCCCCCAATCTGCCTCTTGGATAACAGGAGGCTGCTGCTGCTGGCCGGGGCCGGCTGCAGCACCAGTCTTCCCAGTGCTGGGTGCAGAACAGCCTATGGGTGAAACGTCAAAACAGCATAGAAATGACGAAACGAAATGGAACAGTGCTTTCAAAATGAAACGAAACTCAAAACGAAATAGTGTTCCATCGAAACGGAAGTCGAAGTGGAATGGTGTTGTTTCAAACAACCCTAGTGTCAGATATCAAGTTCCAAATTTATGAACCACTATCTGGCATGCTTGCTCAATGTGTGGTTTCCATCTGGGCATTTGTAAAGATTGCAGCTTTCAGTTAAGTGCTGTGATGTTTGTTGGGCACCATGTTCAAACGGGGCTGTCCGAGATGTTCGTCTTGTGAAGTGTTGTTATGAGGCATCCGTATCCAGGTCTCAATCTGTTCAGCTTGACCCTTGCTTTTGTGTCAAGGTTATGCCCAGTGGGGGACTTGCTTAGTGTTGGTATAAAATGCTGTAGGATTAGATCTGACCTTTCTTAGTGGTCAACTCACTTCATTGCTGCCCCATAGGTTTGATTCAGCATCCCCAATGTCTTTCAGGACCTATGGGCTTGATGTATGAATGGTTTATCACTTTTAAGTCTCTTAGGATTCCATCTATTATGGTCTGCAGTTAACAGTTAGTGGAGCAGGTGATTTTCGTCATCTCTTGCCTCTGTTGCTATAAGGGTCTGTCTTCTTATGTTGCTTCGTCTAATGCCATGGAGTACTGGGAGTACGTCTGTATGCATGTAAGTTGTGCAGCCTGTTGTGAGTCTCAGCGCACTGTTAAATACAGCGGGGCATGTATCATTACAAGTGTGGGGCCTCTGAGCACTTTGAGGTTATCGGCCCGTATCTTGCTGGTTAAACATCATAAGGCAGCAACTCATGCGAAGACTTTACCACTGACCTTCTGAATGAGGTGTTTATAGGGGAGGGAATGGTCTAGTGCAACTCCTAGGTAGGTTGGGGTATGGTCATGGGGAAGGATGTGGTTGTCTACTGTGGTATTCAGTGTGCTTTTGGCTCGACAATTGTCCAGGTGGAAGAGTGATGATACTGATTTATTGATGCTCAGCTGTAAGTGTCAGTCATGGAAATAGTCAGTGGTAAGTTCCATGTCAGTACTTAGCGTATTTTTG
>NW_017728998.1:8267334-8267615 GCF_001723915.1 Gavialis gangeticus | reverse complement strand
TATTGATGCTCAGCTGTAAGTGTCAGTCATGGAAATAGTCAGTGGTAAGTTCCATGTCAGTACTTAGCGTATTTTTGTTCTGTTGTGTCAATTCCTTGGGCTACTAAGGAACTAGGAGACTGTGCCATTGACACCTACACAGTCAAATGGGTCACTAGCTGGCTGGAGGGCCGCACTCAGAGAGTGGTGGCGGATGGGTTTTATTGGACCTGGAGGGATGTGGGAAGAGGGGTCCCCCAGCACTCTGTCCTCGGGCCCGCACTGTTCAACATCTTCATCAG
>NW_017728998.1:8266825-8267323 GCF_001723915.1 Gavialis gangeticus | reverse complement strand
CTGCTCAGGTCCCTTCCTACCCTACCAACTATGAAACTACTACGGCAACATCATCAACATAAATGTATCACTTGGATGTTGTATGCAGGAAGTCTGAGATATGCATTGAAAAATATTGGTGCTAGCACTGACCCTTGGTGGACTCCATGCTTCAGAGTCCCTACTCTGCTTTCTTCTCCTTGGCTAGTAATGAGTTTGAATGATCTGCTAGAGGTCATGTTCATGATGAAAGTGCATAGGTTGTAGTTGGGTATCGTAGAGTGCAGTTTGTCGCTGAGGCTTTCGTGCCATACAATATCCTAGGTGGTTGTAAGGTCAATAAAGACTGCACCTATCTTCTGCCTCATTTCAAATCCATTTTCTATGTCATATGTAAGTAATGTAATCTGGTCAGTGATGCACTGCTTTTTCTGAAAGCCAGCTTGTTGTTTTGCGAGCTAGGGATTGATGATGTTCTCTACTCTATTCAGGATTATGCACTCCATGAGTTTGTGTGTA
>NW_017728998.1:8260214-8261825 GCF_001723915.1 Gavialis gangeticus | reverse complement strand
CAGTGATGCACTGCTTTTTCTGAAAGCCAGCTTGTTGTTTTGCGAGCTAGGGATTGATGATGTTCTCTACTCTATTCAGGATTATGCACTCCATGAGTTTGTGTGTAATTCAGAGTAGTGAGATGGGCTGGTAGCTCTCTGGGTCCTCTGGTGGCTTATTGGGTTTCAGGATAGCAATGATGTCAGCTTTTCTCCAGTTTTTTGGAAGTCAGTTACTTTCTAGACATATGTGAATTTCTGAAGCTGTCTTTATTGTGGTCATGAGCTTGGTAACGAATTCTGGGAATATCTTATTAGTTCCAGCAGCCTTGCCAGTTTTGATCACTTTAATAGCTATGTCAAACTCATTGTCAGAAATGGGAGCAGTTAAATTAAAGTTGACATTTGGGTGATTTAAGTTGTTCAGAGTGTCTGGTGTCTAATCATTTCTGTGTGTTGCTTGGGTTACTGTGCTTGCTGTTGTTGTACGGTGTTTTCACAATGGAGTTTGCTGATGCAGGGCAATATCCTTTTTTTGGTGCTTTTGCATATAAGGCAGTTTATGATGCACCTTGCTTGTCTGCTTGAATGGGTCCTATCCAGTTGTTCTATGGTAGTTCTTTGTGATATTGTTCAATGTGGTAGCCAGCTGGTCTGTAGTACTTTTTACAGTTGCAGGGTCATTGCATTGTTTAATGATGTTAAAGAGCTGTTCACAATGTTTGTTCCAGCATGGCACATAATGGTTTCTATAGCCTCTAGGTACATAGAGTTTGGCTATTTCATTTGAGCAGGTTGTAAATGTATTGTAGTCTCAATCAGTGTTGGTTTCGAATGGATCCTCTGATTGGTTTGCTCTCTAATTAGTCAGCCGTTGGTATTTCTGCCAATCCACCTTCCAAAAGTTCCAACTTGGAGTTGGTCTGGGCTGAAAAATCATACTGATGAATAGGGGTCTGCTGAGATGATCGAAACTTGTCAAGGACTTTTCTTATCGTTATTTTACTCGAGTCACCCTTCTACCAGAGCGGAAGGTATGTGGCTCCTTTTGGTCATATATAAGGGTTAAATCATTCAGGCTTGCCCAGAGAGAAAGAGTGTCTCCATTGCTACTGTTAACAGAGTATCTCCAAATTTGATATTGACAAGTAAAGTCACTTACATATGAGGTTGTTTGGTCATAAATAGGCAGGGATGTGACTGACAAAATGGCAGAGGGTGGTTTGTAGATATTGATGATGATTACGTTATTGACCTGGACAATGAGGGAAAGATGAATTATGTGAATATAGTCAGCCTAAGGAAACATGTGTCCATTTGAAAAGAAAAGGATTGAGTCAGTGGTAGCTAAATGCACTATATAAAAATAGGTTTTCCTGTAATAACTAGGTTTTGGGCAGAAGTTGAGGATTGACAGTTTCCTAGAGTATAGTAAACCTGAAGGGAAAAAGCACCATATATTAGAGTGTAATTTGTGTACTAAAACAATAGGAAAGAGGCCAGATAAATGACCACTGGTATCTCATTGACACATTAAGTAGAAGTGCAGCAGTGCTTTGATACTATTCTGTGGAAACAAAGATGAGATGTGTGTGGGTGGACCTATGAGTGTTTCTTTTTTTTTTTTTTTTT
>NW_017728998.1:8238520-8260125 GCF_001723915.1 Gavialis gangeticus | reverse complement strand
TTTTTTTTTTTTTTTTTTTTTTTTTAATGAATGCAGTGGATTAACACATACAGCTTTGAGGCCTTATTCTATACACTATGATCATTTGACTGGTGCAAACATTTATGGCCTCTATATTCTATTTGAATTCTTTAGGCACTCATAAGACCACTTAAAACCTCTTTCTTTATGCTGGTGCCTTATCGTGGGTTGCAAGCTTTAACTATTATTATTATATCAAGGTGTACAGAACATAAAATTCACTGGATCCATTTTTCCTTTCAGACTGGATGTAGGATACACTTAGATTCATTAAAGGAAAATATTCAGGTCAGGGTGGTAGAAGGTCTATTGAATTTCATTTCATAAACTTAAATTATAAAATATATTTCTTGCTTTTATTTTATATTTTTATATGTTAGGAATCCTAGGTTAGCTGCACTGTTTCAGGATGCATGCCTAGTGTTTTAACATATTGAATTGTACAATTAAAAGTGTCAATTTTCTTCATTAAGTATGTAGAATAAAGAGGTTCCAGTTACCACAGTTGTAGGTGGAAACCAAGAATTGGCATATGTTTGTTAGATGTGTAATAATTTCACACTTGTAAACATGTTTTGAAACTAGACCTGTCATAATTACTGGTTAAGAAGTAAACAGAGTGTTAAGCTGTCAAAGATATTTCTTTGGGCATTTTTACACATGAAAGCACTGCAGCACCGGGCGCTTTGAAAAGCGTCTGGCGCTGTGTCGCTTGCAGTTGTATACATGGCAAAATGCACGTCAACATGCATTTCGTGGTGGTGGTGCACTTTTGAGCTAAAACACATAGAAGGTCTTTTAATTCAAAAGCGCACCACTGCCATTGTTTCCACACTGATGCTATTTTGCCACTTATACAACTGCATGCAATGCAGCGCCGTGTGCATCTACTCGTGTGCGGAGAAGACTTGATTAATCGAGTCTCAGGCATGATCTCCAGTGTGTCTGAGCATGAAAATCTATGAGTATAAATGCCCCATGGGTCCTATCTGCATTTTTCCATTGGGCAAAATAATGGACAACTTTAGGGTTTAAACTGACATTTTTAAAATGAATATTATGTCTTGTGCCTTATAAAACTTTTCATTTTGTACAAACTTCCTAATTTTGCATATCTTGTTCATTTTACTATAAAAAGTCTTGTTCATCTATACTGTAGATTTTAATGCACCTTGTAGACTAAACTTTCATGAGCCAAGAGCTCATTTAATCAGATTCTAGCAGATGCTAAATGCTGCCTTATGCCTGACTTCCGACTAACAGAGCTAACTACCTGTTAATGTTACGAGATATCAGAAAGGTACTATGCTTTCAGAAGTCATTGTCATTCTTGTATCATTTACTGGGGAAGCATGAAGTCAACAATTAGTGGAGTTTGGAGGACTTAAGCTTGGCTCTTAGATCTAAATACTAAGGTAGATTTTTTTTCAAGTGGTTGTTCAATAGCCCTGTCTGTCATCGTGAAGAGAAACAGAAGCAAGTTTCATTAAAGGGAGAAATCCTTAATGGCCCAATTATAACTTATCACTGCAAAGAGCAGCATAGTGGGTTAGATTTTCATGCCAAATAAAAATCAACTGATCATTAAAAAAGGCAAATGGTATTAGCACATTTTCATAAATACACCACTTCTGCCAGTAAAAATACAGTTCATCCATCAAAGTTTTACGCACAGACAAAAGCAAATTATATTAAATTGGAAGAGGTAGGGGGTTACTGGAAATACATAGCAATACTTTGTTTCCTGTTCTCTTCAATAGTTAATACTACTGGTAAAGATCGTAACAACAGTCTGATTACATATCTATTTATATACGTTTTTTTTCCTGGTGTCATTCCACAGCCTACCAGAAAAGCACACATACACACTTCTATCAATTAAATAAGATGAAACGGATGAAATTTCCTTTTGGATGGACTTCCTGTGAGACTTGTCAATGCATGCCTGCAGTCTTATGAACACAGTGTCTTGTGCATCCAATTACCACACAGTTTTCAGTTGCTTAGAGACTCATATTGTACACGCAGAATTGCAGATGGATATTTAGAACTGGGATGAGATTACCACTCCCATGTGACCTTGGCCAAACCGCTTCTATAGGCCATGTTCTTCAGATGAGGCATACCCGGGCTGTACCTGCTCTGACATAGGCATTATGCTAGGATTTTGCATTTCAGCCAGAGATGATTATATTTTTCAGAGGTGGGATGGCCAGGAAAGATTTCCTTTTGATCCAGTAATGATAATATTTCTTTGAAATTGCCTATCAGCTTGAGTTAAAGCCATCCGTGTTACCTGCCCAGTTTCTGAACCCTATCTCATGCGCACGCTCAATCATTTCAGTTTGCTTGCATGACTTGTCAATAGATAATGATGAATTCCTCTGTCCGTTTCCCTATTCTCCCACCAAAAACTGATTTTTTTTATATATATCAAATCCATATACTTCTGTTCTTGTAATTAGTGACTTTCCTAAAGATTCAGAGATGACTCCAAATTTCCTGAGTTAACATTTCTTATCCCCCCCCAAAATCTGTCAAATTTTGATTTGTACACTGTAACCCCACGTGAGTCCTCAATAAGCAATAAATTCCCTTTCACAGGTTCCTTAAATATTATTTCCCATATTTTCTACACCACTCAAGTCAAAGTCCTAGAAGGCTAGAGTTGCCTTATAACACCCCTTTGATATTAGCATTTCTCCAACTCAGTAACTGAAGAAACATTATTGGGTTGGGAGTGCTCTTCCACCCACTGTAATTCTATGCAAGGTCCTGACTGCTCGAGAAGCCTGATCAAAATTCAGACTTTCTAATTTTGTAGTCACTTGTTTGGTAAAAATCCGTATTTCCATTAATATTTCTTCATCCTCTTCTGAAATGCATGTCACTGGCAGCTGCCCCTGATTCTTTTTTGTGTGAAAGGAGGCGATGAATTCATCAAATTGTTGTCTCTATAATTTACTCTTCTCCACCTAGCAACCCCACTGTCTCCTTCTGTAACCTCTTGTTCCTTATGTGCTTGAAGAAAATATTATTACTCTGCCTTATCCTCTTATGAAATCTTCCTTTCATTCTCCACTTTTTCCCTTATCTTTTTTTTTTTATGGACTCTTACCTTCATTTTGTAACCTTTCTACTCCTGCTGTCTGGTTTGATGTTTTGTGTCATTCACTTGCTTTCTCTATACACCTGTCGTTCCATTTGTTTGTTCCTCCATACAGATCTTTTAAATATATGTTTATTAACCTCATTGTTACACGTATGCACAACCTTTATGTAAGAATAAATTTGTCCTTAAGTACTTTCCTCTGTTTTATCAAATGCAGTTTCTTAAATTTAAGAATCTTTGATACCATCTTTGGCATCAGTTTAATTCTAATTAAATAACAAACTGCCATATTTTTACTATGGCTTTGATCCTTTCCTCTGCCTTTGTAATAGTCATGTTCTGTGTTCCTGAACCTAAATGAAGAATTGCAAGACTTGCATATGCGTCCCTTCTGGAAACCAATGTTGTGAAAACTCTGAATTTTGGATTACTTGCCATGTTAGCCTGCAGACTTCTTAGATATACAGTTCTTTATGATCTGTATCCAGAAGCTCAAGGCATGACAGTATATCAGAAATCCCCATATTCTTTACTGCTTTAGGGCAATAAACTGAAAAGTTTTCAAGTGGTTGAAATAGTAAAAGATTCTCTATTAGGATGAATTATCTTTTAGAGATTTATAAATTGTACATACCATCAAACCAAATTTAAAAAGTTAATACTGAAATTAAATTAGAAAGGAGTACTAATGTGGAGACAATAGGTATGCAAATTTTAATATGGATTAGTTACATCTCAGGTTAAATTATTCCATGGAAAATAGTGACCTTCAATATAACAAAATTAATTCTATTCCTTAACATTGTACTGGCCAACGTCACTGTTACTAGGCACCTATACACATGCAGCAAGGCTGCTCTGACGTGCTGTAAGTACAGTGGTTCAAGCAGACTCGATAAGTCGAGTGGTACAGCATGGTAATCATTCAACAAGCTTCAGTTGAAGGACTCCCACTGCCATTTTTCAGTATGGGGACACTGATACACGTGATGCTCTGGGTGCTTTAATTAGAGCCGGTCTTGGAGCCAGTCTAATTAAAGAGCCTCCCCTCCCCAAATACTGGAGCATATGTTTAAATGCCCATTGATACCATTTGGAGTTATATTCAACCCCAAGGTGTCAGTAGGAAAAAGGACCCATATAGTTATATGTTATATACAATTAAAGGTAATTTTAAAGCCATAATGCTGTGCACATAGGAGTTATACTGATGGATAAGAAAATGTGGTAGGATATAGCTCATAATTTTTAAAGCTGAACATGCATATGCCTATGGCAGTGTCTCAGAGTAGATTTGGCACTTTCAGATACCCACCAGAAGGTGTTTTTGCCAACTTTGAGATTAAAAGATTCCAGTTAACATTTAGAAATCAGCAAGCTCATTCTTGGGTCATTTCAATTTGTGGAATTTCTTCTCAATTCTGGCATGGCATCCCTCTTACATCTTAGAATTTCATTAGGTTACAAGGCTTAAACATGTAGGTATTTTGTTACAGCTTTCCAGATGCACAAATTTTCATTTCACCTCCTTCCCTGTCTAGCTGGGTGAGCTCTGTAATGCTAACGAGAAGTTAAATACACATCTGTGAATAAAGGAACTTTGACCACTCACACAGAGCTGCTTAGCTGAGTAAGAAAATGCTGTGTTTACAAACACTCTTCCCACAATGCAGCTGCACTCCATTTTTCAAGCCTTTATGTCTTGCTTTGTGTCTTTTGAAGCTGCGTTCTCCTCTGTTCCTTACAAATATCTTCAACAACGTAGCAATATCCCCATTGTATGCATTTTTCTTTCAATAGGCTGGAGCACCATATAGCTGTACATACAGTCTCTTTCTCTGTCAGCTACTACCTGATTAACAAAAAATGCTAACATCAGAGCAAATATTTATCTGTGATTTAGGAGTAAAGAGTGAACATGGCTAAATATTTTACATTCTGCTTGAATCTCATTTCTACTGTAGTCACTGGCAACGATGTCTGACTGTTCAGCTGCTCAAAGCACCAGGGCGCTTTTGGTACCTCTCCAGTCATCCCAGTCTCACTGAGTCCAGGTATCATAGTCCTGACAAATGAACCATTCATGGGTGGATCTAGGATTTTGAAAAGCAGAGTGTAGATGGTGTGGTGCCTCATCACATAACACAATACATATTTTTCTCCAGTTAAAGATAAACTAGAAGCTTTGCTAATATGCTGGCAGCCTAGGACTGTGTTATTCAGTTTAAGATTGAAGCAAAAAGAAATATAACTTAATTGGAATTGATTAAAAACAATCTGGACAACTGTGAACTTCAGCAAGTAGCACCCCATCAGAAAACAAAGCCTCGCTCATTAGTTCAAGGTCTTCTTAAACAGCTTTTTCCAAAGGAAGGAATGGAGGGACATTACCAGCTGAGCTGTTGATTAGCTCCAAAAAGCCCTAAGAGGACACTGTTCTGTCTGCCTTACACAGTATTAGCTAGCATACCACATGCTGGCTATAGTCTGTGCTGTGGGAGAGAGGAAGAAGGGATAGCTTCTTAAGCAGTGAGTGGTGTGGAGAAGAGAGGGACATGGGGAAGCCAGCTGACCCTGCTGTGCCTGCAAATCTCTGCTGAGCTCCAGCCAGGGAGCAGAGGGGAGGGGCCAGCCCTGCTGTGGAGCAGAGAGCCCCACCCAGCCCAGAGAGCATGCCAGGATGCTGGGGGAGTCTGGTTTATCTTAAACCAGCAATGGGTCTGGGATGGACATTACATAAACCACTTTGAGCCAAATCTCTGAATACTATCCATGCCCTCCAGCATATCCGTTACTACCCCCAGCTTGGTGTCTTCTCAGACTTGCTGAGGGTGCACTCCATCCCACCTTCCAGTTCGTTAATGAAGATATTGAACAAAACTGGCCCCAGGACCAACCCTGGGGGAACTCCACTTGGTACCAGCTGCCAGCTAGAGATCAAGGTATTGATTGCTACCCTTTGAGCCTGATGATAGCTTGACTGATGGAGCATCAAGACCATTAAAAAGGAGAGGGCCATTAAAACCTGTAGAATGTGTTTAGAGGGGATCATGTATATCATAATGAGCCACGAAATCAGGTGACCCCCTTGGTGTGCTGCCTGAGTCAAAATGCTGTTGCCTTTGCCAGGCAGTTGGTTTTAAACTTTGAATGGAGCAGGAATCAAAGTGGCATACAAATGGACACTAATTTTCTAGTGCCCCCCTCCTCCTGATCTGCCCCTGGAACCATTTCCCCCCTAGTGTTTAAAATTTGACTCCAGCCCAGAAGGGACCATGATTTTATTTGATATTACCTTAAAAAAAGGAATGCTTTTTCAGTTATTCTTCTTTGCTTTCTATGTTTCAAAGCTCTTTTCTGTAGTTTGGATGGAGAGAGATTTACTTTTTGTAGAATGAAAACTGAGAATCTCTCACAACCCCAGAACTCAGTAGGTGGGCCTTGAAGAAAATATGCTGAGACTCATGATAAAAAATTGCAACAGTTGGAAGCTGTACATATGTCAGTTGGAACTGTGTGAACCTTATGCATTTCCATCTCACAAATCTCTCATGATAAAATCATTTATAAGGTGGGGGGAAAAGAGGGGAGGGGAAGAGATTCTTCATTTGATTAGGCCTGTCTTTACAGTATAATGTTAAGAAAGCAGAAAGAAGCAAGGTTGGCTAAAGCAGCAAATAGGCAACAGCACGGCCTAGTTTCATATATACTGCTGTTGAAGTTGTTTTGTGCTACATGTTGGAATAGGCCTGCCCATGTTGATTTTGGTCAGTAGTGAATTCGTCCCTCCCCCTCACTTACCCCCCTTAAATCGGTATCAAATGCTTTAAAACCAAGCTGGGTAGAGGATGTCTGTTTTCTTTTTCTTCGTTCTTTTCTTTTCCCCTCTCCATGCCTTATTAATAAAGCAACGAGGTGTGAGATTAGTTTAGAATTTTGAACTGATTGGATTCCTGATAACAAACCTTCTAGCAGGACAAGAACAGCAGCCTAGGTTTAGACTCATGTAAAGAGTTGGTTTGTTTCCAAGAGTTTATCTTTTTGCTTATTTTTTCTGTTTATATAGTCTAGAATATTTTTTTTGGTTAGCCCAAAAGCTGTAAATCCTTACCTAAGGTAGGGCTTTGAAAAAAAAAATCAAAGCAGTGAAAGGAAAATAAGATGGATGAAAACCTTGCCCTCCCAGTAGGAATTTTGCTATGTGCTTCATCAGAGCTAGGATTTATGCTACTTTTCTTTATGTGGACAAATCCAGAAGAATTTATGGCCAAGTGCAAATTAAAAATTACAACAACCTGCGAGAAATGTAAGGTTAAGTATAATAGTCAAAAAGCCTGAGGCTGAATTGATTCAATCTTCTCAGGTTAGTTTAACCTGTGCAGATTGAATTGCTTAGCAAGTGAACAGACATTCACTTTTGATTTCAGAAATGCAGCCACATGCCTGCATTGGCCCAGACCAGAAGCTGGGGGGTGCTAGAGCACCCCTCTGCCTGGCTGGAGCTGGCAGCTTGGGCCAAGGTTAGCCCACCCACCCTGTGAGGGTTGCAGGGGAGGTGCAAAGCATCCTGGGATTCTGGGGGACTGTGAGTTGATTTGAATCTGGAGAGGGTCTGGGACAGAAGTTCAATTAACTGACTTAATCTAAATAAGTTAAGTCTGATACTACATACGTCCAGGTTTAGCTGCAACTGGTTTCAGTCATTTTGAAAGTGGTTTATGTGCACTGAACTTCTGTTTTGTTACAGATTTGAACTGGTTTCCGATCACTTATACCAGTTTATGTATAATGTCTAGGGATTCTGGTTTTCTTTGATTTTAAAAAATCCCCAATTTTCAGATATAAAAATGTATCCCAAAATCCACATTTTTCCATGATTAAAATGAAATGCCACTATAGGTGGTTTATCATAGGTGTGTGTGTGTGTAATGGTATTTCATTTTAATCATGGAAAAATGTGGATTTTAGGATCCTTTTTTATATTCAAAAGTTGGGGACTTTTTTTAAATTGGAGAAAACCAGGATCCCCGGTAATGTCTGTCCCTAGCCTTAGAGTCCAAAATAGTTACATATCTTCCCCACAATTGCTGCAACTAATTTGTTGTCCATACTATTCTCTACAAGAAGAGTTCTGAATGTTGATGTCTTCTATTATTTTTACAATAGTTAATATCATATGATCATAGAAGAGGAGGGTTGGAAGGGATGTTATGAGGTCATCTAATCCACTTTTCTGCTCAAGACAGGATCATCCCTGACTAAACCGTCCCAGTTGAGTGTCTAACCTGTTCCTGAAAAAATTTAAGAATGGAGATTCTGCAGCTTCTTCAGAAGCCTGATCCAATGCTTAACCACTTACATAGTCAGACAGTGCTTCCTGATCTCCAGCCTAGATTTCCCCTGCTTCAGTTTGAGAGCATTGATTAATAGTCCTGTCCCTTGTAGCCACAGAGAAATCCCTTCTCAGTCTTCTCTTCATCAGAGTAAGCAATCCTAGCCTTCCCTCGTAAGCCATAAATTCTTTACTATCCTCTGAGGATCTAGGTAGCTGCATCAGGAATAGCGGAGCTTCTGTTCCGATCATCTTTTGGACAAACCTTCAAGAAGCCTGATTGGGACTGAGGAATTTACAAATAAAAAATGATGTGTAAAACATGAAGAATATTGAAAAGGAGAAGTGTGGAGGGGTAACCCTAAAACAGACTTTTACATAGCTGCACTGTATTGGAAGCATCCACGAGCAAGCATGTATCATGATTATCCATTAATGGTTTGTGTGTGGACTGTTATAAATCCCTGCTTTCAACTGAAGGGAGGCAGATGTAAGGGTAACTTCCCAAAGCAGGTGTGGTCCAGCACTTTTATCGAGAGTGAGCAATGAGGCAGTCTATTGGTCAGTGTCATGAGTCATGGTATAAACCGAGTTTGGCAAAAATTTACCACCACTTGAGAGGTCCAGCAAGGCTGTGCCAAGTCCATTCACTCCATCATTTGTTCAGACACCTCATTTTCACCTTCATGCTGGCTCAGTTATTTTACCGGCATTGGCCTTGTTTTATAACCACTTATGCATCACACAACTGTTTTGCCATAATTGCTGCGATTCTCTGCCTAGCAACATTTTAACACCATGGAACAAGTACACGCAACTACTGGAAGGAGTAACTAAACAAGCCTTTCCAGAGGGCTGGCAATTTTGCATTCGTTACTCCCTGGGGAAACCAGACCATGATAGGAATGTCTATCAAGTGCAGCCTGCAGAGGGCTCTTTGGCTTTGTCACACAATAGTTGAACTGGATGGTAAGATACTGTTTTGTTGTGATGTGTCCAAAACTCTATGTGCAGGGTGTTCTTTAGTCTGTATATATAACAGACCATTTTACTGCTTGGAAATGTCCAAAAGAAGGGAAATATTATGAAAAAATTGAAAATACCAAGTCATTTTTTTATTCACGGGTTTCAAAGAGGAGGGTTATTTTTATTTATTTATTTTCCTCCCTTCCTCCTGCTTTCTTTTACCTGTTTTGTACAAAAAATGGTGGGGCAATAAAAAAGGGGGAGCCCGCTAAGGGAAAAGAAGGACCAGGATGTTCATTTTGCAATCTTAAATGTAGAAAATATCAAAGAAATATAAAAGAAAACACTGTCACCATTTCCAATTTTATAAAAAGGTCACATTATGATACTAAAACTTATCATCTTTATATGATAAATTTATAATATGATAAATATATTATCATATTATGATAAAAATAAAGTAATTTGAGCCCCTCCCATATTTCCATGACAGTTCTCTGTATTTTTGCTAAACTTTATCAGTACCATCCTTAATAAAACAGGTTGAATGGAAGGATTTTAGAATGGCTTTGGCTATTACAGGTGAAATCCTTGGTCCATTTCAGGCAGTAGGAATTTTCCCATTGAGTGTAATGAGATCGATCAGGTGATCACCCCACATGTTGGAGGTAAAAAGGTTTAATATCTAACTTCGGTAATCCTTACTCCTGTGAGCTGGAGTTTTATGCCAGTAAGGGCTGCAATGTTAGCCTCAGTAAGAAATCCAGTCTCCAACAAAGTCTTAAAGGAAAATCAGCGATTCTGGTACTAGAGTTAACTGAACTGCCTTGGTAACTTCAAGTTTCCAGAAGTAAAGCAAACTGTACGATGCACATGCTTTTCTCTGGAGGTGTACATCTACTGACAATGACTTTATTGAGTCACAAAAGTACTATATATTGAACCAGTAAATTAAAGAGCAATCCATTGTGTATATAGGCTTTAGCAGCTGGCATGTTGAGTACCTAAACACTTTTAATTTGCTAGTCATTCGTCTGTGCAGAACAGAGTTGTAGCACTATATAACGAGAAGAAAAATGTAACTGCCTTAGTAACCTTTAATACATTTACAGTATATCAGTATGAACAATGCACTGTTTCTTCAAGTTTTAAATTTCAAAAATAACATTCAGTATTAATTTTTAAGACAAAAATGCCAATTAATGATCCTGATATTCAGTACTTAAGTTCTTGTCAAATGTATGCTTCATACCTATTTGTAGGGAGTATAAAGAATATATTAAGGGAAAAATTCTAAAGCGAATGAGATATTCAAGGAGAGACCTCTAGTCTCATTTTATTTCTTTAGTGGTAGCTTTGGATCAATACCATGCTTACTACCTATACAATGTGCTTTGAACTTCTGGGTGCAAGCATAAAAATCATTTCCTTTGTCTTTTCTCAGCCGATCTACTAAATCCTAAAAGGCAAGGACTGAAACCTAAAAGGCAGGTTGACTCCTAAATCCAGGTCAGCGGGATTAGTGAACTGATCAGTTGAATTCTGCATAAAAATGCCTTAAAAGAGAGAGTGTGTTTATTAGAAAAGCTGCAAATCATGTCTCTGAAGTATTGCATTCAGATTAGAGGCTTCTGGCAAAGGTCACACTTAATAAAACCACTTCCTAGAACTTATATCTGTTTGTTGCTCAAACTCTCACAGCAGCCACAGTTAGTTCAACAGAAAAGGTTGGGGTATTGTTTGCTTTCTTTTTGTTTTTACTTACAAGGGGAAATTTCATTGACTGTTGAAAAAAATGAGAATGTTATCCTTTGACGATATTAAATAGCAACAGTTGCATAATTTAACTCTGCCAATATGTGTTGATACTCAAGCTATGAATTTAATTATGCGGGAACAGTGCATTCAGTTAACATTAATATTTACAGTATGGACGTATATTGTACTGTACCCATATCTAGGCATCACTCAGGCATACATATTTGCATTTGAGATGATAAATATGTGCCTACAAATGTGCTTTTCTATGGCAAAAGATAACCTGCCAAGGAATTTATATCCATATTTATTCATATAGTTGACAATTGTTGTCATTTTCCTACATTCACACTTAGGTAAATATATGCATAATATTGAGGTAGAAGATAGCCTCCCACCCTGCAAACACACCTCTTTCATTGCTTGTGTTTAGCTCCAGTTGGAAGGCTTTAGCTAAAATATTCCCCGATATCTCTCTAAGCACATTTCCTTCATCTCTGCCTATATCTCCGACTTCATTTCTTTATCCCATTCAATCTCCACACATGATTGTCCAATATTCTTTCAAAACTGGAGAGCTGAGATTTCATGGCCAGCAGCCACAGAGCCTGATGTTGATATCTCATGAGATTTTGCAAAGTATGCAAATTTGAGTCAGGTTGGGATTGGATAGGAGATTATCCAAAGAAAATCATCTAAGCATTGCAGGACGTTGTATCAGTGATTTAGCAGATGTCACTCTTCCCTTGGCATCAGCGGTAAATCATTATGTCAGCTGTGCTTGAAGGGTTTGATGCTGCTGGAGATACTATCGTTTCAATATGTTGAAATCTCTATGGTCTTCAATTTATCCTATTGAACACCCCTTTGCATTTCATTATAAACGTGTCTAATATGAGATCCATCCCAGCTTACCTTCTTCTTTGAATCTCAAAGTAACTGTATCTTGAATTCACCAATCCAATCCACCTTTATCTTTGCACAAAGAATGGCAAATGCATGCATAGAAAGCTGATGTGTGCTTTAGAACGAGAGTCATTACCTCTGTTTGTTCAAGAGAAGGTTTTCCTTCAGCCGTGGAAAAAGTTATGCACTATGAGTGGGGAAGAGGTAGCGTGCTGTAGCGTTGCAGTAATAATGTCCGAATGGATTGCTTGCTCTACGTTAGAGACTAAACAAATAGGGAGGGGCAAAGGATAGAGGGGCTCCTTGTCACTTGAGGCTGATGTATCATTTTTAAAGATGCTAAAATGCTGAGGGCTCTACAGCCTCTATTGTTTTGTCCAAGCTCAGTGTCTTTAGGATCAAGGCCCTCTTTCAAGGGCAAATTCTCTTCCCCTTTACTATGATATTTCCTGTGCTGCTACAGCGTACACTGGCTGATCTAGGGACTGAAACTAATATCCTTTCTGCGCACTTCTGCTATGTGTAGACTATGCACCCATTTTCAAGGTCCGGGTTTTAAGTAAGCTCCATGGAAGACCACGGGACTTGTCTTACTTACTTTGAATCAGTCATAGTTTGATTGATTGATTTAAATGGGACTAGTTTTATGGGGAACTGCTTACCCTTGTGTTTTAAAACAAGCTAATCTACTCATTCTAGTGGGATTATTCTAGAGCTGTCATTTTTAACCTGTGGTCTGCAGACTCCTGGACATCTGCAGACTATGTCTAAGGGGTCTGAGAAAGATGACCTATGATCAATCAAAAGTATGTGAATGCCCACCCTTACAATTCAAAGGGGTCTGCCCCTCCATTTAGAATTTTCCAAGGGGTCCACACCTCCATGCAAAAATGTTTTAGGGGTCTGCAAATGAAAACAGGTTGAAAACCACTGTTCCAGAGGCAAAGGTGCGGTATTAATATGTATAATGGTGATAGACTTGCATCATTGCCATCCTTCAAAGTAACCTCCACTAATAAAGAACAGTAAAATGTTCTAAATGGTAATGATTTACACAAGCAGTACCTCAGACCACTTATTTTTACACATGGTATGGGACTAGTTCTCTGCTTGCACTACCCTTTAAATAAGTTCAAAGCCATCAATTAAAATGCCATCGAGTTGAAAGTACAGCAACATTATGTAGCATTTTGCACTGGTGAAAACCAGGATACAACTTGCAATGCAATGAAAAACCTATGCATTTGAATCATGTTTGCGTAGAAACAAAATTCTGGTGTTAAGGTCTCAAATGCACACAACACATGAGGTGCCAGGTCCAATTAACAATCTGATGGTGGTAAATCCATTATGTTTGGGAAGAAGAGCCACCATCAGGAGACATTAATTCAAAGTGACACCAACTGGGGCGTTTATATACAGCTAATTGCAATGTCAGACATTCTGCTCTAATTGAGTTTAATTGTGGCAAAATTGGAGTTAATTAAAAGTTAATGGTATAGAGCACATCATGTTGTTATAAACTACGGGAGCATGTTTCATATCCATATTATTGTTATTTAAATGGTCCTTTCAATTACTCTGCATCTCATTGGTACTTTTTAGACAAATTTAATTTTGTTCACATCACGGAAACTTTTTTTATTTGGTTTTGAGCAGGCAAGTTCAGACGTACTTGATCTGTTTAAAAAAAAACAACCCTGAAGTTCAAGTTCAGGCTTGTGCAATACATTACACTGCCAATATCACCAACGACATGTTTGAACATCTTGCTAAGGAAGGAGTTGACTTTGCTAGGGAAAATATTGACAAAATAAAAAAATATATATATTTACAGAAGGAATGAAACTTCCAGTGCAGCTGATCATACTTTTTTCTGGAAATCCTGGCCTCTCTTATCTATTGTAGTTCCATTTTCTGGTTCTCCTCCTATCTTATTGGCTGTTGTGTCAGCACCTCTTCTATGTGTCATTCTCCTGCTGCCCATGGGAGTCCCAGAGAGTGTGTTGCTGTCTCATTCCTCCTGTCTCTATACCCTTTATTTGGGTAATTTTGTCTGCCCACAAAGCTACCCACATTACCTGTACAGGCATCTCTCTATCTTGATGCCTCCCTTGACCTGGTCCTACATCTCATCCTCTCTCTTCGACATCTCCTCCTGGGTATCTTGCTTTCAAATCAGATTTAGCAAGGCCAGCACTGAACTCTGCATCTTCCTTCCCCACTTCCCCCATTCTTTGTAAATGTTGCTACCACTACCCTTCTCCTTGGTTACAAATTATCTCCTTCCTGAGTTGATCCTCACAACCCTGCAATGTCTGGATCTTGTGCATCATTTTCCATAGCACCTGAGAACTGATGAACTTTTATTTTTCCTGTGCTATTGAAACCTTCATCCAGGTCCTCCTCATGCCAGACCTCAAATTTAGCAATGTCCTGGCTTCCATGTGATGCACACATCATCCACCTCCAGCCCATGGAGAGTGAAGCTGCTGATCTTCGTTGCCTGTCCCTGGCAGGGCTGCCACCTCTCTCAATCCCTCTGCTAGGTCCTTTGTTTCCCATTGTATCTAGTTCTAGCTTACTTTCAAAGCTCTTTTTTTACAAGTCTTCTCCTCTGACCTACCTATTCCCATTTCATTGGCTCTTTCTCCCTGCTGCCCATCAATTATTCCAGCTTTCACCCCTCATTTTTGCATCTCTCCTGCAAATATCCATATGCAAGAATTTCTTCTACACTGCTTGCTCCGCATGTCTGGAACACCTTGCTCCAAAGCTGTTGCTGTCTGTCCCTCAGACCCTGTTCGAGATCCCCCTTTGCAATAACTAGTTTATTAGCAATAGTTTTTTAGACAGCCAGCTGGGAAAAGCCACAAGTCTGCGTGTGTGCGTGCATATATTTTATCTTGCCCCTTTAATATTCATGGTGCTGGGTGCATCTACACGTGCAATTAAAATGCAGTAATAAACTCTGTCACAGTGTTACACATGCATCCAGGACCATGGCACATTCAGTTGGGGTGGAGCAGCCCCGGGCTGGCAAAGGGCCTCGGGGGTCAGACTGCCAGCCCAGTCCTGCTCTGCCCCAGCTCAGTGTGCTGCTGAGGGGCTGGCTGGGACACGAGGAGCCAGCTGGCAGGCAGCACCCTTATGCCCCAGCCAAACCTGGTCACCATCTACATGTGCGTTTCATAACTACTGTGCTGTAGGATAGTACTTGTCACAGTGGAGTTAATTCATTTACTGCACCCTAATATGGGTGCATGTGTAGATGATGAGACTTTACTGAGGATCTATTTAGTCAACTCTGCAGTAAAGTGCATGTGTAGATACACCCACTGTCACCTCCTATGGGCCACTTGCCCAGCCAGGGTGAGGGATGCGGGATGTGGACACAGCTCGCTCTGGGCGGAAGGAGGAAAGTGGCAGCAGGGCATAGCCCCCACTCCCAGCACTGCTGTGCCTGCATCCAATGCTCCTCTGTATCAGCTGGCAAGCAGTGGCAGAGAAGAGCCCCCCACTCCCAGCACTGATGTGAGTGTGGCAGCATTGGGAGTGGGGGCTATGCCCTGCTGCCACTTGCCCCCTTCCACCCGGAGCAATCCATGCCTGCATCATGCCCTGTGACCATGCCAGCTGAACAGGAAGCAGCAGGGCATAGCCCTTGCTTCCAAAGCTGCCGCACCCGCTTCAGTGCTGGGAGGGGGACTCTGCCCTACTGCCGCTTGCCCAGCCAGCGTGGGGGGGCGGGCGCTGCCACCACTTCTAGATGGCACGAGGGGGCACAGGATGTGGGCGCAGGAGCGCTGGGAGCAGGGGCTGTGCCCCACTGCCACTTGCTCAGTGGTGATGCGTAGGGGGTCCACAGGGATGCATGTGCACCCCTGAGAGTACTGGTGCACTGCCTGACAGGCTGCACTCCCCGCCTGCAGACCACAGGTTGGGGAGGGGCAGGTGGGAGTGCCAGTACCTGCCCTGCAAGCACTGGCAGGGGAGTGGAGCTTTTGGGAGCACTGCAGCCATTTCCCAGTCAGTGCTATTGGTTGCAGGGAACACCCTCCTGGATGCTGAGATTGGTTGTGGGGGGACACCCCCCAGTCACTGCCTGGTCGCTGGGGGGGGGCACATGCCCCCCCCGACTTAGATGGCACCAGTCATCCATGCGGTTGCTCCTTTCTGCCCAGAGTGAGCCAAGCCCGCATACCATGCCACCCCCCTGCTCGGCAAGTGGCAGCAGGGCAGAGCCCCCACTCCAAGTGCTGCTGTGCCTGCATCCTGAGCCCCACCCCTGCTCCCTGAGTCCTGCATCCCCCACCACCCTGTCTAGGCAGCTTGTCCCAGTCCCAATCTTTCCCACCCCAATGGGCTTACTAGCTGGAGGCCAAATCTTTTCTGAAGCAATTGGGATGCTTCAAATTGATTCAGCACTTTTAGTTGGTCTCCCAATTCGATTCTGATTTGGAGATTCAGTCCCCCAATCAGGCTGAATCTCCTCCATATTGAATTGGCTACTGAAGCTTCACACAGCCCTAGCAGATAGGTTATTTTTTAGGTGGGGAGTCATAGCAGATTAGCTAACACTGTCAGGTTTTACACTAGATCAGCACAAGCCTTTTATCTCATTGACTGCTGCTGAATGGTCTGGGTAGAACTCACTGTTCTGCTGCTGCTGTAAACTCGCATTTAGTACTTTCAATTGAGTACTGCAGGGAGGCTTCAGCTGAGCAGAGGAGAGCAATCCTACCATGCTTATTCCAATGAGCAGTCTTTAGTTCAGGAAATGTGTAGCTACTAGGTGCCCAGCTGTTCTGGTGATAGGAATTAGAGAATTGCCAAAAAGGTTGCTGTCAGGTATCTTTAAATATAATTCTTTCTAAAGATGCACCTGGATTCTCCAACCCTATTGTTCCTCTCTGTAATTTAGTGCACCAGTCTGTAGCATAAGTACCTGGGTATGAGCTCTTAAATGAGGACACACCGAATTCTTTATTTCTGGTATCGCTATTCTGGTGCCTTGGCTTTGCAATGCTACTGGACACTTGTAACTACACAGGTCTGTTTACAGAACATGGCATGCGAGACAGGTGGACTCAGGTTACTGTCTAGGCCTTTGGTTACTTACCACCAGCCATCACATTATTCTTCTTTCTCTATTGAAGCCTGGAGTCTCACTGACATTAGTGAGAGATGTGCATTGAGGGAGAGAAGAATGGCATTAACAGGCAGCTAGGAAGTTAATGTCAGATACTACCACAGGAGGCATATAAATGATCCAGCACCTTTTAAAAATGAAACATGTCCCTCTTATTATGCTTGGAAATTAGCTGAAACTTCCGCTCGTCCATATAGTCTAGTGTGGAGTATCCAGAGTTTTGACTTATAACCAGTTTTATTTCTTTGCTGTCGGGCATGAAACACACTAATTGCCTCACTGCAGCCCTTGATCCAGAACTCTTATTGATTTCAGTAGAGGTGAATAAGGACAGGTCTGAACCTTTGCATCCACGCTTTTACCTGAGCTCAAGGAAAGGTCTGAATGTCACTTATATCTCAAAAGTCTTTTTTAACTTCAAAATCCAGGAGGAAGTTGCCTTTAAGAACAGTAGAAGTCATAACACTATCAAGTGTTCAGCCGGCTTACTCTTATAGTGTATATTAGTTTAGTTGCATATGTCAGAAATTCAGTAGAAATATGTTGCATATTGTATTATTTCTTCCAAGGCTCTTGTATAAGCATCTAGCAGTCCATAAAATACCTAATTATTTAAAAATGAATTCACAAAAACTGAGTTGCATTTAAAAGTCAGACATTTGAGAATCACGACACATGGATCAGGAATGCAGAAATGCTAAATCAACAGCAACAGAACCATTTTTTAAGCTTATTGCGATAAAATTGACTCGTTTTCTAATCTCACTTGTTCTATCCACTAATTTAAAGAAATTTAACACTATTTTTGTACTCAGAACTCTAATATGTCTTGAATGATCAGTATTATCTTTACCTGCTACAGACCTGCAAGATCTCCAAATTCCTCCATTTTGTAAAGCCCGTTCACTTAAAATAGTTCGTTAGTTCCCAGTGAGATAAAACAATGGATGGCACCTTGCTAACAGACCAGTATCCTCTGCAACATTTTCATTAATCTCTTTGCTAAACTAAAATGTTTTCCCTGTGGAAATTAATTACTGAAGTCGTATCAGGAATTTTAATTTCTATAATATACCAGTGAGATATACTGCTGTTTCTTTATATACCATCACGCAGCAGGGCAATAATGTATTCTAATAAGCTTAAAAAAAAAAAGGGCTGCATGTAATTAAAAACAGTATAATGCACGTATTTGCTGACTTTCCTAAAGCTGCAAAGTTCTTTGTGCAACAGTCTGTTGAAAACTGAAGTCCTGACCCTGAGAAAATGCCCAAGATCAAAAGACTTGCATGCTGCGAAAAGCACTGAAGCAAGGTAGAGCTTGGCTCTCCTGCACATGAGAATAGGTGGCTAGTGTAGCTCTCATCTGTGCACATGGAAAAGTGAACATGCTTTACCGCTTCCCCTCGATGCAATGTGGCAGTGTGGAATGGTGGACTTTGCATGGGGCTGCAATTCAGAAGATCTGCTTTTAATTTGTCTTTACTTAGAAAAGGTTTCTTCCTCCTCTTCTCCCCACCCCCAGTGCTTCAGTTTCCCCATTTTTGAAATGGGGATAATAAAATTGACCATCATTAATGTTTCCAGGTAGGGCTTATGTCCCCTTTGGAGAGTAAGACACATGCACTCAGTGACCACATTCACATGAACATGGATATTTGTTTCCCTGGGGACACCTTGTGCCACTGCTACTTGTCCCTCGGGAACGCCTGTGCCACGTGCCCTCTGGCACATGGCAGGTTACCCCAGGTGGGGTAGGGGAGGCTGAGGCCAGTACTGGGCTGAGCCCAGCAGCCTTACCTGGGGTCCTGGGGGCCTTCTGGGGTTGCATCAGCTGTGATCCTGCTGCTCGGAGCCTGGCTCTGGGTGGACAGGCTCCAATTTTGGGCAGTGCATGCTGCCCCCATTTGCACAACCACGCTTTTTTGGGGGGGGGTTAACCCTGAGATCTCCCAGAGTCAACCCACCACCTGTGCTACTACCCTGCAGCATGGAAAACAGCTGAATGTGGTGCTGCAAGTGTGTCTGTGGTGCCACATGCTGCATGGCCATGCTCATCTAGATCTGGATGTAGCCAGTCAGGTTATTTAGGCCTAATTTAAGCAACTTTAACTTTCCGTAGGGGTATTTTAGCATGAGCAGTCATTGACTTCTAGATGCTCCCTGATGTGTCATGTTTTCAGAGTTATGCTTTGGTGCCTAAATGGCTCATTTAGAGCTCACCACATAAGGCATTTCCAGGGACCAGATTCCTCTCCCCCCCCCCACCCCCCCTTTTTTTAATTCTATCCTGTTCTGACAAATGCACATGCAGTTTTCTTGGCCTGGATATATCATAGCACAGAAACACGACTTTAAGACCAGCCTAATTTGAACTGTACCCATAGATAGCTGCTGTTACCAGGGATACTATCAGTTCAGTGGCATTATGACTAGGATGATCATATGTCCCAGTTTTACCATGATAGTTCTGGATTTCAGAGGCCAGACAGACCTGCCTGGATGTTCAGAATTATAATGGACCTCCCAGAAATGCAGGGGCGCAGGGTGCAGTCTGGCCAAGAGTCAGAGCAGTGCAGAGTATCTTGTAGGTGGGGAGACAGGCTCTGGTGCCTTCCCAGCATGCCATCCCACCCCCAACCAACTTGTGAGAGCTCAGAGAGGGGGGTAGCATCCTGGATGAATGTCTCGGATATACAGGATTTACTTATGGTCAGCTTATTTATGACAGAGATCCTGGTTTTCTGTTTAAAAATAGCCAGTTCTGTGATTAAAAACCCCAAACCTGTGATTAAAATGCAAGGCCACTATATATATATATGTATATATATAGGTATAAGTTAAACACAATATTTTATTGATATTTTTACATTTTAAAGCAATTTGGAGGCCTACCAGTGCCTCAATCACCACTTCAGTTGCCCTCTTTTTCCCGTCCCCCTGATTTGTGGTACTGAGCAGCCCTGATATGCCATTGCCCATCACTCCCAAGCTGCAGCTCCCCCCAGCCCTACTGGTGCCCCTCACTCGATGCCTACTGCCCACTTGCTCCCTCCCAGTCCAACTGCAACTGTCCTCCCTGCAGCTGCTGTGTGGCACTGAGCAGCCCTGACATGCTGGTGCCCTGCTCCTGCCTATGCCGTTGCCCTCCCCTTCCAAGCCACAGCCCTCCCCCCAGCCGTGCCAGTGCCCCTCCCTCCAGATCTGTAGTCCCTGCCTACCTCCAACTTCCTTCCTCTTGGAAGCGGCCTCCCTGGGTGTGCGTGGGGGGTTTGTGGGTGGGTGTGCAGCAGGGTGTGGGGTTTGTATTGGGGTGGAAATGGGAGTATGTGGGGTTTGTGGGCAGGTGTGCAGTTTGTGGTGGGGGGGTTGTGAAGGGGTGTTTGTGTGTGTGTGTGAGCGTGTGGTTTGTGGGTGAGCGTGGGGCTTGTGCACAGCCCCCACCACTGGTGGCTCAGCAGCATCAGGCAGTGGGACCTCAGGGCGCTCAAGGCCATGGCAGAGATCCTGGTGGCATACACCTTTGGGCGAGTCCCAGGCCCTGCACAGGCTGGTACAGAGCATGCACATGCTGGCACAAAGCTGGCACAACCTACTGGCACATGCCTTCACACCAGACCAGGCTGGCTCTGTGCCAGCATCTGTGAATTACAGCACAGGAGGGAGGAGCCATGTGCCATTGGTTCAGGCAGGCTCTGTGCCTTCACATGGGGCTTCCAGCGCTCCAGTGGGAAGCTGCATGTGAAGACAAGCAGGAGCCTGCCCGACCCAATGGCATGCAACTCTGTGCCTCCGTTTGTGGCTTCCTGCCCTGCCCCATGATATATGGCTCCCAGTCCATGTGATACTGGGCCAGGCCAGGCCAGCCCTCCATATGGGACTTCCAGCACTCCAGCAGGAAGCTGCACATGGAGGCATGGAGTTGTGCACCCTCTGGTCAGGCGCACGCCCACTGGATTTCTGGAAGCCTCATGTGGAGGCACAGAGCCTATCCAGCCCAGCCCAATGGTGCATGGATGGCAGCAGCAACTTGGCGCCTGCCCCAGCCTCTGGCATGCCACAGCATCCATTGAGCTTCAGCTCTGTGCCATGGTTGTAGCCTTCTTCTCATGGGAGCAGGCAGCAGGGCAGGTTTCCCAGCCGCTCAACACTGCTAGGCACCTGCCTGCCCATCCCTACCCCCAGCAGAACATGGGGATATTGCCTAGGTTTTCCCATGCTGGCTTGAGATCACCTGCAGGCATCTCTTTGCTCCTTCATCCCTCACCTACACACGCTCACCCTGGCCCCACCCATACTGCTGACTATTCCTACAGTCCCCAACCCCTCCAGCCCAGGCCTCCCCAGCTCTGCCGGTG
>NW_017728998.1:8217357-8238280 GCF_001723915.1 Gavialis gangeticus | reverse complement strand
CCCCCCCCCCAACCCCCTGCAAACCCCACTTACCCAAGGACTCCAGGAGGAAAGTGAGCCTGAGCCAAGCCCTCCCTGACTCGAGTCTCGGGCCCTGCCCCTTACCCCTCTCCCACCCGGGAGGACTCCAGGAATTTCTAAGGGCTTGGAGGGTGAAACTTCTACTCAACTAAATTATACAGTGCAGATTTGATTCTCAGTTCAAGGGGACCAACACTTTTTACTAATGTTTCTTGAGGTGTATGTCTGGAAAAGGCTAGGCCAATCTCCTGCCAAAGCCAGATTGTTACCCATAGTAAATGTTCCAGTACTTCTGTCTATTTTGAGGGTGGGCAAAATACAGCCTGCAGGCCAGATCTGGCCTGTCAGTTGATTGCGTCTGTCCCACGCCTGCCTCCACAGCACTCTGCATGGGGCCAAGCCCTGCCTGCTGCCAGCTGGGGCAGTCCGTGCAGTGCTCCTGCCCACAGCTGACGACAGCACTGCCCTGGCCCCGGCTATCTTGCAGAGCTTCCTGGTGGGGCTGCTCCAGCTGCTGCTGCAGCCACCCAGGTACTGCTTGGCTGCCCCAACCTCCAGTGGCTGGCTCCTCTTGCCTCTGCTCTGCTGCTCCAGGCAGCAGGTAGCACAGGGAAGTGGCAGCAGCAACTGTGGGGATATGTGCAGGCACAGCCAGCCAAGCATGGGGGATTACATAGGGCTCCAGTTCCCACCTGCCTTCCACCCACTTGGCCCACCTGGTGTGATGAGCAGCCACCTATGGGCAGCCAAGTGGGTAGATGTTGGCTGTAGTGGTGCAGCAGGTTCAGGAGGAGGATGAACTGTTGGAGGTGGGGGCAAGAAATCAGTACCAGGGCAGCAGTGGGAGTAGTCCCACCAGGAAGCTGTACTTTGCGTACTAGCTGGGGCTGGGGTGGTGCTGTCGGCAGACATAGTGCAGGTGCATGTGGGAGCACAGTGTGGGCTGTCCTGGGTGGTAAGCTCTGCTGCACACGCCCCTCCCTCGCTCTACCCCGGGAGGCTCCTGGGACCTAGCATGCAAGTTACCCCCCATACACACCCAGTCTCCCACACACCCTCTATACCTCCTATACACAAGAGTAAGATTTTATTTTGAACTATTATGCAGTTGCGTCCATATACACTACTAGAAAACACAAAGCAGGACAAAATTTATTTTTTAAATAAAATGTAAATATGTTATAGTAGATGCTTGATTTTCAGTATATAGTTTTTTTAAATCTGTAATTTGTTAAAATGATATCTTCTGAAAGATTTTTGTATATGTGGCCCTTGACACTTCACCAAAACTCATTAAGTGGCCCACCAGCTGAAATAATTGCCCACCCCTGGTCTATCTTTCGATTATTGACAGTTGCTTTAACTAAAATACTGTAATAAAGTAGCATGGAAAATGGATGGCCTTGTGCCAAGCCTCTGTGAAGAAAATATTTAGAAGTCTTGGCCTAAAGGGAGGTGTATGCAGGAGTTTTGAGTACAGTTTAAAAAATAGAGATGATCAGTTATCAGGCAAAGTGAAAGAAAGGAAGCTTGCCATTTTTTGGCTCATTACAACGCTAGGGGCCATTAATGTCAGTTTGTAAAATGCTGCAACTGGAAGTAACTGTCAAATAGATGACATAATGCACCACCAAAGACCATAAAATGCCATGAATCATATTATTCCTAGTTTCTCAATGAATATGTGGAAATAACTGATGATGTTTGGGGTGGGATTTTGCTATTAAAAACTGGCAGTATTCACAGAAACTTCTCTTTTTATTTCTTCTGTGTATCTCTCTCCAAACTGTTTGACCCGTATTGTTCACTCTTGGTTATTATAAGAAAAGTCTATAATAAATTCTTTGTGAAAATTAACTGTCAGTCAACTCCACTGAGAACCATAGCCTTTTATTAGCTGCATAACTGCGATTTAGTAAGCTGTAATTTACAATATCCTGTTTTATCTGGCCCCATTGGTCCACGGTGAAGGTTCTGCTGCTGTATATATTTAATCTATTTTGCAGAATATATTGGATAATGTACCACTTAGGCTTCCTACTATAAACTGTATATCTTTTCCTTATTACATTCTAATTATTATAGCCTAATAGCTTCAAAGAATAAAAAATATCCCTTTTCAATTTCTTTCTATTGATTGCTTTTTTCTCTGTAATACCCCACCACTTCCATACCAATGACAACAACAGTCTTCATTCACATTCTCTGAGTAACATTTCCATCTAGTGCTTCCTTTTCTAGGATTAGCCAGCAATGAGAAATCCAAATGGGCCTATAAAACTCAAGGATTTAGACAAAATTGTGTGGCCCTGCCTCTTATTATGAGTTGAGTAAATACAAAGACTAAGCTTATCTAGGTCAATCCATATTTGCAGGGACACAGAAATCCAGGCTTCCCCTTCATGGTTTCTCTTGTGTCTTGTGATGGTACAGGTTAAGCAGGTATTCATTTTAGACAAAGTATCTAAACCTGTGTTGTGTGTTAAGTGGGTGTGTCTACACAAGATGCTTTACAACTAATCTAATGCACAGTAAAGCATCACCATTTACATATGTGCACCATTTACTGTGCAGTAAATTAGTCTACTGTAAATACAGGCAATAAACTAACTGCACTATAATACTCGTATAGACACTGGCTGGGAGCAAATTTGCACCCAGTTAGACTACGTAGTAGGGGACCATAGGAGACAAGGAGCTCTCTGTCCCCAGGCCTGGTGATACTTGGTTCCCCAGCTCTCCCCAGGAGCTGAGAGCTGACCAGCACCAGGACTGGGGAGCTCTCTGCCCTTTGTCTTCATTCCCAGTGCAGAGCTGGGAGTCTCAGAAGGCAAGTGTCCCCAGGAGCAGCTCCATGCAGCATGGAGCTGGCTGCTCCAGGCAGTGGGCGTTGACCAGAAATCCCCAGGACCAGGTCTCCTGCTTGTCCATTGGAGAGCCCCATCTCCTGGCCCCATGTCCACTGGGATCAGCCCCGTGCTCCTTGCAAGCATTTAAGGGAGCCTGGAGCTCCCTCTGGCTGCTGCAGGGAGGATGGGGGGGGGCGGAGCAGGACAGAAGCAGATCTGCTCCCAATAGGGAGCATGTGTAGACATTCTCCCACAAAGGCTTACCATGCAGTATTTTACTGCGCAGTAAGCCTACTGCAAAATAATAGTATGCGTAGATGCACCCAGTGTGTGTTAAGTGAAGCAGCAGCCTGAGGAAAAGGTAAGGTGTGGCTTTAAATGTGGTGAGTGTCCAGATGAACCTTTTCAAATGTTGGTGCCTCTTAGTGTCTGATTTTTAGAGGCAGCCGGCACTCACTGCCCATCGAGAAGAGCATACACTCAACAGCTGTAAATACCAAACGGCCTTTTTTTCCCAGCTTTACATGCCTAAGATTACATGCCTGAGCTTGAAAATAGGACCTTAGAGTGTGTGTTATAGTCAGCTAACTTCTAACACAGCAGAGCTGTCTTTCTAAATCTTTTTCACAGGAACTATATCACAGAATTTTATCCCAGGAAATGGATATTGAACGCAGATAGGTACTTCACCTCCCTTCCCCACTCCCCTAGTACCTTCCTAGGATTTTGAATTTTTCAACGTTAATGCTTAACTCCCTGTTTACCAGATGGTAGTTTTCTGCCTTCTTCCCCCTTGCGTGATTTTGCTGTCCCAGTCTCAAAATTCTTACAGAATGAATCTTTGGCCTTTTCCATTTTTAGGCACTCTCAGTGGGGACTGTATGATCATTTCTCAGTGTCACTGAGCTCCTTTGTCATGTTGAAGAGCAAAATCCTAGACAGCAGATCTCCCCTTTACCACCATGGAGAATTCCCAGTCGTGCTTCTCTGGTGATAAGAACGGTCCCTCCAGCTCCGCACACAGGGCCGGACACAAGCATCTAGGGCCTGGACAGAAAGGGGGCCCGAAATGGTGAAAATAATAATTATAATTATTATCTCTGGCAAATAGGGGCCCGATAATAAAAGTTCACCCGGGGCCATCAGAACTCTAGGTATGGTGTTGTCTGTATACGGCAAATCTTATTGCTAATTCCAACCATCGCCACCTAGCCCAAATCCTTTCCATTTTTTCCATCAATTCAGTCCTACTGGAAGCAGGTGTTGCTGTAAGGGGTTGGGAGGAGGGATGCTCAACACACATCCATTGTAAAGACGACAAAGTCATCAGTCAGGTTGTAGTAAGTCAGACTGCTGATTGTACCGGATCACCAGGGTGCGTGCAATCCTCTTAGTTTGTTGCAATGCAACTGGTATGACACCTTTCCTTATATATGTAGCGCACATAGCTTGCATTTTCTGCTCTTGCTGGCTTCGGCTTCTGCTAGGTGTGATTTGTTACCAGAATATTTTCTCAGGCAGCAGGCAGATGGGGCAGGAAACCCACTTCACTGTTGAGGGCTTAGTACAACTTTATTTATTTATTTTTTTTTAAATAATCTTCCAAAATGAAATCCTCACTCTTTGATGTTCAGAGCAGACCAGGTGGTTTCCAACAAGCCTGAAGTGATACCCAAGCTGCCAGTGACTCCCGTGTGGGAGGATCTTCAATGAACTTCAAGAGAATGAGTCAATTGCTTGGCTCGTGTTCGATAAAATAGTGCAGAATGTGGGAAGCAGTTGCTAAGGAGCCCCCATGTTTTGCCATCTGCTTCCTCTAAGCAGTAAAAGTTTCCCTTTTGCCACATTTTCAGAATCTGTGAGTTCCTGGTGGTTTTCTGTTCCCCTGCCTCTCCCTTCCAGGACTCAAACTTCAGGAGAAAGAGTTTCAAACGTGTTTAATGTCTCTGCTTGCATCGGTAGGGGTTTTGCCTGTTTTATTTTCTTTCTCTCCCCTCCCCTTTCTAATTGGGTAGAAGATGAAAGAATTTTCATATGGATCATTTATGTTTCAGATTGTGAGAGAGACTAATAGTCCATTTTAGCAGGCAGAGCAAGTCCTGCTGCGACAGCTAAGCACCAGAATCCTGTGGTTTGGGAAATAGTCCTTGTTTTCAGGTTTATTTGTCCTTTTTAACATTCCTATTTAGCTGTAGCACCCCCAAGAGACACTTCTCCTTACAGTGTTGTGTGTTCCTATTCATTCAAATGAAATATTAAAGCACCAGGGAAAAAGAAATGGGCCAGTATAAGAATTTTTTTGGTTCCACCCACATGTTTTATATAAGTACCACTAGTAACACAAGTCAATCCCAAAGTCAAGGCAAGCTAGGCTATGATATTTGAATGCCCTGTGGCCTCTTCTGCAGGTTGCAACGTAGGAAGCATTGAGGACAAGTCAGAAACATCTGCAACTTGTTTTAGATCTGTTGTTAGTGATTTTGGGTGCTTGTACATGCCGCGGGGGTTTAATTTGGTTTCGTTCTCCTGAAATTGAAATGGTGGGTTGTTTTTTTTTAAAAACTGCTTCAATTTAAACCGAACTAAACCCCCATGGTGGGCCCTATCCTTACATGCCTCTCCAGCGGTGGAGGGTGGGACGAGCTGCTAGCGGGCCAAGCGGTTCCTGAGCTTCCCTCTGCGGCAGCACTATCCCCAGGCAGTCCCAGGGGACACCATAGCTGCAGCGGGAAGCATCAGCCCCCGCAGCTCAGGGGGAAGACAGGAGGGAAGCAGCTCAGGCAGGCAGACAGGCTCCAGGGAAGGAAAAAAAAAGGATCAAGCTCGCTGCTTTTTTTTCTTCTTCAGTGGAGCCTGCCTGCATGGGCTGCTGCTAGGTTGCACAGCCCCTGAGCTGCACTGGGCCCAGTGCTTTCCTCCATGGCTGTTGCACTTCATTAGGGTAGCAAACTAAAATGCCTCAGAGGTGTTTTATCTTGCTTCATACCAAAGTCATTTAAAGCGCAATATGCCGCCAAGAGTATAAACAGCAATGCTATTAAAGCGGTGCAAAAGGGCTGCCTTAAAGACCAATTTTGTGTACAAAGGCCTTTTGAGTATTCATCTCAATTGGCTGTGCAATGCAATAGCTTATTCTGAACTCCAGTGTGATAGTTGCATTTGATAAGGTGGACTTAAAAATAAACCTTCCCCCTTAAACTGCTTTCTCCCTACTGCTTCCTGTAGGTGGTTCCACACTTCTGTTACAGTGTTAGCTTTCTCCTGCGACAATGTGGGAAAAGCTCCTTCCCTTTATTTTCATAATTACATATATCTGATTGCCACCCTCTCCTGCAATCCTGGTAAAGCAATGCCGCCACATATCAGCCTAATGACCTCTGAAGTAACCCTTGCATCATAATAAAAGCTTTTCTGGGTGACAAGTTTAAATTCTGTTTTAATCTTTTGTTTTATAAACCTACAGTAATGTTAATGGTGTCATATTCTGTCACTAAAATTGCTTTCATTTCAGCCCAGATATATTCTTTAAACAAAACAAAGCCTTACAAATAATTGTAATTAGTTTGGCTGCTTTTAATGAGTGTCCAGGCAGAGACCTTCCTGTTTGCTATGACTTTTTCTGGCCTTTAAAAAAATTAAGTTAGATTCATTTTTATAAATGCTTAGCATAGTGTGCATACCATCTATAAACAGCGTGTATTAATTGTTCTTGTTTGTTGGCAATCTCTTAGAACAGTCCTAGTTGTGGATGATTTGGGTTTGAAGCAGAGCCAAACTGACATATTCCGTGACCATTGAGGCTTTACAACTGGTATAGGTGAGCCGGTTCAAATCTGTAACGCAACAAAAGTTCAGTGCATGTAAACTGCTTTCAAAATGGCTGAAACAAGTTTAAGCTAAGCCTGGATGGATGGCATATCAGACTTAATGGATTTAGGTTAAATCAGTTGATTGAACTTCTGTCCTAGATCCACCCCAGGTTCAAGTTAACTCACAGTCCCCCAGCATCCCAGGATGCTTTGCACCTGCCCCACAAACTCCCCCTCACAGGGCAGGTGGGCCAGCCTTGGCTCAAGCTGTCTGCAGGGAGGTGTGCTTTAATGCCCCCTCCCTCCCCCAGTTTCTGGCTTGGGCCACTGCAGGGATGTGGCTACATTTCTGAAATCAAAAGTGAATGTCTGTTCACTTGCTTATTGGTTCAATTTATGCAGCTTAGACTAACCTGGGATTGAATTGGTTCAGCCTCGGGCCTAGCCAGGGTGAGCACCACTGTCCTATACAACAGTATACAGCCAAAGGACATGTTTCCTCTGGCTGAGGATCTTCTGGCAAAGGTCAGAAAACAGATTCTGTAGAAATGTCTATGAATGCACTCTGAAAAATTTATTTTTTTAAAGGAAAACATATCTGGTTCATTTTTCATCTTTCAAAATGAAATCTTCCCTGGTAGGCTGCAGGGGAACCGTACATGGGGAAGCCCGAGGCGTACTGGCTTCCAAGCTCCCAGGATCCTGACCCAGCCAGTGCTTCCAAACTCCCAAGTCCCTGTCAGAAGGAATTTCATTATGAAGTTATCAAAACCAACAGTGCTGTTTTTCCTAACAGGGCGACATTTCTGGTTCTATTTTATGAAATAGAATGAAACCAAATTTTGAAATTCCAAAAGCCTCCATGAAATGGAATTACTGTTCACAGCACAACCCTGTTGTTACCAATGCAGACCTTTACTCTATTGCAACCATGTGCTTTTCTTATCTTCTCTCTGCACTGGAACATGACAACTGACCTTGGCAGCAGGGTATTTTCATAGCAAATCTCATTATAGGGCGGTGCATCTTTGTTATGCCAGTTATCCAGGAGGGAGTTAGACACTGGAGAGAGAACAACGCAGCAGGTATTGAGACCCTAAAGTATATCTTTGCTGCTTTTGAGAACATGGAATTTGACAGTAATCAGCTTTTCCTTCCAACACTGAAATGTTTCTTTATTGTTTCCCCATTCTGGAAATCCTGGTGAGCTCTCTTTTCATGTAATGATCTACAGTATTTCCCCCCTTGAAATTGAACCCACATGGCAATGTGAAATGGCTTATTTAATACATGTGCTGAGATATGTCTCATCCAGTCTTTCCTTTTGTACCAGAGCAAACGGTGTTAAACCCAGTAAGTACCCTCATTAATATGCTGAGCTTTTGCTAGAACTGCACACAGGATATGTGGTATTAAAAGGGAATTTGGTTCAGACATAAATGACGGATGATTAAAGAAACTTTGATCTTCATATTTTAGGGAGGATAGTTGTATTTATGGAGGAGAAAGGAAGAAGAAGAGGAATCAATGATTTCTCAAAGTGTGGATTAAATGCTTGGCCCAAGTAAACCATGTCCTTTAAAATCAAGATAACTAGGTGGTATGAATGTTTTGTGATGTTTCCCAGGTCTTTTTGTCTTGTTAGGGCTCTTATTTAAATGTCCAACACTAAGGCCCCCTCTACATGTTACAGCTATTGCACAATTAACTAGTTAATTGTGCAGTTAAGCTGAGACCAGCTACATGTGCAAAGTACCGATCATGCCATAAAAAGGTCCAATGAGCTATAAAGTTAGACCTTGAAAACGTGTAATAACATGTGCGATAGCTGCTTGTAATCCAGCTTTAATTTGCATGTGTAGCAGGGTCTCCCTTGCAGCTGGGAGCCCCATCAACTGATTGGGCTCCAAGCTGCAAAGGTGCACCCTCAGGTGTGGGTCAGTAGTCCTACAACTGAGGGGGCTCTCAGCCCCTGCAGCACCCAACACCTGGGATCTCCTGTCCACCATCATGCGTGGCATGGCAGGAGGCACAACTATGTGGATCACACATTATATCCTATCACGCCTATACCTTCATGCATAGAGGGCTCTAAATTCCTAAAGCATATAGAATATGGCATTACCAAATCATATATTGTTTCAATATGATGTTTTGCGGTGGGAGGAGGGATGGTCTTACCGTTTAATAAAGATCGTGCACCAGAATGGAGATGCGTTCCTGATTGTGCCCTTGACCTCCTCTCTAGTTTGGGACAAGTTATTTATCCCTTGTATGCCTCATGCCCAAGCTTAGTGTGCGACTGTGAGAATAAAGCAGTAGCATTGGAGGCATTTGGAGATGGGGATTGTACACATATACAGCTAGACAGACCATAGAAGCAGAGTTAGAGACTAAAGAACAGATTGGATCCTGTCGATACAACACTGCATCCCACCGTATTGTGCATCTTCTAGTTTTCTGCTTGACCTGGCATAATATCTCAAATTATACGAGGTCTAAGCTTTCTTTTGGGGTCTTTTCTTCAGACTCTGTATCTCCCCTCCCGCTCTCTTGAAGTTTTTCTTAATAGTTAACCTAATTTTTTTTCTCTGTGTTCTACATAAAACTTGTTATTCCTCCTCCTGTGACTCAGAACAGCTCCATATACGTATGTAAGACATCTTACAGTAAATTTTGTTATGGATACTACTAGAGAATCAGGCCCTGAGTTTGTGTATTAGAAGGGATGCTTTTTATTGCAACTTGACATTCAGTCACATTTGGATTTGCAGGTGATAAATGTGTGGCTTGGACAGTTGCTACTTGGAAATAAAACCCAGTCATCTGAGATTCAGTAGCTCTTCTTTACTGTTTCCCACCTGGTTGAAAGTCGCCTTAAAAAGTATCCCCAGGTTTAACCTTGGGAGGCTAGCACCCCTCCTCTTTAAGCAGGGAGCGACCATCTAGTTTTTCTTTAAGCAGGGACCTTTTCAAAGAGGAATGCATAGCATTTTTTTTTTAATCCAATCAAAAATTAATTGGGATTTTACAATAACTGACCAGCATGAATCATACAGCATCATATATTTCAATGATTCTTTAGTGCTATCACCAGAGCAAATGACTAAGATTATGATCTACTTTGTTGAGTAAGAAAATCAATAGTCCTGATCACGTCTTGTATTATTAATGAGAGGATCAAGAGAACTTGATGAAGAGAAAGATAGCCTGCATGTGTGTGGTGGAGGGAGAATGTATGTAGCTTCCTGGCCAATAAAATGTCATCATCTTTCCAATAGATTGTAATGATTTCAACCCTGAATAGCTGATAACAAGACAGCAGTGTTTGAAATCTCATATAAAAAGGAAACTCCATATGCTGGAGGACCAAGTTCTGAGCCCTAGAGTTTCAAGGACAGTTACTCGGTATTTCCATGCACATTCACAAAGTATCAAGAGGTGCTCCACAGAATAACTGTAAGGTGGAGAACGTGGTACATTCATTGCCAGGGACACTTCTCTAAACCATGTCATCCTTTTTGTCCCTGTGTAACTAAGACTAAGTCCTCATTTGCATCTCTTTTGTCGCCTGAATCCTTGCCGTTCTTGCTTATCTTTGTGCTGCATGGCGAAAGGAGCCATTTGCAATTAAACATCACTGGCAATAGATTTAGCAGCATCTCCTTTTTTTGGTAATAAGTTTGTCATATCTTTGATATACTTATATTTTAACAATATATTTTGTAGGTAAGGTTAGCAAATCCTAAGGTTTGCGCATGTGGTAATAGAATATTTGAATCCATGGGGCTGAAGGGCTGTAATTTAGCACCTTTCACCTGCAGTCTGGCCAATTGATTTTTGTTTTTTTTAAAGACACTAAAACAAGGAAATTCAGAGGATAGGATTTCCCTAAAAATCTGTAACAAAGTCATAGCTCTCAAGGCATACGTATATTTTTAAAAACAGTATTCATATGTATTATGTTCTTGATACTGCATTTTGGTAATGAAGGTAGGGATATTATCCGACAGAAAACAAAAGTAGCACGACTCTTAGCTTCAAAATATAGTTACCGTATTAAGTCATTTCAATTATGTTAGAATTTGCTTGTGGCAGCAATATCCTAATTGTCCTTTTCCTGGTGCTTGTGTTGTTCTGTTGGGAGATGAGGAACCTGATTTAAGGATCTGTTTTTCAAATATTCACTGTTTAAAAACAAAGGTGTTTCATCTTGGGATACCCCATATGCTGATTTGAATGCCTACATATATGCACCTTGCCACACTGTATTATGCATCATCTTCCCTCCCTCCACAACAAATAAGTCAGCCTTATTTTAGGTACACAATTACAACAGCAGCATGTACCATAACAGGATCTTCCAGCTGTCATATTTTCCAAATTACCAAAGATACCACCAGCTTATGAGAGCAGCAATTCAGCTCTAATTATTATTTAAAGAGGTAATATCCTGAATAACTTCCCTTTGGAAAGACTCCTTATAAATGCTAATGCTTTAGGAAATAGCACAATGTGGCAATTTATGAACGTTGACCTATCAACTTTCATTACAGCTAAGGGACAAAGATTTTATAATCAACAGGAAGATGAATACTCTTACAAAAATAGTTTTATAGGGATTCAATATAGTTGGGAGTCAAAGGTAGCAGTCTTATTTTTCAATTGTATTTTAATGAGGAGCAGTTTAATACAGCAGAGCATTATTAAAAAAGAGTTCACCATATGTATTTTTTTTTAAGTATGATTAATTAACCTTCCCTAATGTATTTTTCCTGACAAATCTTAATTCACTAGCAGGAAATGATCCCGTCTTAGCAGAAAGTGCAAAATAAGATATCTCCTACACTTTGATGAATTTTATTTGTAAAATGTTAGGTTCAAATAAGCACTTAGCAGTCTGAATTTCAAATTAAGCGATTTGTATAACTCTTTATTTTGAAGGAACTCAAACAGCAGTGACACTTTTAAGCTTTTTTTTTTACATTCCACTGGTGATAGGTATTGAATACTTTAATGTAGGGTGCAGTGTAGCAGACAATTTCCCATTGTTCAGGGGGCTGGAAATGTGTTTCAGATTTTTCATCTGTGAGAATTAAACCCTGGTTTTCTGGAAGTCAAAGGGTACTTGCCATTAACATCAGGAGGCCAGTATTTCACACATGGCCACTAATTCCCATCTGATCTAGAACAATAAGTGCATAACCTATGCTGACCTCAATTTCCAGTTCTTTGTGATCAAGTGTCTGCATGGCAAAACAGGAAACTAATTGATGTAATACCCGTCTTGGGACTCTCACAATATAGGCAGCGATTGAATAGGCATCTCGGATTGAAAGGCAATTTGATCTGGGTGTAGCTGGACCCTGTTGGTGAGATGCTGTAGGAAAGAGCACACAACTATTGCACCTGTTTCCAGGGCCATCAATCTGGCAACTTATTCATTTCAATAAGACATGCAGTGCTTTGTTCATAATACATATTTCAGATGCAGCAGAGTACAGTTTCTTAGCAACAAGAGCTCCATAGCTGGTGATCTTGAGATTGAGTTTACTGAACAGAGGTGAGATGCTATCAGGTACTCATGAACCATGTTGAATCTTTAACGGGTATTGCAGAAAGGAAACAAAAAGTATCCTGGTGTGATATTTCTGATAACTTTTTTTGTTACTTTTATTGTGGGCGGGGCTGAATACTTGGGCAACTTTGCCCATATGCTGGTTTCCGTTAATAAGAAAGAGATCCCCCGTTGGCAAATACATTAGATAACCCGCATCACACCCAGAAACACAAAACACATTGAACAAATGTGACCTCACTCTAAAATGGTTGTTTTTATGACTAGGACCTTAAGGTATAATTGCTCACAGCTAGTTTCAGTAAGATTTACTTTGATTTGCTTTGAAAAGAAAATATGCCCATGTCATATTGTATCAACAGGTATGAGTGGCACAAGTATTAGGGAGTTTTAAAGGTGCTCAGTGGCCTCTTGACAGGTTCTGTATGGGATCTCCTATTTATACTGTTGTGACTGGGAAGAAAGAGGGAAAGTGGGAAGAGAGTAATTAAAAAGATTAATAAGACCACATCTTGTAGCATCTTATTGCTTAATTAGTTTCATTTAAATCTGCGGCAGTTGTCACAGAGCAAGATCTGTTTAGTCTGCGTGAAGGGCTTTTTCAGAGTGTGCTCCTATGTGTCATGAAATGTCTATGGGACAGAAATCAGGGCAGGGCTCACTGCCTGATTTTTTTTTTTCTATTTTACAGAAAAGTATCAGGAAATGTATGAGAGAGGGTAGGTGATTTGTAGGCCCCTGGCAGATGTTCAGTTAAAAGTGTGATGCGCAGAGCCAACTATTATGCTTCCTGCCATGCTATATTGTGAATGGCAGGAGATGCAATTGTGGGACTGAGGATCAGATTCCCATTGCACCGTATTACCTGTGCAGGAAGGGGCTGGGGTGACACAGGCACTAAGGTGTGTGGTTGACAGCCCAAAGGTCTTAAGGTTGAGGCCACAGCAGAAGCACCCACGGCGTGTCCCTGCTAAATTCCAGCAAATCAGTGAATTTTCTGCTAAATACCTTGTCACAAGGCCACAAGAAGAGGAGGACCAGTGCAGGGGGAGCCTGGGATCATTCCTACAACACTAGCAAGTAAGAAGCCAGTCAGCTGGTTTCCCACGCTCAGCCTCAGCAGCATATTGGAGTCAAGGGCTGATGCATCCTTGACTTCGATGCCTCCCTGAGGCTGGGAGCCCCAATCAGCAGCCGCTCCTGGCCTCTGAGGTACAACAGAGTTAATGGTTCTGCTCTACTCCAGAGGCTGGGAGTGCAGATCCAGGTGGTCTGTGTTCCCAGCATCTGGGGGGGAGCTAGAGTCAAGGGCTCTGATGTGCCCCTGATTGCAGCTCCCAGCCTCGGGCGCACATTGCAGCCCTTGACAGTCATCTGATCAGGGCTTTCAGCTTAGGAAATGCATGGGAGTCAAGGGCTCCCAAGCCTTCACCAGGCTCAGAGCCCCAATCAGCCTGGCCACATGTACAATTTAACATGCGATGGGACCCAGCCATGAAGGTGTTAGATATATTTTGTATAAGAACTTCGTGGCTTATTCCTTGTTTTATCACACTGTTTGTTTGTTGCATTCATGTATGGTCAGGTTGCTACTAAAGACGTGATTTTACTGCATGGTCAGATTAGTGCAGACTGTACGAGTTTTTGCCTTCTACTGTACTGGGAGCAAGTCTTCTTCCTGGGCTCTCTCGAGCATATATCAACAACTCTTGCAGCAGCAGGACGTTGGCTTCTGTTGTCCCCTGCTTTACCAGTGGCAGATTAAGGTTGACTTTGTAGTTTTGCTGATAGATTAAACCAGTGTGCCACATCAGAAATGAGCAGCTGTGCCATGACATTTTGCCATGGCAATGAACTACAGTGAGGTCAGACATATGCGAATGGGGAATGCCTTAAGAGGTGTGCCACGGAAAGTGTGCCTTGGGCTGGAAAAGGTTGGGAAACACAGGGTTAGACAGTGGATTTGTATTGGATGGTTTGGATAGGGATGATTCTGCCTCAGGCAGGGGGATGGACTAGATGACCTCTGGAGGTCCCTTCCAGCCCCACTTCTCTATGAGTCTCTGATATGATTCTTAAGTACGTGTCTGCCAGGGGCCGTAGAGTGTCAAACACCAGTGTGAAATCACTGGAAAAAACTGGTGTTTTTTTTCCTGAACCCCTGTCTGACTACTAGACCACAAAGTCAGAACCTAATTCCTAGTTCTTTGAAATCAATGGAAAGTCTCGCAATCACTTCACTAGTCCTTGGATTAAATTTCAAGTGCATTACTCACTTGGTATCTCTTGAGGAAGCAGTAAGGGATGTGCCTGAATCTTGAAATTCCTTGGATTTTTTTACTTCATGACATAGCTTCCAAGATAGAGAAATACTGCTTTCTATGCAGTTTTTTTCTAGGTCAGAAAATAAAAATATGAATAAGGTTAAAATATGATTTTTTTGTAAATGATCAGATTCCATATATGTAGTCAGATGCACCTATGCTTTGATGAAACAGTTGGCAGAATAAATTGCATTTATCCCTTACATATTTATCCTTCACATTGTAAATGCCAACTAATCACGATTTTAAAAAAATCATATTTGACTAATTTGGTAATAATACTTGATGCAATGGTTATTACTGCTAGATAATGGATTGCATTTGTAATCAAGTATCCCCAGTGAACTGAGAGCACAAAACAAACAGGGGGTCAATTATCAAGTAGTAGCAAGTACTACATTAGACATTATAGTTATTACAGCAATAATTATCATGGAATGATGCATTTATAATTTGAAGAGCTATATTCATAAAATGCATTATCTACACAGAAAATTCAGTGAATTTATGCAGGCAGTAAATGTTATGTATAAAAATTCCATTTTTTCCTGCTCTCTCTTTCTACTTGCTAACCTCACGTTAAAGCAGTGTATTCAACACTTGTCCATTTCTTCATTTTATTGCAAGACTCAAACTGACATACAAGCTGTATTGTTTGTTTAGAAATTAATTGAGGGAACAGTGACTTAGAGATAGGAATGAAGAAAGAGTCATCATCTGCGGAAAGGTGGTGGAAAGTGGTAGTAGTTAGGGCTGGTTGCTATTGAGTAGGAGTACAGTTTGCTGTCCATGCTGCATGAGGCAATAGCAGAATATTAGAGAACGGATGTCTGCAGGTAAGACGTACTGGATGGAATCGTGGCCTCATTTCAAACATAGGGAGTTCTTGCACTGGCTTTAATGCAGCTAGGATTTCACTTGTTGTATGTTGTCTTGCTCATTTCTTTAATTTGGAGGGGATTCATTAATGGCATTTACATTTATACTCAGTAACAAGACGAAGATCCAGGGAAGTGCGGCTCCCTTGCTGAAGGGGGGAGGCAACCAAGTGACAGAGGATGAAGAAAAGGTTGAAGTACTCAATGCTTTTTTCACCTCGGTCTGTCTGGGCAAGGTCCGCTTCCAAAGTACTGCACCTGGCAGAACAATTTGGGGAGGAGGTGAGCAGCCAACAGTGGTGAAAGAGCAGGTTTGGGGATATTTAGAAAAGCTGGGCATGTACAAGTCCACGGGACCCAAAAGAATGCACCCAAGGGTGCTGAGGGAGTTGGCTGACGTGATTGCAGAGCCACTGGCCATCATATTTGAAAACTCATGGCAACTGGGAGAGGTCCCAGATGACTGGTAAAGGGCAAACATAATGCCCATATTTAAGAAAGGGAAAAGGAGGATCCAGGGAACTACAGACCAGTCAACCTCACCTCAGTCCCTGGAAAAGTCATGGAGCAGATCCTCAAGGAATCCATTTCTAAGCACTTGGAGGAGAAAAGGGTGATTAGGAACAGCCAGGGGCAAGGCATGCCCGAGCAACCTGATTGTCTTCTGTGATGAGATGACTGGCTCTGTGGATGTCGGGAGACCGGTGGATGTGATGTACCTTGATTTTAGCAAGGCTTTTTATAGTTTCCCACAACATTCTCGCAGGCAAGCTAAGGAAGTACAGGCTGGATGAATGGACTGTAAGGTGGATAGAAAACTGGCTGGATCATTGGGCTCAGAGGGTAGTAATCAATGGCTCAATGTGTAGTTGGCAACTGGTATCGAGTGGAGTGCCCCAGGGGTCAGTCCTGGGGCTGGTTTTGTTCAATATCTTCATCAGTGGCCTGGAAGCTGGCACAGAGCGCACTCTCAGCAAGTCTGCAGATAACACAAAGCTTGGGGGAATAGTAGATATACTAGAGGGTAGGGCTAGGAGTCAGAGAGACCTTGGCAAATTGCAGGATTGGGCCAAAAGGAATCTGATGAGGTTCAACAAGGACAAATGCAAAGTCCTGCACTTAGGACAGAGCAATCCCATGCACCGGTACAAGCTGGGGGCTGACTGGCTGGGCAGCAGCTCTGCAGAAGAGGACCTGGGAGGTACAGTAGACAATCAGCTGAATATGAGCCAATAGTGTTCCCTTGTTGCCAAGAAATCTAATGCCATCTTGGGCTGCATTGATAGAAGTGTTGCTAGTAGATTGAGGGAAGTGATTATTCCCCTCTATTCAGCATAGGTGAGGCCACATCTGGAGTACTGTGTTCAGTTTTGGGCAAAAAGGATGTGGAGAAATTGGAGAGAGTCCAGCAAAGGGCAATAAAAATGGCTGGGGGGGCATGACTTATGAAAAGAAGATGAGGGAACTGGGTTTCTTTAGTCTGGAGAAGAGAAGATGGAGGTGAGATTTGATAGCAGCCTTCGACTACCTGAAGAGGGGGTTCAAAAGAGGACGGAGCTAGATTGCTCTCAGTGGTGGCAGATGACAGAACAAGGAGCAATCGTCTCAAGTTGCAACAAAGGAAGTTTAGGTTGGATATTAGGAAGAACTTTCTTACTAGGCTGGTAGTAAAACACTGGAACAGGTTACTCAGAGAGGCTGTGGACTCTCCATCCTTGGAGGTTTTTAAGACCCAGCTAGACAAAGCCTTGGTTTGGATGATCTCTTGCAGTCTCTTCCAACTGTAATTTTCTATGATTCTATGATTTGAGCAATGTTAGTTTTTTTAACTGGCTCATTTGGAAGTTCTAGCCATTACTATAATAAAAGTAATAAATAAACTTCATATGAACAAGAAAATGAAGAACCATAATATCACTTAATTTAGGCAGCAGTCAATGGAATAAGTGAGTCCCTGTATTTATGAAGGCTTCTTTTACTTTTTCACATTCTCAGTTTTATTAATTTAAAAGAAAGGTTGGCAGGAAGTGTAGGCACCTACTTTAATTTTTGTTGCGGGTGGGTTAAGATGCTAGACCTGTAGAAAGTTTTATGCATTTCACGTGACAGCCCTCTTTCCGTGGGGGTCCAGGGGTCCCACATACTCAGCACCTCTGGCACGAAGTCTTCCTTTCGGAAGGATCAGTTTGCAAAACAGGTCTTGACTTTGAGATGGTAAAATCCAGCTGTGACTGTCCTCTATCTTTGCACGCCCATGCTTACACCCACCAACATGCACACACATGCACAGAAACATTGGCCCCCTCTCTACTTTACAGGTATTGTAAATTGATTAATTGTGCAGTTAACTGAGGTCAGCCACATGTGCAAAGTACCTGTCACACCATAGAAGGACCAATGAACTATAAAGTTAAACCTTGAAAATATGTACTGACTTTATAGTTGGTTGCTATTCAGTTTTAATTTGTACACGTAGCAGGGTCTGACGGGGCTCCCAGCTGCAGGGGTGCACCATGCACAGCTAGGGTTGGGAGTCTTGCAGATGAAGGGAATCTCAGCCCTGGCAATGTCTAGCAGCTGCAGATTCTGGGTCGCAGCAGTGTCCTGTGGCTGTGATCTCCCAGCCTCAGGGGTGTGTGGAGCTCCATGGCTGGGAAATTGCAGCAGCAGCATTTCCTAGATGTAGGGGCACCTGGGGTACCGCCACAGCTGAGATCCCCTCAAGTGAGAGGACTCCTAGCTATAGAAGCTTGCTTCTTACCAGCAATAGGGCACAATGGGATCTAATGCATGACCTCACAATCACACTTCTGCCATGCACATGTGGTGTGGCAGGAGCACCATTGTGTGGATCGTGCATTATATCCCATTGCGCCTTTACTTGCACATGTAAAGGGGCCATAGAGACACTTATCTTCCTCAACTCAAATGGGCAGTAAAATTACTGTTAAGCTCTTCATTCCCTAAATATTGCCAAACATCCTGATCGTGCAACCTGCAAAAGGGATTTAAATAAATTTTTGGCAAATTTGTCAACGTCCATTACCAAGCAACCCATGGTATTGTGACTGCAGTCGTATCAAATTTGTATCTACTTCATTTTTGAACGGCATAATCAAGAATTCCATTTAATCTCAGTATAGTCCATGCTGGTTTTTATGACTTCCTGCAGGTTCCATTCTCATCAAAATAGATTTACATGGCTGGGTTACATTCTTTTCCATTATTTTCTTCGACTAACGCTGTTCAGGGAGCACATTCTATATGAAAAAGTGTTCAATTATTTTTTTTTCCTGAACAGTTTTTCAAACAGGAATAGAATTGAAGATGATCATCAAAAGCTTTGGCATTTGCATTCTGCCCAGGTAAAACCCAGTGTCCAGATACTTCTGTGGATCTGTTTTCATCCACCGTGGTACATGGTGGTAGAAATTAAACCCTTTCTGCTCACCAACCTGTTGCTGCTGGAAATTCATCTCAGTGAGTTACGATGGGTGGTTTCCTCCATTCCCTTTATAGATTTCATAGATTTCATAGACATTAGGGCTGGAAGGGACCTTGGAAGATCATTGAATCTAGACCCGTACCCCAGGGGCAGGAAGTCAGCTGGGGGCAAAGGATCCCAGCAAGATAAATGTCCAAATGTCTCTTAAAGGAGTCCAAAGTAGGTGCTTTAGTGGAAGGGCAGATGCAAATACACCACAATTTGTCCTTTTATGTGGGGCCTCCACCAATTCATCAATAACCATTAGAAATCCAGAAATGAGTAGGTGCTCTAAGCTGTTCAGACTGTAGCAGCTGCATCGAACATGGAAGGAGGAACGCAGCCTGCAGAAGAGAAGATTTTCTCTTAATAAGGGAGAAGCCTTGTTCTACAAGTAAGTAGTCCTCTCAGGTTATAACGCCACATGTATTACATGAAAGACGGACCTCTGGGGTCTGCAGAAATGGATATGAAATCTTCAGAGAACTGACTGTCCTGATGCATTCTTTATGCAATCAGGTCAGAATTCCTTTGAAGATTAATTTTTCTTTCAGTATTTCAGCTTTTCCGCCAGAAGGAAAATGGAACTGCAGGAATCCACAACAGTTTCTTCAGCCTTGGAAAAGATTTGTTTTCAGGAGGGTACTTTTTGATGAAGAGCACTGAAGAAGGGTTTAATTACAGAGCAGGAATTAAACACTTAAATCATGCCCTTTCTTTAATGGTCTTAAACCATTATGCTGTTGTTTTTGTATCACCTCTGCTGCAAGCAAGCATTGCAAGTTGCCACTAATCGCAACCCTCAAGGAATAAATTTGAAGTGAGGAGAGTTGTAAGGGCCCCCTGAATGCAAAGGCCCCCAAAGAAAAGAGGAGTCAAATAATCAGGACGTTCTGATATGAAGAAAACGGTTTTCAACATTTATCCTGGACTCCTTGTAATGTGCTGAATATGCATATATCCTTTTCTATCAATTTGCTCAAATTTTGGTCTCATTGATGCTAATATAACTCTACAATAACTCAACTGAAGACCCAGGAATGCTATCAGTGTCACTGGAAATATATAACAACTTTAAGGCCGTACTCGAGTAGGGTGAAATTGGTCAGATATTCTCTGCTTAGCTGTTGAAAACTATAAATAGATTGGCAACTGGAGACTCCTCTGTACAAATGTGTTTTGACAACAGCGATGTTGCTGAGGTGCAGATTACACCGTGGTTTGCCAGCCGTCCAGTTACACTTGCACAGCATAATACAGTAGCTCAGATCATCTCTGCTCTGTATTGCTGGATTATAAACTGCTAACGGACTCCATAGTGCAACCGAGTGGGAAGTTTTCTATCTCTGTACCTGGGTCATTGACATTAGTTGAGACCCCCAGGTCATTTTTACTTTCAAATGTCTGTATTGGACATTTGCATTCAGATGCTCAGCTGGTCTTAATCAGCATAGCTCCACTGATATCAGCAAGTTCGGAGAACGCGTAGATTTAGGCTACTTTTATTAGCAATTGCTCAACAGTCCTTTCATGCAGGACAGTACAATGCAGCTTTGTTTCATGTCTCCTGCCGGCTTATAAAGCCAGGACCACTGACACTAAGTTTGCAGAGCCTTCCTGGGTCCTGCTGGCTTACACAGTTATTAAAGAAGTATAGCACCTGGAAGGGCCAGGCCCCATTTCTGAAACAAAGAGGAAAGGAGACAAAGAAAAGCCGAACTGTGTGGTTATCCAACTCTCTCCTACTTTTTAGTACTGTGGGTATATACAAAGGCACTGAAGGTATGGGATCCACCTTCCTTTTTGAAAGGTCGTTGCTCCTTACATACAGCCATCTCATTTTCCATTAAAAATTAAACTAAGAGCACTATTTGAAAATGATCTTCAAACAGAAGCAGAATAAAATAAAATAAAATAGTACACTCTTTTTTTTTTTTTACTTTTACGTAAGTAAAGAGTCATTATATTTGTCTGGAGTGA
>NW_017728998.1:8190224-8212357 GCF_001723915.1 Gavialis gangeticus | reverse complement strand
AAAATGATCTTCAAACAAAAGCAGAATAAAAAAAAAAAAAAAAGTACCCTCTTTTTTTTTTTTTACTTTTACGTAAGTAAAGAGTCATTATATTTGTCTGGAGTGATCATTGGCAATGTAACACAAATAACATTGTAATGGCTAATTACTAATCCTCGATATTGGTTCCATCAGTATTATAGTTGTGATAGTTCTATATGATGATCTATTGTTTGAACAGCATGCATTTCAAACATTGCTTAAAACTTGTACTCCCATGATTGACACTAATGATTCTGAAGGAGACACTGTAGTCTATCAAGTATGTAATTTGTGCATTTTAAAAATTGCCTGAATACCTGTTTACGCAGTAGACCATAACAGCTGGGAAGGCGTTCTGATAGTATAGCCAATAAATAAGATGGTTTGCATTTTTAAGTGTCTCAAATCCATGATAACATAATTCAGTGTCATGACTGCAAAGAAGTGGTTATTGATAAGCCTATTAAAAATTCTGTAAGTATGGATCCGTGATGTTTGCATCCCAAACTGCATCTAGATTTTGAATGACCTAAATGCCAGTGGCTGGTGGTTTGGTTTGAGTTGCTCTTCAGTTAATATGAGACCATCGCAGCATTCTCTGCGTCTTCTCTAATACACTTCTGAGAGAAGAGCAAGAGCAATGAAGTCTACATCTTATCATATTGCACACCTGGTCTTAATGGCTGTGGAGTCCATGGGCGATTTGTTTGTGTTAGGGCTTGCTGACCTTGGGAAATAACTTGGAATAACTATTGTGGAATGTCTGGTCTTGGTCCGCTTTGGAAGTCGATTAAGCTAAACAATGAAAAGATACCCTTCATGAGACATAAGAGCGGCCTTATAATAATTAGTGAAGAATTGCTTTAAATTTACACCCTAACTTATTTCACAATAGCTTCCTGATGCAAAGAATGCATAATAAGATATTATATGTATTAGTAAGAATCTGGCGCCGAAAGAAAACAGCCATGGAAATGTAGAAATAAAGCAGGGATACTGGCTTTAGCTAATGTTCAGTGATATATACAGCCTGCTCTACATACCAGCTGTTTGGAGATTTAAGTATCGACTGAATATGTAAAATTACACTTTTAGGAGATTTCTTTATTACTTAGGAAAAATAAGAGAACAGGAACTTGTGAAAGTGGGGCCGGGGGAATGGGGTACAGTGGATGGGGAATGGGGCTGGGACTTCAACTTTTGATTATGTACTTCTATGCCTTCTGGGTGCAGACAGAAGTGCAGCTTCCCGCTGTAACTGAAAATGTTTTGCAGGAACCGTTCTGAGTTGCAACGATCCCTGGACCAAACAGAAGTTCACTGTTGGTTACAGCGGGGAGGAGGATCCAGCTGCTGGCTGGGAGCCTGCAGCCAGTTTCCTCTAACAATGGTCTCTCCTCCCTCCCAGCCTGTCCCTGTGTTGGAATGGGAGGAGGGAAAGGGAGGAGAGGGGGCTCATTCTAGGGGCTCCCCAGCCAATGCTGGAGACTGGGGTGGGTGAACTGGAGTCCCACCCCACACCTTGTGGAGGGTCCAAGTCACCCATCTCGCCCTCCAGTGAAGGCTGAAAACCCCCCAGACTGAATTCGCTCTGCTCCCTTTCCCCCTCCCGTTCTGAAAAGAGGTCAAGGCTGGGAGGCAGGAGAGACAGAAGTCACAGAAGACGCTGTTTTGAAACACCTTCATCTGACCCCTCATGCAATGAGAGTTTAGGTTTTTGTCTGATCAGCCACTTTTGAAGATGTCTGCAGCTGTGGACTTGTGTTTGGTCATGGCTATAGACTGCTTTCTGTGGCCAGATTGGGTGAAAATTGTCACTTCTGCCTGTGCCTTCTGTGGCTTAGACGTAGACCCCAGGAGCTTGCATGCCTTCTTAATAGGAACTATCCACATTCACCAGTAGATTAATGCACTCCTGAATCTGCTTGCTTGGGGAGTTGGGTTTTGTCAGCATGAGGTAAATTGCAGACGAAGGAGACACTACTACAACTCTGCACGTTTAAAAATTAGTTCTTTTAGCAGAGTTTTTTCCCCCCTTGTTGTGAACTGTTCTCCATCATTTGGTTAATGAGCGTACTAAGGGAGCGTATTATGGCGAGTCTCCACCAGTATGTTGAATACAGAAATACACACAGTGCTTTCTTCGAGCTAAACTGTAGGCTATCTACAGTGCTGCTGCCCCACTGGGAAAGAGGTAGGTTTTAAAAGGCTGCAGCTTCAAGCACCTGATATTAGCTGGCTGGTCCTGAGTTGCCCAATAATCATCTTTTATCCACATTCTTAGTGCATTAATGTTCCTGAATTCAAGAAACCTTCCATCTGTATAGGTAATACTAAATGAACTGGCTGTTGAAACAGTGAATGCTTTATTTGTACATCTGCACATTTCAAGGATCCTTGTTGGGAAAAAAAAAAAAAATCAAGCGCGTCCTTTCTAGAAGATCATTCAGGTCGTGCGTTTTATGGACTAGGCAAATCGTGTTTATCTACCTAATGAGAAAATGAAAACAGCTTTAAAGAGGAAGAAAGGAAAACTACTGAAAATAAGTCCCCTGTCCTGCCCCCACCCCACAATCTCATTTGTTGAAAGAAATGCATATTAATTAAAAATTCAGACACTTCATTTCTGTTGCAAAGCTCCTTGCAAAAGACAAATTATTTTATACATCTACTATGTGTTAGAAGTGACAGATGAGATTAATAAGCTTCTTAAATTACCATTACCAAGGGTCAATTAATAAGTGAACTAACCTTGTGAAAGTCATTCGGAAAGACTAGTTACGGGTCTATAATGGTCCCTGTCAAATTATGTAAAATTGAGAAAATGAGAAAGCTGTCAAATAAATGGCAGCCTACGATACCTACTAATTACATTCTCCATAAGGTAAATGAGTTTCTGTGGTTGTTGGTGAAAGAAACAGGAAATAGTAAAATGGCTGTGGCAGGGCCGCTTAGGGGTGCCGTGACCTCCCCCAGCGCCCTTGCCTACAGTGCCAAGTCTGGTTCCCGAACGCACCCTCTATCTCGCCTGCCACGTCTTTGATCTAATATTGTATCAATGGGAGGCTGCCTTCCAGACTTCCTTGGCACGGGGCTGGTCCTACTAAACCCGCACTTCTGGGACTACTCCCTATAATGGTCCTCGCCGGCCTGTCTCCCAACTGTTCCAAGTAGCCTGCTGTCCCTTTGGGCCTTCTCTCAATGTATGCCCGCTCCCAGACCTGTACTCGCGCTTCCCGCGCTTCTTGCTGGACTCGGGCCTACGCCCGCGCTTCCTGCGCGCCTTTGCCCGCACTGGGGCTATACTCGCATTTCCCACGCTCAGGCGGCCTCAGCCTTACCTGGCCCCAGACCCCTGCTAGGGTTCTATGCCGGACTCGGGCCTTACTTGCGCTTCCCGCGCCTCGCCCGCGCAAGGGCCTAGTCTCGCATTTCTCACACTCGGGGCTCAGGCGGCCTCAGCCTTACCTGGCCCCAGACCCCTTCTAGGGTCATATGCCCAACTTGGGCTTCTCCCATTTGAGGCTCAGGCAGCCTTAGCCTTACCTGGCCCCCAGACCTGCCTTCTTGGGCCTATGCCCCACTGGGGCCTACTCGCATTTCTCGCGCCGCGCTTTTTGCGCCCTCGCCCACTGGGCCTACAGTGCTTCTTGCACCTTCGCACTTCTCGTGCCACGCTTCTCATGCCCTTGCCCACTGGGCCTACAGTGCTTCTCGCACCCTCGCGCTTCTCGCGCCGCGTTTCTTGTGCCCTTGCCCCCTGGACCTCTTGCCTGTGCTCGCGTAGCCCGCACCAGAGTCTCTTCCCCATGCCCACATAGCCTGCACCAGGCTCCTACTCGCACTTTTCGGGCTGACTACAGCGCCCTCCCTGGCACTCGGAGCACCCCCACCTTACTGGGGGGGGGCTCCTGTTGAGGCCTCCTCCACCCCTACAGCCTCGCCCGGTCCTCCGGTCTTATACAAACAAACACAAGCCATAAGCCAACCTGCTATAACACAAAACACAAAGCCCCTCAGCTACAACTTAGGTTCCCCGCCAACCTGGCTAACCTCCGTACCCCTGCCGGGGTTCTCTCCACCTGGCATCCGCATGCTTAACGCACAGCAGAGCCCTGCCTGCTCTTGCAGAGCTGCTTCTCCTTAGGCTGCCAGAAGAGCACTAACTCTGGCCCTGGCCTTCCCTGCTTATAAAGGCCAGGCCCTGCCTCCTTCTGGTCAGCTGACCCACTTGGTTGCTTAAGCAACTCACACCTGTGCTGCCCCTGAGTGGCAGCTAAGCCCGTGTTACCATTATCAGTAGCAGGCATCTTAACATCCTGCTACACCCCCATCTAGTAGCAGGCACCCTAGTGCCCTGCTACAATGGCATACCTAGATTTTGAAAGAAATGCCTTTGTATCTACAAGGTGCAGCCTTCCTGCTGTGGGCTAAGTACATTTCTTGCAAGCTGTGACTATATTTACCAGGAGTGGGTGAAAATGGGAGAAGTATTTTGAAGGCTTCATATTTGTTATGATAGCTATAAACACAATAATTCATCACCTTGGTGAATTGAGTGTCACCACGTTTTTCAGACTTCAAGGCTATGGTATTTCTTTTTTAGTTGACCCCTTGACTTATAGAAATTAAGCAACTTATCCAAAATGAAGCCTGTGATATTAAAGGAAAGAAATTGCTGGTTCTTACTATGTGTGAAGTGACCCAGACAAATGTGTGACACCACATTTCTCCGAGAGTGAGGCCAAGTGAGTCTGAATCTTTGCTCCATTTTTGTGAGTTGGTCACGTATCACCTTATGCAAAAAATGTGACATCCTCTCCCTGCCCACACAGCAGACACAGACAGGTGACAAAGAAGGAAATACAGTATATGTGTACAAGGACTTTGTATTTGGTTAAAGTAGAAACTATCACAGCCTGGTTTTCAGCTCTATCATCCTTGATAGCCAACCTCCCATTTAGAGACATGCCATCCAGAATGAGAAGAATTTACAGGGGGTAAGGGGCTTTAAGGTAAAAGAAAAAGCAAACGGGTCATTCAGGGAAATAGGTACAGTGTGGTACAGTAATAGGTTTGGGACTCAGTTTAGCAGGCCTTTTCCCCAGCTATTAACTTTAAAATCTATTCTTTTGGCAGGTGGCAGGCTAAAAGATTTCCAGCAACAAAATCATCTAATCAGCACATTTTCAGGTAGCAAATGGGTCATATCAGCTGTCAGCAATTGCTAGTACCATAAGTGGGTTGATGCACTATATATTTCAACTCAAGCCTTTTTCTGGCTTGGCTTATTGGAACTGTGAAATCATCTAGCTAAATAATCTAGCACTTGCAAAACATCTGTTGAACTGGCACTGAAATAAATTAGTATCCTAAAATATGGAAAAAGGAATCCCAAATACCATTATCTTTGTGAGCATTAAAAATAAGCATTTGTTTAAATAGAAACCATGCATTTGCTTTGACAGCAACGGGAGCTATTCATTCATTCACCTAAATTTTGCTAATGTTAGTATAAAGGGACTTTGCATTTAGATGAATATTTCTGGAATCAAAGATCTTGTGGATAATTGTGCAACTGTATGCTTACATGAAGGCTAGCTTTAGAAATGAGTTTATAAATAAGGTCTAGTCACAGAGGGAGGAAACAAAACCAAATGATCAATCAACAGCAACTACTCAAAGCAGTAGTTACAGTTCTGGTTTGCCAAATATTTAAAGTGAAATATGTTCACTTAGAATGGCTGCTGAATAATTTTGAATGACAAATGCAATTCTCTGACTTGAACCTTTTTCACACATAACAGGAAAGGGGGCCAAAGCCCATTTGCTTGCTCCAGACAGTTCACTCATTTCTGTCTGCTACTAAACTTGAGTTAATGAAGCTGACGAGTTAAAGCAAGACAGCATGATGCAGAAAAAGAGCAGTTAATATCAACGTGTAGGTCTGTTGTTTTATTAATAATAGGATTAACATGGTGGAACATATTCAATCTCGACTGAGACGTTTTTGGTGAGTAACGCCGTCTTAGTGAAACTCTCAGATTCTGTAATTTACCTGCCGTCAAGTTTCATTTGAAATGACATAGTCTGGCAGTAGCTTAATCAGGCTCACGTCAGGATTTAATGAGTTACAAATGTTGTGTCTGGTATTATGCATGTTTATAATATCTCCCCCCCACACGCCTCGGCATTCTACTAAACACAAAGCTCATACTTTTCTAACAGCATCCTTTCTGCAGCAAAATAGTAACCGTTTCACCATTTCAGTTCTCAATCGTCTAGGCAATTCATGGATATGTTTACTCACTTGACCTTATGAGTGTCTGTGAATACTTTGCAACTGTTGATTCATGTTGGGAGAAATGAGAACCAGAGAGCTAAAAAGTCGTCCTTTTTTTTTTTTTTTTTTTTTTTTTTTTTTTTTTATGAACTGGGTTTCCTGCAGTTAAAAACTCCAGTTCCCTTGTTGAAAAAAATTTCAGTGTTAAATTCACATGGCTTTAGAAAATGAATGAAAAAAAGGGAGGATGTTAAAAATTGTCTCTTCATAATTCTACTGCAGCTGCCTCCATTTAAGGACACGTAATGCATCTGTAGGAGAACATACAGTGCCATCTATTGAACAGCTCTGTGATCCTACAGCCGTCTTGTTGAATAAAATGAGACAGCCCTAAGTGCAAGGTGTTTAGCACAGTGGAATTTCACTCGCTGCTACAGAGGTTAATGTGTTTTTCCTTTGTTTTGGTTTTTCTCTCTAACATACAGAATAATGCATGTAGAGCTGTTCCTTATCTTCATTTAAATTGACAAAGTAGCTGCCAATCTCGTTGTCTTGATGAGAATGCCTCCTTGTGTCTTAGCCCTAATTATTTTATATTTGCCAGGCTCATATCTAACTTGCAATGTACATTTTTCCCTCGACACCAAACTGAACTGTTTTGTATGGGCACATCCAGCTGTTTCGTTTAGATTGACCTAAGTAGAGTTGAGTCAATCTAAATGCCCATCTGTGCAGGTATTCAGGGAAGTTTAAATCATCCAAAAAATGGTAGGCCCAATCTAAGCTCACCTGGTGACATTTAGATCAGGAACAGGTTACCCTGATCCATCAAATGCTTGTATGTGTTTGGAGAGCAGCCCCGAGCCTGGGAAGACCCAGTTACTCACCTTAGCCTCGGGGCTATACTCTTCCTACCCCCGCAACCCTATGGTAATATTTTTAGCGCCCCCCACCTCTCCCCACCCACCTAGGGACAACTCCCCTGATCCCACCAACCCCATAGACCTGTCAGCGCCCCATCCACCCAGTCCTGCCTATCCCTTTCCCAGCCTGAGTTACATACACCATTTTCCCTGCATGGCTCGCAAGAGCAGTGAAGACTTGTACATTTGGCTCTCGGTCTACATTGTGGTGGGTTAAAATATGCCGCAGGAATATAGACTTGGTGCAATTACCCTCTGGGAAACTACGATCTAAGACAGCAGTTCCTTCAGTGTACTTGCTTTTGCCTATCCTCTTTTGTAGCTAAACCTCGAGTCTGCTGAACAAGTTGTACGTCGTGTATGCATTGTGGCCTTCATGGTACAGTGATTTATTACTTGTTTTTTTCACATTTCTTACTGATACTGCATCTCCAGTAAATATGGATATATCACAATTTTGAGGAGAGTTGTTACCAGGGTTTGCATTCAGTCCTAAATTGTTTATCCAGTAGCAATGAACTCTATTTACTGTCAGAGCAGGTTGAACTCCTTCCCAAGTACTATATCTGTATAAAATGGTTTTCTTTGGAGAAACAGGGTCTGTAAACTGATGTATAACTACTGATGGGAGCACAAAAATCAGCCTGTTGGCATTGATTGGGACTGAATTCCTTTCACTGTTTTGCAGTAAGCCAGCAGGTTACTTAATGGTGATGGATTGATAAATGGGTACGTCCAAATAGAAAAAAAGTTCCCAAATTCAGTATAAACACAATGGTAGACACTCTTCTACCCAAACTAGGAGAAAAAGACAGTGATACAGCACCAGTAAGTGAACTAAAGACCTTTACGCAGTTTATAAGTTGTCATCGTGTTGTTACAGATTAAGGTTAGGATTTGCTTTCCACTGTTACGTGTATTACAGATTTAGGAACATGGAATTGGAAGGGCCTCCTGCAATATATAACAAAATGTAAATACCTTGGGACAGTACGTTATAAACAGAGTGCTGGATTCGGTCCTAGGTGGTATCAGCTCCTGATGCGTATTTCATAATGCAGCTCTTTTGGGAGTGGAAATCCACGTGTAGTCCAGCTTTGCTTCTGCCCAGTGCAGCTAGGATTGAGCGTGTGTCTGTAAGTGCTTATCGCAACTGAACCGAGGATGACAGCTGCTATGCTTGTTTAGTGATCCCCACTGGTTGTGTTTGAGTAACTCTCATTTCATATGAATGGTAGTATAGCATTAGGGCATTTTCTATATTTTAAATACCGTGTTCTGGAATTTCAGTAAGTTTCTGCCCACATGGTTAAAAGTGGCTAGTGATTCTGGATCCCTCCATACTGCTGCACGGAAGATCTCATTTCCACATGCTAAATGTGCAGCGTTGTGTAAATCAACTCTTCCATCTGGAAGGGACCTCAAGGTCATCTTGTCCTACCACCTGCTTAGGACCATCCCCAACTACATCATGAGGGGCTGTTGCAACAAGCTTACCTATGGAGACTTTTTTTCCCCAAATATATTCTGTTTGCAATCAAACAGGGATTGAAAATATGCCAGACCTCTGCAGCTGTGAAGCTTTTAAAATAAAGAATAACTCTGCCTGCCACTACCTCAGGTATAGGGTTAGACTAGATGACCTCTCAAGGGGCCCACTTTTCTGCAATTCTATTTTGTGTATATGATGGTTTACAATTACTGTGGGTTTTTTTAATTGTCTATTCTTGTTGGTATAATCCTGTTTTTAAAAAAATCAGTTGCCTCACTTCTAATTGCTATTAATATCAAATAAGGTATGACTTCTTTTTTGTTATGATGTGACTTTCATTCACTCCTGGGGTTCCTTTAGTGATTATCTCTACTGTTACAAAGATGCTTCAGTTATAGCTCTTTCAAGATGACCAAATTTCCCTGAAACTGCTTTCTGTGGTTTGATCAAGAAGGTCTTTCCTTTTATGATTGTTTCTTTTACAGGTGTCAGTTATTAATTGGGAGTTAAAACAGTGCTTCCTAACAGCTCAGTAGCATAGGTCAGTGCATTGGATTTCTTCTTTTTGTTTGCAATTCTTGGAGAAGATGGCATATAACATGTGGAGGACCTTTCTGTTTTATAGTAATCAAGTCTGACCCTTAGTTTAAGCCTTTGTGAGTGAGCGAAAGAGTTTTTCTTTTCTTCGTGAGGCACATTTTTGGTAGCAGCAAAAAATATAAAGATCTGCAGCAAAACCATAGTAAGTATATTCCTTGTATAAAGTTATTTAGTTTATTACACTTAACCTACATTGCATTGTGGGCTTGTCTACACATTGCCCTATGGCAACTTTGTTACTGTGCTGTGCTTTAGTACTTTCTTTCGGAAGTAGAGTAAAATCTACTAGCTGGCATACTGTATGAACTGGCACCGTGCTGCTGTGCCACTGCCATCCACCATTCAGCCGCCACTGTGTGCAACCATCCTATGTTGCCCCTGTGCCACCACCCCGCGCCACCACCACCGCATGCAAGCACCCCCCTACAGTCTGGTATTTTTAGATAACTGCATTTTTACATTACTAGCACCCGGCATTCCCCACTCGTGCCACATAATGGAGATTTTACTGTACTAAAGCACAATGCAGTAACTGCCCATACTGGGCTGTACACATGGCACAGTTATATTTAGCACCTACTTCACTGAAGCAGCGTGCTATAATGGGGGAGTGTGCTGCTACAACAAAGTAGTTGCTCGTCACATGTAGACACCTGTGGATGCTACGTTGCCATGTTGTGTCACTACAGTGATGTAGCATCATGTGCAAATGTGCCCTGTAAATTAAAACTATAGTATTTATATGTTCTCTGGCTCAACGATCTCTCAGCTAAGACAGGTAAGAGCTAGGACACCAAGATACATTTTGGAGACAGAAGAGTTCATTTTAAACATCTCACTCAACCCAGAGGTACCAAAACAGGCTGACTATGGTATGTCTCTTCCATTATGTTTGCACTTGAATATTTATCCCTGAAAGAAAATGTGGAAACTCAAATTAGACATTCTATTATGAATACTTTCATTATTAGACAAACGAAAAAAAGCAGCCTCAACCTTTGCACATTGTATACAAGAAACAATTACATGTCTGTGCCGTTGCGTTCACTAATCTATTTAAAAACACTGATACCAATAAGATCAGGTGAAAGAATTGTGAAAATATGCCCCACAGACATCCTATTGGCAAAACAACTGGGCATAATAGGAAATACAATAAAGCTGACTGTAGACAAAATCAGTAGAAACTCATTTAGTTGGAAGTAACAAGCAAAGACAAACAAATATGCTGCTACCAGGGCCTATATATTATTGTAATGATTAAGGCCAAACAAAGAATACAGCAGGAAAATGAAACTGGAACATTCAACTCTGGGAAGCTTGGTGATATTTTTAGCCGATCACCTGTCGAAGCCCAACCTTTGCAAAGTAACAGTGTTTACAAGCTCCTATTTGTGAATATTGATATTGGTGGGAGAAAAATCAATAGAAGAGCTTTTGTATGCATCGAAACTTGTAGTAGCCTACTGAACCATATAGGTGGAAACTACAGCTTCTACACCAGTGAGTAGCGCCAACTCCAGGGGGGTGCGTGACCCAGGGCAAACCAACCTGTGTGGGGCGCCCTTAAGACTGCATGGAGCCTATGGGACCCCTGCAAAGGCAGGGCACGAGTTGGGGTCTCCCTCGCACCTCGGGGGGCAGGTCTCCACACTTCTTCTGTGACATGGGGTGGAGCCACCAGCACCAGGTGGGCCCCGCAGGAGGGGCCCAGCCTCTCAGCCTAGCTCTGCGGGGCCCGGGGCAGTCACCCCAATACACCGTACCCTAGGGACAGCCCTGCCAGTTTCTAGGGCAGATGGACATTTTGAGGCAAGATTGCACGAAGTTTAGAAACAGATGACTACTTGGGCGTATTGGGTGCTCTTTGCTCAGGCAAAATATCCACTTGAGTCAGTCAACTTTTTGCTAGAATTCTAGAAGGGACAAGAGAGGATAATAAGGTATCATCACATTATCCCAGTCACAGATGTGGCTGAAGCATGTGACTGCACCGCTGCTATTCCCATGGAACCGCTACCAACATGCTGGATTTGTGATCTGGAGTGCAGTCCCCTGCTCAGTTCACATTGTGAGCAGAGTGAACAACAAAGAACTAGGTTTGCTCATATATATCATGACTTCTACAAAATACCTTCTGAGAAGTTGCAATTTGTCATTTTTAAAGATTAGAGAATGGAGGTGGGTACAAGTTGGCGTTTCAGTTCTGCAGGACTTCTGACATTCTGGAGGGGGAAAAAAGAACAGGTTGTACAGTTTCAAAATAGAGAGTACAATTTTATCAATCCTCAGTGGAATCCAGAAAAAAAAAATCTTTAACATAGGTGAACTATTTTTTTGGTACTATTTTAAAATGAAATGTATCCCGAGAGAAGCTAAGGCTCCAATACTTTCAGCCAGTTCTGGTTCCCAGGGTTTCTTGGCTTCTTGCTGCTTGCATCCCTAATAGACTGACCTGAAGACAGGGTCAAGAAGCTCTGGGAGTCATAAGTCAAGTTGGAAGGCCTAGGAACCTGAAGTGAGCTGCAAACTTGGAGCATGGTATCCAGTGTTCCCAGACCCCTGGCTTTGCAGGAAGTAGCCTGGAAGCCCTGAAGGCACAACACAAACCAGCTTCTAGACTCCTATCTCCACATCTCCACCAGCTCTGGTAGATAAATTTGCATCTTACTACTGTTTCCCTACTTCTGACCAAGAAACCTATTAACTCTTGATCTTCAGCTGGTCCAAATTGGTGTAATAATTGACTTCCTAGAATGTATCAGGAAGACCTTTTCTCCACTCATTAGTGCCAATAGATTACCTTGAACAATGTGATAATAGGATGTAAAATATATGCACACGCCGTGACACTTTCCTAACAATTTCACTGACCTTTATTTCTTCTGCCTAAATAAGTCAGCTGTCTTGTTTCCACCACACTTGGGATTTTTTGTCTGATTAAGTCTGGAGCTCTTTGTGACCCCACTGCCTCTTAACTCAAATCCTCTTTTGAGGTGGAAGTGTCATATAAATTATTATGTCCTTAGTGCCATTCATTGCTGCACCATCCCTTCAAATGGCAAGAACAGTGTGTAGCACTTGAGCACTGTTTAGAGCTATTTAAAAGTGCATTGCTATTTTTCTGTGTGTGTGTGTTTTCTTTCTGTTTTTGTTGTGCAGCACAGAGCCTAAAAAACTGGCACAGTTTGTTTTAATTCCTTATTTCAGTTTAGGCCCCCTCTTTTTTGATTTTCTTTAATTTCACATTTTTTCTTGCAGTGATTAGACTGGACTGCTTTGGTGAATCCTGATATCCTTTCTCTCTGTGTCTCTCCCTCTCTCTCTTTTCAGGGGCTCAACATGTGTTCTCTTGTGATATGGGATGATTTTAATTAGTATTTATACGATCATTCATAATGCTTTCTGTTTGTCTAAAGTGCACGTGGCTTCATCTGAAGAGCATCATGACAATATAGATTTGAGGGATGTCCTTTAGTTATCATTCAGACACTCACTGGGGCTATTTTGGGATTGAACACTAAAGGTCCATAACTCCTAGATAACATTGAATGGGAAACATGCTTCAGAAGTGATTTTAACTCAATTTTTATAACTCATGTAAACAAGCCCTAGGAACCTGCCACTTTCTATTGCAAGGACTCTGCAAATTAATTTTAGTTGCCTTTCTCTGCCTGGATGTGGAACAGGTCCTTACTGGGGGAAAAAACCTACAATCACTAGAAAATCCAGGTAAAGGTATATGGAGTTCTGATTTGAACGCCATATACCTTTACATACAAAGGTGCCTAAGAAGTTTGTTAGACATACAAACTTCTTAGGCACCTTTGAATATCCCAGTGGTACTTAAAGGAATGAAATGTATTTGTAAATCTGTATGTGGAAGGGACGATGACCCAGCAAATAGAAAAATGACCAAGAAGTCAAGAGACCTGGTTTTCAAACTTGGTTCTGACTCTGGCCTTGGTCAATTTACTTTATCTTTGTTTCTTCTCCCACCCTTTGTCTCTCTTGTTTAATTATAAACTTTTTCGTGTGGAGACTCAGCTGGGCCCAGAAATTATATTATGATATTAAAAGGAGGGCCGACCATTAACTCAATCACCCTGTACTTCATGTTTGCCCCTTGTAAAATGCTCGCATGTTTGAGAGGGCAAACTCAAACAGATTTTCAAATACTGTCAAATCTATTACAGATAGGTTTCCTAGCACAGTCGAAGGCCATATATACATGTGTAAGCCAGATGAGAGGCCTGCCTAAGGATGCTAAATACTAGAAATTGCAGTCTTCATTTCTCTTCTGAAGGATTTGTGGGCAAATTGAGGGCAATCATTGATACCTATTTTGCTGGAAAGGCAAATGTGTTCCTCATCTCTTAACAATACAAAATAGAGACTTTCACTTATTAATTAACTCACCTTGGGTAATTCACTTAACTCTTCTTTTCTTGTGCTTCTCTATTTGAAACTCAGCATGATCCCTGTTTCTCAGGGACCTTTTTAGGATCAGTCAGTTAATGTCCAAAATAGTCTGAAAATGTGATAACTCTTTGTGTGACAACCTGATGTTGTGTGGGGAAACCAAATACTACACTGATGCCAATGGGATTTTGGTATTCCCAAGGCATCTGATCTGCAAATGCAGAAGTATTTCTTTGCATGATCCGTGTTAAAAGCACAGGCAAATAAATGCATGTGTTGATTACTTAAACATTTTGATTCAGTTTGATTGTACGGGTTATCTAGAATGAATGTAATTTATTACTCAGTAACTTGGTCTTTTTTCAAGCTCTTAAAATGATCTCCAGAACTGAGTGATGGAAATGCCAGATTAAGATTCTCATTTTGCATTTTGCTTTGACATACAAAAGATCCTATCAAACCCACCGATGTTTGGATTTCTGTGCACTAAGAATCTCAAAATATGTTTTTCAAAACCAGAGTTTCGCCTTGTCTTGTAGCAAACACAGTTTCTTTAAATGTACAATTTCTTAGAGCTTCATATTTGATGCTCTGTTTTCTCTGAGATTTTTTACCACGATTCTCTATAAATCTAACACTTTCCTGTAGTGCAATCTTCATCAGAGAAAAGACCCCTTTTACATGCTGACAGTAAAGAAAATAAACTGTTCAGCACCAGATTTTAATGGAAGATGGACTTCCTGCCCCCCCCCCCCAAATTATTGAGATTCAGTGATATATTGGGTTGAGGGAAAATACATTTACTGGGCAACTAATGATTACCTATTTAGATCAATGATCACCAACATTTGAGTCAAAGAGGAACTTAAACATAATTCAATATATAATAGTCAGCAGGGACTTTGAAAGCTTTTGCCTTATGATTTTGCCTTATGCACAGTCTTTTACCTAACAGCATCAGATAGGCATGTTCCACCCAACTGAGTTCCAGAAATTGTAAGGATGGGCACCATTGGTGGTTAGGACCTTTGCTGTCTTTTACTTCTTTTAGCCATTATATCTAGTACAGGCAACCCCTGCTTAATGCTGTTTCACTTGGTGCTATTTTGCTATAACCCTCATTTGAAATTGATACCTGATTTCACTTAGCGCTCAGCAAGTTTCATTATAACGCTCGCAGTCGCCATCTTGGGTCATTAAAAACAATTGCAATCACCATCTTGGGTCATCAACTACTTTGTTTCGCTTGGTTTTTCAGCAGCCAATCAAGAGCACTAAGCAGGGGTTGCCTGTATTTGGCTTACTCTAGGCCTTAGTAACATCATTAAAGATTTATTTCCATGATGCTTTAAGAAAAAATATTCCCTTAGGATTTAAAATTCTTCTGACAATTTTTATAGTAGCCACCAGACAGAAAGATCCAGAATTTCTACAAGTGAATCTCAGGACAGCAAATAAATTAGAGTATTTGTTTCTTGAGCTTTCCTATTATTTGTTCTAGGTCATGACCCAGCACAGCTCGTTTGCCACTTGCAGTCTTCCATTACTGGAAGAAGAAAAAAGTTGCTGCTGTTTTAAGTGCTTGCTGCTTGTCTTAACACAAAAAGAGAGCTAGGTCCTGCTTTTTCAGGAGAACTGAGCGTACCGATCTCCATTTGAAGACAGCAGTAATTACGGATACTTAGTACATCTGACCTTTGGGCCATCAGTGATTTCAAAACCTGTGGAAACTAAGACTTAGACAACTCTCTTGGAGTGCTCAATACAAGGAAGGCCAAGTAGTAGTACGTACTGAGGAAAAATGTTTTCTATGTGAAAAGCGGCATAGCAAATCAAACAGTAAAATAAGTGATTGTTTAATCAAGGCAGCTCTATTGACTTAGTTATCTATTATATGAGCATGTGTGTGTGTATATGTGTGTGTCATAAATGTTGGAAATGACACGTGGAAGCTGCCCCACAAAATTATATTGCATCGTTAAGCCTCTTGCATAACAGGTTATTTCAGAAACTGCAAAGCATCTTTCTGCCGAGTGTTGCCACAATAATAATACATATAACTCAGATTCGTAAGTGATAAGTATTTTCTCCCCCAAGAGCAAAAGTTAGTCTTACTTAATTCCTCTGATCACCTTCATGTTCCAGTTGTACCTGGGAAGGACATAGTTACTGGGACCAGCCAGACTTGTATTAAGTGAGCTTTGAAACAACGGCCCTTACTAAAAGTGAGTCACCAAACAGTCTCTTGATTGATCCTCCCGGGATCAGAGTCAGATCAATTCTGAAACGTATTAGTAGATTTGACTCAACAAGGACGAGGCCATCTAGGAAAAGGTAATGATATTCTCCATGATTTCTCTTTCCCTCACAGTATCGTTTCTATTATTTTGTCCTGATAACTCACTTCCACCCATCCCGCACACCCTAAATGGGTTTTTTGTCAGATGGCATCTACTTTCAAGTACCTATTACAGCTTCTTCCTCTAGAAGTATATTATCGTGCTTTTCTGCTGGGCTGTGGGTTTTGGTCTGGAATGTGAAACTAAGAACCCTAATTGTTTGCAGTCCCATCAAAAATTATGCCTTTTTGAAGAGAGAAAACATTTTTTTCAATTCTGGTGCATCTAAGTAAATGCGTGTGGGTTTTTTTGTTAGTTTTGTTTTTTAGTGAAGTTAGATGAAGCAAAGAATATCATTTTTCCATTTCATCTTTGTTACCTGCTTGGTGCTTGCTTAGCCCCAGCGTCAAGAATCAAGGCATTCACTGATGTTGATTCTGACCTTTCGTTCTCCTTGCATGAACAATGATCAGATATTTGAGAAAAAAACATTAAAAATAATGAAAAATTAGAATCTGTGGCTGTTTATAATGACTTGATTAAATTCCTCCTTCTGCTCATGGAACTTTTATCAACATGTCAGCAAAGCTTTGCGTCTGATGTGATCAAAGAGGCTGGAGTGACTTTTCCCTAATAAAGAATTCATTCCTTCGTAATTCTCTTGGGACTTACTAGTCTCTCTTGTTTTGAAATGCTTCTTAATTAATACACACAGTTAAAATGTAGTTGTGTTAAGATGAATGGGCTGAAATTGCTTTTATCTTTGGGACAAATTTAGGACTAGGGAGCCAGATTCTGCAAATGTGACCTTGGCAAACTTTAGGACATTTTGACTGAGTCAGTGGTGCAGAATTTGGCCCCTGCTTGTTTTTTGACATGTCGTTGCGTATGGTGTGGCATACACATGAGATTCTTGGTTACAGATGAGGTGTGAAGGTTGTGCTTATGAGTCATATAATTTCTAAGCGTAAAATTTTCTCTCTGATTTACCTTAGCCTAGAATGCTTCATAGTTGTCCGCTAGAGTTGAATAATTGACATCATAGAAATCAATTAAAGTTTTGGTACTCTGTGCCCCTTTTGGTGAGTGGAGGACACTGAATCGTATGTTTGTTTCACATGTTATAGTATGTTCAACTCATACTATGCAGTGCTTCTTTTTTGATAAAAAATAGAGAAACATGATTGATTTTTAACCCTTTTACTCATTTGTAATGCCTATCATAATACTGTCTTCATCTTGTAGGCTGCAAATCTAACTTGCTGTGGCTTAGAGACCAACATTGAAATTGTGGACTCACTATTTACCGCAAGTTCAATGTTTGTCTGTTATTTAGTTTTTTCCTAATTCTTTGAAGCCCATAGAGTTTTGCAGTTCTTTACAGGCTTATACTGATTCACATTGAGAAATGTGAAGGTTTTAAAGCCATTTTCTTCCCTGCAATGGGGAAATTTAAGCATCTTTTCATAATATGACAGCAATACGTATTTATGCTTTGAAAACATACAAGAATCATAGTAGGAATTTGGTAAAATAAAAGATTCTGCTATATTTTACTTTATTATTTTCCCTAAGAACTCATCTAGTTTTCATAGGCAATAGTAAGGGTTGGCTGTGGTATTGAGCAATCATTTCTAGGCTCTTCTATTCCTCCTGTTTTATGAGTTTTCAATTGGTTTCTTTGTGCTTTAATGAATCAACTATTTATGTCAGTCTTGCATTACTATTATACATAGCAGAGCAGTAGGTTAAAAAGAAGATTATAATTTAAGAATGCCCAAGAAAAGAAACAGACAGAATTTCAGTTATGATTAAAAAGATAATATAGGCTGATAATAAGATTATTGGTAATATAACTACTAGGTGTTTCTACACATTGCTTCTAATAAGGCCTCCTTGGGTTTTTTGAAACCTAAAGGCAGCCAGAAAGAACATTTTCAGATCTCTGATGGATGTGCCAGGAATGTCAGAAAGAGAATGAATCTGAAGATTTATAGTAATGATATTTTGCTAAAAAAGCGAGAGAGATCTACAACTTTAGATGAAATGATAAGAAAAGCTTTTATTTTGGTAACTCTTTAATGATTAACATTTCCCTGCAATTATATCATCCCAGCAAAACATGTTGGAGATGGAACATGCATGATAAAGTCAGAAACGCATCTAAAAATAAAACAAGTGACACTTCTTGATCTGTAGCCTCTCTGTGTATGAAAGAACCCAGTGAACAGGAAAGAAATTTAATAATATCTATTTACCAACAATTCATTGGTTTATGCTTTCAAAGCTGCCTACTAAATATTAACTCATAAAAGGTATATTCCTGCAAGATGCTGTGTGTTCCCTGAGAGAAGTTCAGAGCCTTCAGTTCCTATTGACTCAGGACCTTGCAGGGTTGGACCTCGTACATTTTCCCCAGGAATGATATCTTCTGAAGTTGAAATGTAAATGTTGAAATAATTTTATTGTTCCTTAAAAAGAAAGCATGCATGGGATTTGATCATGAATAAATTGTGTATGTATTTATGAATAGGAGCCTGATTTTCAAAAGTAGATTCATTTTCAAGCTGATTAAAGCATGTATCAGGGTAGTAACAAGGGTGCTTCAGCCAGATATTTGGTTCCATATTTATCTCTTAAGGCAGAGTTTTGAAAATGGATCTAAATTCTTCCATTGGGTACAAGAGTACCACCTCATTGACATTATGCAACCTCAGGGTACATACAAGTATTACATTTATATCACCCTAACCAGGGTTAGGTCAGTCTAAATGACCGCTCGTGCAGGTGTTTGCAGGACTTAAATTACCCAAGAAATGGTGTGCCCAATCTAAGTTCAGGAGGTGAACTAGCTTTAGATCAATAGAGGGTTTATCCAATCTATGAAGGGTTAACCCACCTGGTGAACACCTATACACATTCATAGTAGGCGTGTGTAAAATGGGCCATATTTGATTTGGAATTGGATTTGGCCTGAATCGGGGGACAGTGATTTGATTCGGCTGAATCCAAATCTGAAGATTCAATGCTGATTCAGAGAATCAGTGATTCAGCCATAGATACAACTTTAAATGTTTTTTCTATATACCTTGAGGTAGCAGGCGCAGCTTATGAATGCTGCAATGGTGGGGTTGATGGAGCGTCCCACAGGAGCACGCGGGGCCTTCTGCATACTCAGTGCCGGACCCAGGAGTGGGCCGGAAGTACTTGGCCCATACTTGACAGGAGGATCCTGAGTGTCCCCTCAGACCCAGGAGGCACCAGTGGCCAAGTTGGGGGGCAGGGGGAAGGTCCCCCACGTGGTCTGCAGTGGACCCAGACATGGACCAGAAGTGCTTCTGGTCCACTTCCGGGTCTGCTGCTGGGTGTGCTGGGGAACCTCCACCCCACGCTCCTGTGGGATGCTCCATCCGTCCCACCATCTCAGCAGTCATGAGCCACCTGGTACCTGTATGTAGGAAAAAACATTTAAAGCTGTGTCTGTCTGAGTCACTGAATCTCTCCGAATCGATTTGGAAGGTTCTGATTCAACTCGGAGAGATTAAAGCGTCTCCTGACTTGATTCAGATATAGAGATTTAGCTGCCAAATCAGGCCGAATCTCCACTGAATTGAATCAGCAACCAAAACTTTGGACAGCCCTAATTCACAGCACAGTCTCAGGCCTGGGAAAGCCAAGCCAATTCACCCTATCCTCAGGGCTGTTGCTGTTCCTATCCTCCTGACCCTGACCAGATAATTTTATTCCCACAACTACCCCCCCATGGACGTGCCAGCACCCCCTCTGATCCCACCAGCTCTTCCCACCACTCCTGGTTCAGGTTTAGGTGCTGTAAAGTAAGCTGCCTAATCCTCAGCTGCATATGGTGATTGCTTGTTTGCACCCTTAGTGAGGTAAATGGGGTGTTTGCCCTGGAAAGAAAAGTGTAGTTCACCATGCCTAAATCAACTGTTTTCTGACCGGGTTTTTATTTAATTTAATTTGTTTGTTTTTTTTACCTTTTTCCCTTTGATACCATGTAATAAACAACTATTTTTTTCTTCATATTCTTGTCAAGAGGAGAACCTCATAGCACCTCTCTCCTCATTTCTTTCTGTCTAGGCTGCTATTTTCTCTAAATTGTTCTTCTAAACAATGCAGGCATCTTTTACAGAGAGTCTTCTGATGCTTAGAGTGTTTCTTTATCACAGTCTTATAACCCTGTGCAGGTCAAGTGGCATTACTTAGTTGGGAATTCATAAACTGAAGCACCATAGATTAATCTGACAATGTTTCTCCATTTTGAACCTGCACTTAAGAATTCATTATAATAAACCTAGGAAATATCTTTTGTGTGGACTTTGATGGAGATTGATATCAATAAATACAGCATTTGTGTACACATTCTTTTAGGGAGTTGAGGGTGCTTCAGGTAGTAGCACTGAAGATTCCATAGACATCATTCTTCTCTAATGAATCAGTATGAAAATAATGTTCTAGTAGGCTTTTTTGAGTGCACTAATGTTGAAAGGGGTGATATGTGACTTCTTGTAAGCATTAAAATATGTTGCTTTCTACAGAAATAAGAAATGTAGATGCATCTTTATAGTTTGCTGTATCCTCCCTATTTTCCCTGCCCGGTTTCAGCTGTATACACATTACTGTTCCATACTGCCTATGAAAAGATTATGTATGGTTGATGGGGACTGTAGAATACCTTCTGCATTTCAGGCCAAAGATGGTTGCATTACATTAATAGGAGAAGTAATTGTTTAGAAGAATGAATGCATACCTGGGATCTAGTTATCCCTGAAACTACCCATTGAGCAAGATGGGGGAAATTATGGAAAGCGCATAAATTGGCAACAGATCAAGAGTCAGAATAAGAATAGTGTTGATAGACAGACCAGGAGATGTATTGATCTTTGAGATGTACTGAGAATTATATCTGGTGGAAAATGCAGAATCAAAAAAGGCCTTCCAGGCAGAAGGAGAAGAAACTCCTGACTAGCTCCTATAAGCCTGGCATGTGGCCATTATTTGGCCAGAGCAGAAAGAGATGTTATGTTTGTATGCAGAGCACCAGAAGGGAGACAGTATGACACTCCTTCAGCCTTCAACAGAAACCAGGTATAGTGACTTGAAACAATTATAATATGAGAAATCAGAAATAGGAAGACTATTACTAATACTGAATAGTGGCAGGAATGGAGCCTCTGGTTTTTAACTGCTAGCCATGTTTGGTTATGATGACAACACTACATGGCAGTTAAGTATTCTGAATTTGGTATTCCTAATGCCTTAATTCCTAATACCTAATTCCCAATACCTGTGAATACCTAATTAGGTATTTAGGTTTTCAGAATTAGGTATTCTGTTGAGGAGGAGGATGTAAGGATCCATATAGAGCACTAAAAACAGATCTTTCAATAACACTACTGTCCTATAAAGTGGCTAAGCTTCTGTAATGCCATTCCACCCTTAATATTTCAGTGTTTTATCAATATATAACTGCTGGGTTATGTACAGTAAGAGAAAGAAATGTACTTATATGGGTTTTAACTAACCAGGTTATGATTTTCCCAAAAATTGATGTGAACCCATTGATGTGAACCCTTCTCAATCTCAGATTGAAAGGTATCGTTGCTGTCCAGTTATGAAAACATTTCAGTCTGCTTCTGACTCTTTGGATTATGGGTCAACTTGCCAGCTGGTAATAGATGCAAGAAAAAGGTTGGCCTTACACTCAAAATCTTGTCTACCTTTCTTAGTACGTAGTTAGATAAGTATATAGTTCATCCAATAAAAGAAATCACCCTAATAAATCCTTACCTATAAACAACCACTCAACACAGTCAAAAGCTTTGTTTGCCCTAAAGAAAGGTGGTGATGGGGTGTGTTGTAATCTGAACAGCTACCATTTACAAATCCTGACTAATATAAACATTGTTAAAAACATGTTGGATGCTACATTGTGTACCAGTATGCCAAACAGTAGTTTTGCAATTAAAAAGAAACTTTTGGGAGAAAAGATCTTTCTGATTTCACTGTCCTACGGGGGGGGGGGGGGGGGG
>NW_017728998.1:8173768-8190167 GCF_001723915.1 Gavialis gangeticus | reverse complement strand
CTCGTCCGTGCTCGGGGGGGGGGGGGGGGGGGGGGTTCCTCCTGCTGAAGGCAGTCACTTCAGTTATGATGGCATCAATTTGATTAAACTTTTTTTTATTATTTATAAATAAACAGCCCTTTTTTGGAGTAATTAGTGCTGAGAAGTGATTGTCTTATAAATTTCAGACTAAAATCTATTATTCGATGATCTGCTGAGATCCCTTCTGACCTTGAAAATCTATGAAATCTATGAAATCTTTCTCTTCCATATTACTCCTAAAACCTCTGCCTGTTCTATTGATCTGTTTAAGTCTGCCTGACATTTATTACCCAGGCTAAGGGCATCAACCAAAAACTGATACACATTTAAAGCCTGAAATGTTCTGAAGTAGAACATTTCCTGATTGTCTTATTTTCCTAAAGGTGAGATGTATGTGCTTTCTCTAAAACTAGCTTGATTATTCTTAATTATACAGGTGAAATCATGATGAATGTAATGCCTTGTAACATTTTAGGTTGTGACATTCAGAGGGTAATCATTCTTCTTAGCTTTTCTTGTAATAATTTAAGTAGAAACCTGGGTCTGGTGTTCATTTATTTGCCAAAGTCTTTCTATTTGGTTAAGAATGATCAATTGTTCCTGCCGTTATTTTATTATCTGGGTCAACAGGTCCAGTTCCTTGTTATCACAAACATATAATACAATCCCTTTCATAAACAGACTGAGATCCATCTTAAAACTAGTTAGGATTTTTGGCCCTCTACTTCTATTAAAAGGCAGCTCCAAAACCTCACTCCTCTGATAGTTAATAACTTTGTAATTTCCAGGCTAAATTTATTCATGGCTAATTTATACCCATTTGAACTTATGCCAACATTGTCCTTTAGCTTAAATAGCTCTTTTCCCTCCCTAGGATAGTTCTAAGTTTGCCTAATAGCCAATATAATATTTTCTATGTCAGGCACAGCAGATTAGAGGGCCAACTACCCTGGAACACCAACACTATGCATAAAGACTGATGGTCATAAAAGTTCATAAGTTATATGCTCCAAGCTATCATTTAGAAAGTAGCCTGGAAGAAGAAGAAAAAAAAGAAATAAAACAGGTCAGCTGGCTATAAGGATCATGAAAACCTCTCAAGAAGTACAGTGTAGAAAGAGACTGATAAAATCCAGTCCTCTGTCGTCATAATCTGAACATGAGATCAGGGCACTTGATACTGGAAAATGCATGTTGACCAGGAAAATGTCAAAAACTGACAGGCTTGGCTCTTTATACACCCACAGCCTGCTAGCTATGCATTTTCGTAAATATGCAAGATATGTCTTAAAAGCCATTTGGAACCTTGTTTTTTTGGAGGGTAAGGATAGAATGGGAAAACAGTTTGGTTTGGTAGTTTGGGAAACAGCAGCATTACATGGAGGCAGAGAGGATCCAGAATAGTGGGACCATGAATGGATTAATGTTCTCTTAAAGTAAGGACCCTTGACTTTAGAAAAGCAGGCTTTGACTTGCTCTCAAACTCAGGGCAGGATCCCCTGGAAAGCCAGACTGAGGGGCAGAGGAGTCCAAAATCTAGTTGGTCTAATAAAAGATATCACCTCTACCACAAGTTCTTATTCCTTTTGCCTCTAGACCAATACAGCTACAACCTGGTTACCTGGGATAAAATCCAGAAGGCCAAAGTGCAGTTGGAGTTGCACTTTGGGATTTGAAGGGTTTCTACAAGTATGTTGGTAGCAAAAGGAGTATCAAGGAAATTGTGGATCTTTTACTGCAAGGGCTTTCAACCCTTTTATAATAAATGTACCCCCAGTGGATGGACATGAAGTGGGGGGTGGGGGGGTGGCATGTGGCTGCATGTGGAGCCAGATGACATACCCCCCATTGACTATCCCTGCCTTACAGAATGGGGCAGGCATCCTTGTGATAGAGAATGCAGAAAAGGCTGAAGTATTCATTATATTTTTTACCTCAGTCTTCACAGGCAAGATCAGTTCCCAGACTACTGCACTGGGCAGCACAGCGTGGGGATGAGGTAAGAAGTCAACAGTGGTGAAAGAACAGGTTAGGGACTATTTAGATAAGCTGGACATGTACAAGTCCATGGTGGGATGCACCCGAGGGTGCTGAGGGCGTTGGCTGATGGGATTGCAGAGCCGCTGGCCATCATATTTGAAAACTTATGGCTATCAGAAGAGGTCCCAAATCACTGGAGAAGGGCAAACATAGTCCCCATATTTAAGAAAGGGATGAAGGAGGATCCAGGGAACTACAGACTCATCAGCCTCACCTCAGTATCTGAAAAAATCATGGAGCAGATCCTCAAGGAATCCATTTCTAAGTACTTGCAGGAGAAGAAGGTGATTAGGAACAGTCAGCATGGATTCACCGGGGCAAGTCATGCCTGATCAACCCAATTGCCTTTTTTGATGAGACGACTGGCTCTGTGGATGTGGGGAGACCAGTGGATGTGGTGTACCTTGATTTTAACAAGGCTTTTGATGCAGTCTCTCACAACATTCTCATGGGCAGTCTAAGGAAGGACGGGCTGGATGAATGGGCTGTAAGATGGATAGAAAACTGGCTGGAGCATCAGGCTCAAAGGGTAGTAATCAATGGTTTGTCTATTTGGCAGCTGGTATCTAGTGGAGTGCCCCAGGGCTCAGTCCTGGGGATGGTTTTGTTCAGTGTCTTCATCAATGACCTGGAAGATGGCACAGAGTGCACCCTCAGCAAGTTTTCAGTTGACACCAAGGCTGGGGGCGGGGTGGGGCGGGGCGGGGAGTAGCAGATATATACTGGAGGGTAGGGCTAGGGTTCAGAATGACTTAGACAAATTGGAGGATTGGGTCAAAAGAAATCTCATGAGGTGCAATAAGGACAAATGCAAAGTCCCGCACTTAGGACAGAGCAATCCCATGCACCGGTACAGGCTGGGGGCTGACTGGCTGGGCAGCAGCTCTGCAGAAAAGGACCTGGGGGTGAGACAATCAGCTGAATATGAGCAAGTGTGGTGTGCCCTTGTTGCCAAGAAGGCTAACGGCATCCTAGGCTGCATTGGTAGGTGTGTTGCCTACAGGTCAAGGGAAATGATTATTCCCCTCTATTCAGCACTTGTGAGGCCACATCTGGAGTCTTGTCTCCAGTTTTGGGCCCCTCACTACAGAAAGGATGTGGACAAATTGGAGAGAGTCCAGCAGAGGGCAATAAAAGTAGCTGGGGAACATGACTTATGAAAAGAAGATGAGAGAACTGAGCTTATTTAGTTTGGAGAAGAGAAGACTGAAAGGGGATTTAATAGCAGCCTTCAACTACCTGAAGGGAGGTTTGAAAGAGGATGGAGCTGGACTGTTCTCAGTGGTGGCGGTTGATAGAACAAGGAGCAATGGGCTCAGGTTGCAGCAAGGGGAAGTTTAGGTGGGCTATTACGAAAATATTCTCACTAGGAGGGTAGTCAAACACTTGAACAGGTTACCCAGAGAGGTGGTGGAAGCTCCATAAAGACCCAGCTTGACAAAGCCTTGGCTGAGATGATCTAGTTGGGGCTGGTCCTGCTTTGAGCAGGGGGTTGGACTAGATGTGACCTCCTGAGGTTCCTTCGTTGAGAGGGCTGTTTGTCCTGCGCCCCTGCCCCTTGCTACTGATTGACCGAGAGGGCTGTCTGTCATGCAGCACTATCCCTCACTGCTAATTGGCAGAGAGGGATGGAGCCACAAGACAGGCAGCCCTCTGAGCCAATCAGCTGCAGGGTGGGGGGGCGCTGCCATTTGGGCTCCTCCCCTTCAGCCAGTGCCCCCCTTCTGCTCCCCCTCCAACTCCCACTGGGGAGGCAGCATTTTATTTTAGTAAGTTATTTGGAGGGGGGAATTTTGCAGACAATTCCTGATTTCTAGATTTCCACAAAATCATGAATTGAATAGGTCCCTACTTATAACTTCTGACATTTGAAATATTTCTGCATCTTCACATGGCCTTCCATCCTGGTTGAACTATGGGGTGGAACCTGCAGGAAATGCAGGATCTGGTCTTAGACCCTTTGCCATTTTGGAGGTGACCAACCATGTTCCTGGCTTTTTTACATCCTGGCCTGATTTTAACATAGCCCTGTGCATGCCTGCTTGCATGCAGCAGCATATGGGATATTTTATGTAAGTATGCATGTGGTGCTATATCCTTCCATATCATATGTGGCTCCAGCCAAAAACAAATCGAAGGTGGTTGGCATAGTGCTTACTGTAAATGAGGATTTATTTATTTATATCATGCCAACAATATGCCTGGCTGTTTTATAAATGCACAATAGTTGATTCCTGACTCAAAGAGCTAACAGCTGAAAAGACAGGAATAGCTAAGGCAAAATACACAGGGAGCCCAGGAGAAAAGACTACCTTAAAATTGACTTATATTTTTCCAGCTAATACCTGCTATTCTCAAATGGTAAGAGTGAACAGGATGTTTGATTCAGAGGAGACTTGAAAATAAGCAGAGAAGAAATAAACAAGTGCAGCGTAAGGTGCCAAGTCCCCAAGGTTAGGACAGCACACTAAGGACAGAGTAGCAAGGCAGCAAAGAAGAAAATAGAAGAATATAAAACACCCATTGCAACTGGCAATCAGGGAAGGATGAAGGTAGCCAGGTAGGAGATGTGACATGTAGTTAGAAATTAATTGTGAGAAGGCAAACTGGCCCAGACACTTTTCTGAAAGCAAAATTGAGGCCTTGAAAATCCTGTGAAATGAGTTTGTTAAAAAACAAAACAAAACAAAACAAAAACTTCATATAGCCCTTTTCTCCAGTTTTGCTTAGAGATTAGTTTGTCAACACCTGCACAGGGCTTTCAGATGTCATGTCTTCAGGATGAGTCATAATGCAGTATTGCCAACCCCACCATGTCAAAAAGCATGAGACAAACTCTTAAAAATCAAGAGATTTGGCATGTAAATCATGAGATGCTATTTGTGAAGTGTGTGTACGCAGTTCCCAAGGCAAAGGCAGCAGGGTGCAGAGCTCCAGCCCGCCTCTGTCCTGCGCACGTATCTGTGGGGCACATGGTCCCCATGCCTCCCCCTCCCTAGAGGCCAACCTGTGCCCCACTCCCTCCCTCACCATAGGGACCTCGATGTCCTCCCTCCTGCCCCTTCCCTACACCCCCACCCCTACCCCTTCCCCTCCACAGACTTACCAGCTTGACACTCTCTACATGTGCCGGAAGAAAAAATCCTGAGATTTGATCCCTCTATCAGGAGATCATGAGGCAGGGTTCATTTGACTTGGAAATCGGGAGTCTCCTGATTTTTTTTTTTTCATGAGAGTTGGCATTGCTGATAATGCCAAGATGGCAACATGACTATTGTTTGCTTAATATGGTGAGGAAGGACCCTCCAGTGGAGCAGTGGTGCAGGCTGAATGAGCATGTCCTGAAACACCCAAATCCTTGTTTCAGTCCCTGATCCTGGATTTGACAGCAAATAGTCCAGCTGCTGCTCTACTGAATCCAGTGCACAGACATGGCAGAATTCACGTCCTGCACTTGGTATGGCAGGTCTCTGGGAAATTGTCTGCATGTGCCTGAATTACAAGTCAGATCCTCAATACTCACTTGAAAAATAACTGTTTCTTCTGGCCATGTAATATTGCACACACTTTCCAGGGATATAATGGTATCACCAACCCATTGTTTGGGGTAAATTTCCAACATGTTTTAAAAGCCTTTTTAAAAATGCAGAGGAGAAGGGGGTGAAGGGTGGATACCGAGGGGAGGGAAATGACATGTATTTACAGGTGTTGCATCAAGGGTTACAGAGAGCAACTTTTTTTTTGTGCCAAGGCTCCATAGGACCTTTGCCAAAGACAACTGTTTAGGGCATGTGGTGAATTAGATCAATTCTTGGCTGCCCTACCTGTGCCCCAGATATTTTATTGAGTGGAGGCTTTCACACTCAAAGTGGGGCAACCCCAAGGCTCAAATTAAACAGAGCCTCAAATTAAAAAAAGCATTTGGCTGTGATGATGCACCAGGAGCAATCTGTGAAATTACTAGCTGAAGCCTTGAAGTAGGGTTGGGCACCATCAAGACTACATGGTTCAGAGAGGCGTGGGCTTTGTTACGTAACAGCCTTCCTCATCAGATGCTATGAATGGACCGGCAGAACGAAAGTGTTTTTTATAGATGAGAAAGGGGTGGTGGGGATGGGACACTGATAAGAGAGGATAAGAACAGGTTGATTAGACCAACTGAGTCACTCATTCAGTTTAACAGTAACTGAAGTTAAAACTCAAGCAGACACACATTCAAACATGTGTTAAGTGTTCTCATGGCCCCTGCAAAGTTGTTCCCTTTCAGGCAGGGTTTATCACCCAACACTTACTAACTTTAATTACCTATTAACCATCCAACGATTTGCAGGTTATAAGTGAATGTGTGATAAGGCCATGAGATGAACAAGGCAGTTACCACCTTGAGGGACACAGAGTTAACAGCTAGTTCAGGTAATGGGATAAGATTCCCAGTTGAAAACGTAGTTATGAAAATCCAGTCTGTGGACTTTTTGTTCACAATTTGACTTTTAAAGGTGGCCTTTAAAATTGTCTGGTTTAAGGACGGCTACTCAGAGCTCAGTGATGATGTGTTCAGGGGTGTTAAAGCGATCTGCTTTGAGTTTTTGTATGCTTCTGGAATTGATATCCGATTGGCGTCCACTCGTTCTTTTCCATCGGGATCACCCCATCTGGCCAATGTATCCGGCAGGGCTCTGTAAGCAAGTGGTGATGTACATGAAGTTGGTGGAGGATCAAGTGAATGAGCGTGATATTATAGGCAGATGTTACATGCGGGTGAATGAACCTTATTCTTTCCGTCAGCCTGTTTACCTGATGAAGTAGGTTGTTGCCTATAGCTAACAAGAGACAACCGGTTTGATTTGTTCCACATCAACTTCAGCCATTACAAACAACCAAGCCCAATGTCCTGTATTACGTATCTGAATTATTCAGATTAACCCTGCCTTGGAACAATCATGGCTACTTCAGCTTCATTGCCTCTCTGACAGCTCTGTGTAGATGCTGTGCCACCTCTGTGTTGATGTGGGTCATATCCCAGACTAATCAGGGCCACATTAAAATAGTTATGTTTTTAGCTTACGAAAGCTCATGCCTCTCTGAACCAGTTAGTCTGAGATGGCTGATTTTCTACAGGACAAAGCCTTTTATCCTGGGATCCTACAGAGGTACAAACCCTCTGTCCCACCCTGAGTACCTGTGAAGTACCCTTGAAGTACTGAGATAACACTTTTTCCCAGGACAATTGGGGCTCATTGTTATTCAAGATATATGTGTAAAAAAATTGTCCCATACCTGTTTAGGTGTGAATCCCAGAACAATCAGAACAGGATCAACAGGTAACATGTTTTTAAGGTAACATGACATCTGCCCTACTGTCTGCCTGACTTCAGACCCACACAGCTATCCACCTCTCAACTTGTATATAAAACCAGAAAGAGTCCCAGTTCTTTTGCTTTGATCTGGTTGAAAAGCACATTCCCAAATTGCAGCCACACTTTGTAAGCTCCTCAGACAGGTGAACAATGAAAAGTCTATTTTAACTAAACCTGTGCTTCTCCACTGCAAATCCAGTTAGTATCCCAGTCCCAAGATCATGAAAGCAAGCTAACTTTATCTGAGAATGAGTGCATTGGTAGATTGCCATGTCTGTGAAGTAAGGTTGATATGGAAAGACAACTTGAAAACAAGCCCTGACTGGAAGATATGGGAAATCCAGTAGACTTCTGAGATTCACCTGGTAATAAGCAGTCTTCAGGGAAACTTTTTGAAAGCCCACAGTTCATCACCATGCAGCGCATGCTATGCATGGTTGGTCAGCTCTTGGTTGATAAGCAAACACAATTCAGAAATACATAAAACCCTTCACGGATAATGACATCAGATCTGACAGCACCCTGTTATCATATTAACATTGTTCTTTTTGTCAAATAGCCATTTATTTTTCTCCAAAACCACTGGATGTATAAGCTGGGAGAGGCAATTTTGTAGATTTCACTAATCTAAAGAAATATTTAGGTTTTAAAGCAATCTACCAATTTGCAATAGGAAGTACAAACCGTTCGTTCAGACGTTCTGTATTTTTTGACCAGTCAACCCTGCCTTGTTTCTGACTCTGTAAGCTATTATCCCAAATCAGAGCTCAATGGTACCAAAAGCAATACTCTTTGCCTTTCCAATTGTTTGGGCCAAAAGTCATTAGTCTTTTTGTACATTGGATACAGAAACAAGCATCGGTTGCAATAAACCCCTATTATCATCGTGTTCCTGATGGAAGGTAGCAATGCATTACGTTGAAACAAAAGCCACCTATCATAGAAATGGAAAGAGCATCTCTTCTGTTGGGCGACTCATGTTTCTGCTGCATCATGCCTTTGATGTGTGTTTGCTGAGTTTGATGTGTCAACAAATGGTGGCAGCTAATATTGCAGGCAATTTCCCATTTCTTCTAACTTAAACTGAACAAGCAGGAGGGAGAAAGCAATGGTACAGTCTCTGTCACTAGCCATTTGGTGTGCAAGTCACGGCATCATGTTTTTCATGTGTAGGGTTACTTTCTCCATGCCATGCTTTTCAGGACTTGCAAATGCTGAACACGGGTGGATCAAATTCTGTGCTGATTTACTTCATCTCCTCATGGAGGAAGCAACCCATTTAGTATAAAAACATTATTGTTATTTTTCCTGATGACAGTCTATTTGTATCTTCTGATCTTGTGACGTATTTTGTACCTGTTCCCCTTAAATGTAATTATGCTTAAAGAGAATACAGAAACTAATTTTAAGCAAATATTCATTTCTTAGTGTCAAATTGTATTTCTTCCTCTTCCCCTCCATTGCATTCTTCAGAAAACTTGGCAAATTGATTGCAAACTATCCAAGTAGGGATCTCCCCACAACCTGACACTCTCTCCCGCTCTCCCTTTCTTCCCTGAACAACAACCCATTTTTCTGATAGCCCCCTCTCAGAGAATCCCCTTCTGAGACCAAAGTGTTAAAACTTCGCCAGGGGCTTGTTACAGCAGTACTGATGTGAGGTATTCTTTTACGTGCTACTCGTTTATTATGTCCTGATCATGAACTAATTCATTTACTCCTGTCTCTTTGCTTGCACAGCTGCAAGTTGAGATCATGGATGCAACCGGCAAAAGTATCGAAACCCCTGTCCCTCTGGATATCATAATCATCGATCAGAATGACAACAGGCCCATCTTCAGGGAAGGACCGTACATTGGACATGTCATGGAAGGATCACCTACAGGTACGCTGATGTCAGCTATGCCTCCGTAAGCGCCTTTAGGCCTAATTTTGCCATCTGATACATGCATGCTTTTTCCTTTTGCTGAATGATTCCTGTTGACTCTGTAAGAAGGGTATGGCTCATTAACTCCTCCCTGCGTACAGGGGATGTGGGAGGAGCCCTGTGGGCAAAGGGTAATCGTTTCTGGGACAAAGAAGTGTCTTCAGGGAAACCCTAGCAACAATATTGCTTGGGAAGAAAGCTCCGGCTGAAGTTCTTGTTTTGTTATTTTTATCTGGGTTATCAAACACGACAAACCCCAGGATAAAATTAAGGTTCAAACTAAATACAGCATGTGTGGCTTCTGCTCAGGGTGGGAATTGGGCCTGTTCACAGCTAGATTAGCTGCTAGCAGGATTTATGTGTTGATGCAATGCCCAAGTGAGAGAAATGAAAAGAATAAGTGGAAAACTGTACTGAAAAATATGCTCATATTTTAGGGAAATTTTAGCTATTACAACATACTGTTACAACAACATAAAAATATGTAGTGTAGACTGGCACTAGTAGTGAACATTTCCTTGCTAGTCAAGTATGTATTTGATGATTGTATGTGTTTCACTTGGCATTTTCTGTAAAATTAAGGGTCTTAGAACAGAACATCCTTCCAAACTGTAGCTTGGATGTGGATAGTCTCTCTGTCTTAACTCTTCCTGTGGTTACAGTTGGTTATATTCTGTGCCAGGTCCTATCTTTTGCAGTTGTGTAATATAGCTGTGAGTTTTTAAGTAACTGTTGAATTCTGCTCTGGAGTTATTTGCACTTCATTTGTATTTATATGGTCAGATATAATTCTGATCTGATTTAAAGTAGTGTGAATGAGGACAAGTTACTTTGGAGTGACGGGGATATAAGTGGGATTACAACTGGACCATACATCTGTTAGTCTGTTTCTACATATTACTAAAAAAGGTTAAACCCATACATCTTAGCCAGGGAAAGCTGTGACTGAGTAATGACTCTGGGGTTTGGCTGTTGGCCACATTGCAATCTTTCAGGCTGCAATCAAATGCATATATATTATTTTGAACAATTAATATTTGTTTGAGCTCAGTATATGGGCATGTAACCAAGGGAAATCAGTTTCTCCTTCTCCTTTGATCTATTAAACCTTTCATAAGAACAGATATTAATCTCAGTTCAAACTTTATCATTGATGTGGTCACTAGACATCGTTTAGGCTTTTCAGCAAGTTTTACGTATAAGTACAGAGTTATTCTCCCCTGGTTGGCTTCCGATTTGAATTTCAGTATGAGCTGCTGTCCTGTTTGATTAAAAGAGAAGGGTGTTCAGATAAATGTGCAATGTTGAATGTTGCAGCATTTAACCAGTGGGCCAAGCACCAGCAGGAACATTTAGGAGATTGACCATCTTTTTATTCTAACCAGAGAGAAATCAGTGTCATGTTCAGCAGATTGATTATCCAAGTGGAAAATCAACTGTTTTCTAATGTTGTGTTTTGCCTGCTTCAGATCTTGGTGAACTGTGAGGAACCCACAAGAACTTCCCCTAAAGTTTATTCCTAAATCCTCTTCCCCACCACTACCACTGTTCTCATTATAGAGGAATAGGAGCTTCATCACTGATTGCACATGCACAATTATGAGAGTTCCTCTCCCATTCTTTTGTACACACCAATCAATAGTAGATAACAGAGTATGACTATACCTAATCGGAACAAGTGGCTGGTTTCATGACTTTTTTTTTTCTTTAGACTGCAACGTAAGCAGTTTCTTGGTATGCGTAGTTAAACCTATCATTCAGCAGGCCAGCTAATGATTTTACTTTGTCCAGATAGCTGTGCAGTATTTAAGAGCCATGGGGTTAAGGAAACAATGAAACAAAATTGTGTGGTTATTTGTGGGACTGGGGAGGAAGCCTTTGAGTATCCTGAAGTATATCAGTTTTTCAGATATCCAAACCCAGTGTCCAACATAGCAGCAAATTCCTATGAGGTCATATTGTGTAGTAGTGTAAGAGTGATGGTATAGCTGGGATGGACGACTGGATGAAGAATGCCGTGCATTTGAAAACTTGTCTAGCTCTATCCCAATTGTATAATCGGTCCAGTAAAAGGTTTCAACATATTTGTCAGAATTTGAACAAAATCTAGCTTTAAAACAAAACCCAAGGCTTCTTTATCCTAAAGTTCCCAGAAAAGATAGATACATAAATATATATGAATATTTTTATTGCTGTTAGCATCCAGAAATTAAAAATAAAAAGTCATCTGTAATACAGACATAAATTTAATTTTTTTGCAGTTTACATTAAATTATTCATTCTTACCCAGGGAATATATAACTGGGATTTTACACTTGATTGGCGCTAAAAATTCAAATGCATTTTGGTCTCTATTAATTATCACCAAAAAGAAGAATGATCAGCATGGGAAAATATATAAAGTGGTTTCAAAATATGAAGGCAGCACGGTTGAACGGTCATACGATACATAGTGAAAGGGAGGAAGTTCGTGAGGAGCCAGTTGGAGCTGGGCATCACAAACCCTTAGCTGAGAGCTGGTTACCTGCAGGACAGTTTTCATGGAAGGTCGTGGAAGCACTTCTTCTTGCTTGTGCTTTGATTCACATAACTTTGCATTGACAGGCCATGTCCAGACGAGCGTGGACACCTGTGCTGCTGCTAGTTGTCCCCAGGGAACGCCTGTGCCACATGCCCTCTGGTGGTTACTCTTGGTGGGGTAGAGGAGGATGGGGCCAGCTACTATGCTAGCCCCAGCAGCCTTACTTGGGATCCTGGGGGCTGGGGAAACTGCAGCTGCATCACTCCCGCAGCTGGGAGCCTGGACAGCAGCCAGAATATGCCTCTGGCCAGCCAGGCTCCAGTTTTAAGTGGCATGCACTACCGCCACCAGCATTGCCCCACGTTTTTTCTGCACTGTTTTTTTTTTTTTTTTTTTACTCCGGGATATCCCGGGGTCAAAAAAACCCACTCTGCACTGCAAGGTAGCAGAGTGGGAAATGCCCAAGTATGTGGTGCTGCAGACAGGTCTGCGGCGTCACATACCGCACGGCCACACTCATCTGGACGTGGCCAGAGAGGGTGGATTTGATGAGACTATGGTAGGCCTTTAATTTTTATGATTTTATGATTCTGTGTCTTGTATGTGGGCAAGCTGATTATAATTTATGGTTGTGTTTTGGGGGAAGGGGGAAGAGAAACAAAACACCATGCACAAGGTCAGAGTCGGAGGGAATGTGCCTGCTTGCGTTTCTCCCAGGGAGGTCTTACTCTAAGAACATTATAACAATTAACTCTGTGCCTAAAGAGTTTATAATTCAAAGTAGTCTTCATTAAGTATTCAGAGTACAGAGACAGGGCAGGGGGAACCATATTTTTGCTCACACCCTGTCAGCAGCAAATTAAACGTGGTTCAAACAGGGGCACTTTGCAGTGCTCCATGTATAATGCAGTTCAGAAGTCATTCATGCCTATGGTACAGCATTTACATATCTGCCCAAATGCAGCGTCAACCTGGCTGCACTGCATAAATACCCAAAATTCCCATTATTCCTACCATCTTCCAGCTTGACAATCCATTCCGTTGCCATTAGTAATTTTTTTTGCCTTCCTACAAAAGGGAGTTGACAGGGTTCCCTATACGTGCTTAAAGAGAACAGAGTCAGGAGCAGCAAGCAGACAACCTTGGCAATCTAGAGTAGCACTGAAGATGAAAGGATTTTTCCCTAGAGGGAAGGGTCTAGAAAGGTCTGATGGCTTGATTTGCCTGGAGGTGGTAAGAAGCTTGAAGCAAATGCAGTTGCCAACTGTCTGTAAATTTGTCTCAAGTCAAGCCTCTCAAGTAAATTTATGGACAGTCTTTTAAAAAAAAAAAAAAGAAAAAGAAAAAAATACCCTAACAAAGCTTGTCTCTAAAGTCCGTAAAAAAAAAAATAGAGCTGTTCATAAAGATGCTAAGGAACTGTGAATTCAACTGAAGATTGTCATCGGACTGAGATAAGTGCAAGTGGTGATGGACAGGCAGAGCCCATACTACCTTGCATCTGAGTGAGAGGGCAGCTCTGCAACTTTCAAGGAACTCTTCATCACGGCTCCATCACCTCCTCTGTCCTGCCACTGTGCGCCTGTAATGGCTGGTTGTCTTGAGAGTAGGCAGGGCACCAGGCAGATAGACTAAGGCACCGGACACAACAAGGAGCGGGGTGGCATGATCAAAACACTTCAGTATTTTAAAACAAAAATGCTTGGTCATCAATAAAAAGTCTGCAAATGTGGTCAGTAAGAAAAAGAAAATGCCCTTGGGTTGGCAACTCAGATTCTGGAGGAGGGATACAGATTGAATTCTTTCCTCAGCTTTGCCATTAACTTGTTATAGGACCTATGGCAGGAAGAAGAGAAGGATGCTCCGGTCATTTGCATGCTGCTGCAGGACATATAGGCCTTCAGTTTCTTGGTGCTTCTGCTGCCCATTTGTAAAAGGGTTAATTAGCACACCCCTTCCTCATGAGCGTTTTATAAGGGCAAATACAGTAAAAGCTGTATTAACCAGCATGAGTGGGGGAAGAGGGGTGCCGGTTATCTAAAAATTCTGGTTATCTGGGCTTGCACATAGCGGCGGTATGGGATGGTGGCAGCCACCACTGCATGCAGACAGTTCTCCACCCCCTCCCTCCCCACGTCGAGCCCAGCGCCTGTGTGGCCCGCAGAGGGGAGCCACTGCCCTCGCCCCGCCTCCCCCCCGCCCGGCCCTGCTCAAGAAATACTGGATGCGCATGACGATTAATAGAGTATTCTGGTTAGTAAAATGCCGGTTAACACAACTTAATTGTACATTGATTAATGTGAGACACAAAATCTGTGGTACTGTGAACCATACAAGCACCCATGGACTTGTCCACATTATTGCACCTTCCCATTCTACCCATTGTCATGGGTAGGTTGGTAGTGCCCAAGCGAAGATGCAGCATATGCCTTCAAGAGGGCTTTTACTGCTGGCTTAGCTACACAACTTTAGTGTCTGTCCTGAGATTCCTTCAGTAAATAAATGTAGCCTTCCCAATTTCTTCTCACAGAGTTTATTCTTTGCTTCGATGGTTCCTTTTGTTCATCATCCCAAGGAACTTTCTTGCTCTTCCTTCTTTTTCTAGTTTGTCTCAGTGTATCATTGTGCTTGCCTATATTGAGGGTCATCCTTTTGATTTGCTATGGAAGATTTTCATGGCTGATCCATTTTCCAACTTATATTTCTGTAATTATTTCTAGCCATTTGTTGTCCTGCTTCATGTTGGTATTTATCCATCTGGCTCCAAGCAAAAGCATTTTAAAATTTGAGAGAGAAAACAGCCCAGATCTCTGCAAATATGTAGCAGCTTGACAGCAAGATTGTCTTCCTTATTAATCAGAGTCCAAGTACTTTTGCTTTACATGCTGTGTTTCTTTATCGTTCATTCAGTTATGCTTTTCTCACTCAGCTGTTCATTCAGTTAAATCTTATGGTTTTAGTCTCCTTGTCTTATATACATATGGGTGATGTCAAGGGCAAAGTAAGATTTCCAAATGTCCTTTGTAAACCAGTACAATCAGTGTTCACAAATTACCTGTCAGATCACTGTACAACAATATTGTCCAGTCAATGATATTGTCCAGTCAACCAAGATTTCACATTGTTTGCATTTGTTTTCCTCTGTTTATCAGACATTTGGGTTTATGCCTTTAACATTATTCATCAGATTCTACTATCCCTTTTGCCTACTGAGCTCCCTAGTAGCTCCAGACAACTTTGTACAGTTGTTCACAAAGATCATATATATTTGTACATACATGCATACATAAAATTATAAATATGTAATACACACACACACACATATATATAATATATATATAGAGAGAGAGAATGAATTGATATTGACTATATAGCTATATTAATTGATTATATATATCAATACAATGTCAACATATATCAACATAATGTCCATTTATATGTATTATTATTGCTTCATTGCTCCTTATTGGATTAAAGAGCAGTTGCTGAGATGCCATGTACTTAAAGTTTAAGGTCCCAGAAGAAACAGGCATTGCATTATACGCAGAACCATATATCTTATCACAATCTTTTTGATCTATTTCATTCACCTTTTAAATCACTTCCAAGCATTGAAATAACCCTCAGCACCAACATAAATCATATTCTTATGGGTCTCTGACTCATATCTGTCTTCATGATTACTGGACTTCAGTGTAACTTTCTGTGCACTCAGATATTATGGTGATGAGAGTCATATAACTTTACAGGTAGCAAGATACCTAGAGGGTTTTGAAGCCTTGTTTCAGGGATTCATGAGCACGTTATTATCTCACTTTTAATTATTCATTGTTAGATTTCAGGGAGTTTCTGCATTGGGGGCATACTTTTAGTACTGTCATAATCCCTTCTGGGACCTTTTGTGGGCTTTTCATTTATTTATTGACTATATAACTGCACTTACACTCTGTATATCGTTCATCACCAACACGGAGGAGTCATCAGTACATGGGGGTTAGATAGAGGTAGCACTATGCATTCAAATAGTGAGCACTTCATTTTTAATATCCAAACTGAGGGTTTTTTTACAGGACTTGCTTCAAATAAAATGGTTCAAGACAGATGTTCTAGCTTTTTGTTGTCTTTTGAAATGACTTTTTGTCCCCAGTGATTTGATAGTTGAGTTCCTTAATTAAAGGAAAGACACAGAAACCTTGGAGTGACATTATATTTTGTCTTTAAACTATGCACTACCCTGCTTTTTTTTGGTGTGCATTTTTTTGACCCCAGGATTTCTTGGGGTCAAAAAAACCCCCTCCACGCTAAAAAGTAGGAGTGCAGGGAATGCCTGCATGTGTGGTGTGTGGCACCACAAAATACTGCACATCCACATTTGTCTGGACACACCCTATGATATATTGGGTGGATGAAGAAGGCGCCGGGTAATGTGGGACCCCTGCAGGATACGCTGGGCAATCTGGTGGTTGCGTCAGAGGAGAAAGCGGACCTCTTTAACCAATTCTTCACCTCCGTTTTCTTGTGCAGGGACCGGGA
>NW_017728998.1:8167677-8172894 GCF_001723915.1 Gavialis gangeticus | reverse complement strand
ATAGATTGGACATCCGCAAAAACTACTTCACAGTTAGGGCGGCTAGGAGCTGGAACCAACTTCCAAGGGAAGTGGTGCTGGCCCCTACCCTGGGGGTCTTTAAGAAGAGGCTGGATACCTACCTGGCTGGACTCATTTGAGTCCCGTTTTTGTTTGGGGTTTTTGTTGTTCTCCCGCCCTGGCGGGGGGTCGGGCTAGAAGATCTACTAGGTCCCTTCCGACCCTAAATCTATGAATCTATGAGTGCAAATAGTTTGTGGTTCTTTCAGTTCTCCCAAATTATATTCAATCCATATGGGCGACTACCATAATTCAGATGATCATAATTAAGTGTTTATGTTTGCATCTTTCTGGAGAACATCTTTACATCCATTTAGAAACCCTAATTGGAATATCAAAAGTTAGAGCACTGTGTTAAGTAGAGCATCCGGCACTTGTCTTTACCTGTTGGCAAGTCCTGCTGACTTATCTTGTTAGCACTGTTGTCTTGTCACGTAGGACAAAAAAAATGAATTGGCTTTTACTTATGTGTTGTGCAGTGATCCCTAATGTAAGCATTAAGTGCAGTTTCATAGCCATGGCAATGCATCTAAAAAAGAAATCTGTCAGATTTCAGAGTGAGATGGGAAACGGAAAATAAGTGTTAGGTTTAATTCATCTTTGCCAAAACTTTGCAACCCACTGAGAAAACAGAGCTCTAACTAGACCTAGATGAGTGAAAGGTGTGAATCATTAAGTAATGGTGAAAAGCTAAACTGGAATATACCCAATGAGGTTGCCAGGCCATGCACTGAAGTGGGCTTCCCGCAGTGAACTTTTGAATAGATACCAAAGTGAACATGAGCTACCCGTAGAATATTAGGCTACAGGCAAGATGAACAAACACCACACACACACATTTTTAAGTGCTCCTTAAAAAATCCTTGCATGCATTAAATTAAGTTTTCTTCCAAGTACCCTCTGTCCTTACTTGTCAGCAAGTTGTATTACCTTGACAAAATCTAGCTCTGACAACTTTCTCCTAGCACCCCCACCCCCTTCAGTTTTGTTGCTAAACCTATTCATAAGAAAGGCTCCCAACTTTTTGAGATTAGCAAGCAAACTAAACTAAGTGGCAGTTAAGACTGCCTCCTGTAGGTCTGAAATCTGCAAAGCATGGAAATAAGAAGTTAAAGGGAAAGACCTGCAAATCCTTTGCACCTTCATAATGCCAATAATGAATTCTATAAAGCATTCACTTTTATCTTCAACAGATACCAAATGACAATATGTACCCAGACTCATTAAACTTGCACTCGTACAAAACCTCTTCTCTCACTTATATCAACTGATCAGAGCACCTGGGTTTCCTATACTGTATTCAGTTTGGAAGAGGTAGAGCGTGTTAGGAGGGCTTGTCATTTCTTTTGTCGCTGCTGTACACGACTATTTGAAGTGACAAAGGACGGGCTAAAGACGTGCATTAAAAGAAGAGACTTTGACCACAGTGACTAGAGGTTGCCCAGGTGAGTTTAATCAAAGGTGAAATCCTGCAGCTGATATACCCAAGGAACATTGCTCTCCTTATATGAGCCTAGAAGAAAATGCAGCCTTCTGCATTTATATATAAGAGGGAACAACATCCTTACACACGGAAGGAGACTACTTTTAGTGAGAAAGATAGTATTGGACATTATCTCGGGGACCCAAATTAGGTTCCAGAATTTGGAGGAAAAAGAAAGAGAAGGAACCACATTCAAAGACCTGTCACTAGTGTTTTGAGGACAAAGACATCCAGAACCAAAGCACTGACAGAAACAAATTATTGAATACATCTGCAAACCTGAAAATAGACCCAGGCAGGAGGGGCAGAAAGCAGTGAAAGTTTGTACATAAGAGGAAAGAGCTAAGTAGTTAATACAACTTCCCAGGCAAAACTATTAAATTGCTTAAAGGATTTATAAATCAAGTCAGATAAGTATTATGTAAAGTACTTTAAATCTAATAAGTGACAGAGTTAATGTGCAAAATATTTGCATACCACATTGCAGGAAGATTGGCAATAGTGGAAATGGGACTGTTGGAATAGCTTTTAAGAAAAGGGGCCAGATTCTATGCTATCTTTGGCATTTAAGGGCTTTCTGATGCATTGATTTTGGGCATCTCTTGGTGCTCTCAACTCCTGGATTGTCTGCACATTAACACCTTTAAGTGGCTTAAAGGGCTTGTTAGGTGGCTCAGCGTTATGCCACTTCAGGGCAGGTTTATCTCTTGATCCACATAACCTAGCTCCTGTTCTACTAGGGCAGGGCTGGGTAATTGTTTAGGCCCACGGGCCACATAAAGATTTTGCTGAGCTGTTGTGGGCCAGCTCAGCAGCACCCCCCACCCATCCCTGCACAGCAGCTCACAGAAACTCCGTATGTGGCCCATGGGCAGGCGGGGAGCTGTGTTCAGGAGCAGAATGGGCAGCTGAAGCCAGAATCACGGGGGGAGGTGGTGACAGTGGGACTGGCAGCACGCACCATGGCCTGGGCTGCCCCGCATCTGGGCCAGGTGGGACCAAGGGACCCGCTGCAGGCCAGACAAAATCCCTTGGTGTGCCGGATCTGATCCAGAGGTCATATTTTGCCCACCATTAAGGTATAGCCACTCCCCACGGATGGGCCCTCCAAGCTGAGGATGTGACTCCAAGATAGCATTAAGCTGATCAACACTGTGGCTCATAGTGTAATGTGTAACAAGGTCCTAAGTGGACTTGTCTAAGTGTGATCCTACTCTACCCTGATCAAGTCCCTGAAAGCACTGTAATGCATCCACTTTTGTAGCACACCATTATCTTACTTTTAAGACCGAGTCGCAAAGAGCAGTGCGGAGGAGGAAGACCCACCCACCTTTTTGTGAACTGCTTTTCAGGGGCTTGGGCAAGATGCAATTGAATCTTTTAGGTGTCTATGTCGACTTCGACACCTGAAAGGTAGAATTGAATCTGGCTCAGCATATGAGAATATATACGTATTTTCAAATCTGTGGGTTGGTCTAGCTTCAAGATGAAATGTGAATTTAAATGTGTTGAATGAATTACTTTGCGTTGCAAATGGAATTATGTAAATACAAGATACACCTGAGTACTCAGTTGAGGAGCTATTGAGAAAGCACATGATGTTAGGATGTGAAGAAGTGTTGGAGATGTTAGCTTACAGTGAAAGGGCTGGTATCCATTATAAAGTGTTGTGTAGGATATTTATTTTCAAGGCAAATAGCTGCTTCTTCTGAAGTGAGTTTTTTCAAGAGATTCAAGGCTTCAAAGTGTGGTATAGTTGATCTGGGATATGAAATGTAGCTTCTTTTATTTGTTTAGCCTAATTATGTGTGGTTAGACATATTATACCGCACCCCAGAGGTGGTTTATTTTACTGGTGTATAAAAAGATTCCCTGTGTGAACAGGGCCACATTTTGAACAGGGTCTCATTCTGCCTTCCATTTTTTGCAGCTTGTTCTTGTGCACACTAATTGTATTGCCTCCTGGTTTGTAACCATAATGAGGGCAGAAAGAGCTATTAGCATCTGTCTCTTGCCAAAGGAGCAAAAAAAAGGGGGAAAGATATTTATGATGCAAAATTGTGCATGTGTTAAATGGCAGCCACTTCTCAAAAGCTGCACAGGAGGCTGCAATTCACTCTGTAACATTCATTGGTAACCTTGTGATTGCAAGTGATATAACAATATATTTCCCTACAAAGTTTTCATTCAAGGGGTTTATTTCTAGCTTGTTAGGTAATGTACTGTTGTGCGGGCTGGTCATTTTCTAGGGAATAGCTAACGCTCAAACTCTTACCAAAGCAATTCTAAGATGTGTGCTCCAGCTGATCACAACGGACTGCAAACTCCCATCAGATGTGTTCTTTCTTGGACAAATTGGTCACTTATTCACAATGGCCAGTGCACAAAACGTAATCTGTGTTCATTTGTCAAATTTTAGAGTTGATTAATACTGGCCCTAGCTTCTGTTAAAGACTGAAATAAATGTATATATATCAGTATTTAAGATATGGACCTGATTCACTGAAGCCAATGGGATCCTTTCTCCTACCTGTAATGAGTTTTGGATTTAGCACCAGGTATTTTATAGTGCTATGCTTTCCACTGTTTGTACATGCTGTGATCCCTGCTACAACAGAGAGAAGTCTTGGGATATTTTTTCCCCATCTATCCGTAAAGAAAGGAAAGTCTGTGGCTACCGTAGATGTGATCACAAACCCCACGTTGAATACCTGTGTATTCCTGATAAACTTAAGTTAGTAAGTGAAGGTGTGTTTTAGCTTCCTGGATTGCACAGAAGTGGTCATTTGGAAATGTCTAACAATCTCAACCCGCTGCACATCTAGGGCTGCTTAAATGAACTGAGCTGTCATCTCATTGCATTTGCTGGAGGCATTTAACGGAAATGATTTTGAACACATTTGACTTTATTATGCAACTTGTAACAATATGTTACAAGCCCAATGGGTTAAAAGCCTAACCACGGAGGTGGGGAAAATTGCTTGTGAATCGCATTAAAAACAGCAACTTGTTTTCCATTAAGCACAATAGCCTGAATACATTGCATTCCAACTGAGGAGCCCCAAAGCAGAACTGATAGAAGATGTCTGTAAATAATTACTAGAAATAAAGGGACATTTAAAGTGGCACACAGAACAGAATTAAGAACAGTGGCCTAGAGAAATGCTCAATATAATAAAATAATAATTTGTAAAAAAAAAAAATGGGTAAGGCATGAGGAAAGGTCTGTGCACAGAGCATGTATTATTGATAACTGTGTGCTATATAATTGTACATTGCTCTCATTCAGACAAATGAAAATTGGGTTATAAAGACCGCTTCTGCTTTTCAAATGCAGCACGCAAGGCCACCTTTTTTCAATTAGCCTCACAACAACAAGAAGGTTAGCACACGACTGAATAGAAATGAGATTGCGTTCCACAGGTAAACATCAAGAGACATCAGCAAAGGTAAAGTGTGCAGAGATCTACCTGGAGAAATGGGCATGCATTATTTTTTCCGCTTGAAGTGCTGCTGTTGTAGTCATCTTTGTTTGATGGATGTCTCGAAGATTATGATAATATTTTCTTCCCTGTGCATTTCCTTATTCTTTGAGATCAGTGTGGGGGGGGGGGGGGGGGGGGGGGGAAACTTAAACTCTAAAACAATTAAAATTGCATTGAATTAACATGAGA
>NW_017728998.1:8149970-8162677 GCF_001723915.1 Gavialis gangeticus | reverse complement strand
GAGGGGGGGGGGGGGGGGGGTGGGGGGAGGAGGAAACTTAAACTCTAAAACAATTAAAATTGCATTGAATTAACATGAGAGAAATGACAGGCATTCTTGGAATAGCTGTCCTGCAGCCAGCAGACATGCTTGCTAGAAAGAACTTCTAAGGGAAGAGGTTACTTGGTGATTAATGTGTCTTTACTCCCAAGTTAAATCAAGGAAAGGAGCGTCAGGTCTCTGCTTCCAGCTGTGCCAAGGCCACCCTTCTTGTCTGAGACTCGCTTTCACTCTTAGGAGCCACTAATATTCTGAATATTTAGGTTAGGGCGTAGCAATGCATTTCTTTTTCACTGGCAAAAAAAATCATGCTTTTTCCTGGAAGACTGAATTCATAGAAGAGGTAATCATTTCAGACCCCAAGCTACATAAAAACAGACAGAAGGATGGTGTGCTACCACGTAAGGCCCCCATGAGTACACCACGTAGGACTGAAGTGAGACATAAGTGAAGCCACCACACATTGGGGTGACTCTTCTTCTGAGTAAAACTGGGTAATTTGCAAATTATGGAAAACACATAGACTTTTTTTGATGGGGTACACATTTACTCCATAGAAACATTTCCCTAAGTATATAGTGCTTCTTAATACACAGGATTTGGGGTTACTATTTTACTATTTTAAATGGCATATAGCTAGCATTTGTGACCATGCTGAGAGAATCACATCTAAAATGCAGGAATCAAGAATAGATAAAAATGTAAAGAATGAAATTGGAGACATTTCTGGTAGGTTATTTCAGCAGATTTACAGATTCTAATGATGGTATTCAAATTAAAACAATGAACAAACAAGTTCAAGACCACATCAAAAGCACGTTTTGTGTGTGTAAGAGTTTATAATGAGCTTCAAACCGTTATGAATGCTTTTGATATTGCTTGTACAACTGTGAATCACGATGAACTCTTTTTGGGGCTCAGGCAAAAAAATGACTGTTTTCACTGGATTTCCAAAGGTAGGTCCCAAAGCTAGACCTAATGATCAGGAGTCACGTGGAAGTTTGCGTGACCTCATTTGCTGAGCCGTTGTGAAATTGTTTTGTACAACATATATATAGCGAGATAGCAAAAAGTAAAATAGTGCTGTTGGTTGTAAATTCCAGCTACACAATTCAAACTGGATTGTAAATGAAATCCTTGATTTTGTGTCTTGCAGACTGTGTTATGTTCCCGCTTTAATGGGCACAATTTGCCAAAACCAAGAAGCATAGAGTCTAATTCTCTTGCATGTGTTATACTGATTTAACCTAAATTATGTCAGTGGACTTACTCCTAACATAGACTGGAATAAGCAAAACAAGCGAAACCATCCTTAAAGCTTCTTTTCAGTCTGTCCTCAACCTCTCTCTTCCAAAGAGGCTTTATCAGACCTGAAATTTTCTTTAGTTTCCATTTTTTTTAACTGTTAGAAAAAAAAGTAATAGGTACGTTAATTTGCTGTTGAAGAATTAATAACTTTCCTAGGAATAACTGGTTAGGGTCAGAAGTATTTACAGTAAAGACAACAGATGGTTTGAAATGAGATCAGTCTGAGCTGAACCTCCTCAAAAAATCCATATCCAAACTTTCCCATAGGTGAATGTTCAGACTGGGATTTTTGCAAACATCAACTCATGTATTTTGATCTCGGTATATAGAAGTACTTACAGTTTTTATATTAATATAGCGTGTGTGTGTTTATACTATAAAAGTTTATGCACCCACACATACATAACTTTTATTTATAGTAAACTTCCAGCTTCATAGGGTTTTTTTTTTTTCCTGAGATCAATACTGTACTCCATCACAAAGTGCCCTTTCTTGCAAGCTTTATGCAAGCCAAGGATCTTGAATTTAATCTGTAGTGTTTCTAAGGTATCTTGGCATGGATGACAGTCATTATCTGCTCTGCACAAAACAGAAATGAACATTTCTCTTATTATAGTAAAGCTGGTATCTTTTGTTTTCAAACATGGGTATCAGCCAGAAACCAATAAGATAATTATGCCAAGCCACTTTGGATCATTGGCAGGAGTATGCTCTAAAGTTTGGATCTATCTTTCTATCTACCTATGAAGTGTAGGTAGCCAAATATCAGACCTTACTGTGTCAGGTGTTGTACAAACACATAAAAAGAGGCAGTCCCTGCCCTGAAGTTTACAATCTAAATAATATGTATGAAGTATAAACCTATGTGTTGGTGTAGCAGCATTTAGTTGGCCAAGAAATATATACAATCTCTGTTTTCTAAACTGGCCTATACTCATGGAAGTCCGCAGTGGGAAAGACCTGTTAGAGCATCATCTGGTCATTGAAAAGTGTCCAGCCAAGGTACTGTGGCCAGACCAGGCCAAGCCCTCTTGAGCAAATTTAAATAATCTCAAGTGTGGCAATTAGCAGGAAACTGAAACGGACTCTAGCGTATGAAAAACTGGAAGCAGTAGGTTGCAATTTATTCAAGCGTTCAATTATGCTTGGCTCTCCACGAAACCAGGGTAGCTTTAGGAAGTGCTCCAGATAGCCTCAGGAACCAGAGGGCAGGATTAGAGACTATGGGTAGGAAATGGAGAAACTGCACAAAGCCCTTTGTTTGACTTTATTTTATTTTGCATATGTGAGAAAAATTGACTGTTTTTCTTACTGCTTGGTCTATTAAAGTGCTCTGTTATCTCCTGCAGTCCTTCCCTCACAGAACACATACACCAAAAATCACAATCTCATGACCTGAGCCATGTTAATAGTGCAGGTTACTGAATACATCACGTTTCTGTGCTGTTGCATTTCATTTACTAAAGAGATCGTGGTGTAATGTACTTCCAGGTATTGAACAATCAAAGCAAAGAAAGATCGTTGCTGGAGAAGCATTTATACCATACTGTTGGTTCATTAATTAGAAACAAGCATGTTTCTTATTCTTAATTAAGGAACAAAAGAATTTTTAAAGAAATGCTGCGTTCCTTTCTGGGTAGTGAAGATCAGGGGCTCAAACATGGTTATATAATCTGTATGTAATACTTTTTTATTTATGCATTGACCCAGCCAGCAAGGGTTTTATGGATCTGTTTATGCATCTGTTCGTACATCCTTGGAGAGGCAGGTCTTAAAACATGCAGGCAGCTTGGAGCCAGGGGACATCATTAATCTATATAATCAGTTAATTCAGGGCTGTCCAACTTCTAAGCCCCGGGGGTCTGTACCAGTCAAGTCGCAGGCCATCCATGCACGTGGAGACTCTCCGACATGGAGACTCCCTCCCTCTTCTCCCCCACTGTGCAAGGTCTTGCCCCCACTTTGCCATGATGTGGGCGGGTGAGCAGTTCCCCCCTTCCCTGTTGCAATGTGTGGGCCCACAGGTGTGATTCTCCCTGCCCCTCTGCAGCAATATGCTCATTCCCAGGCACCCCTGTATGGTGAATCCACATGAATGCGATCACCCATGCATGGACCTGCTCTGCCCCCACTCTGCCCCATTGGCAGCCCCACACTTACCCTCAGCTCCCCTGGGGCAAAGGTAGGAAGCAGCAGCCAGAGGAGGGAGCAGGGAGCCCAGCAGCTCTGGCTGCTGTTGTAACCAGAGTGGAGGGGCAACGGCAGCTGAGCCAGAGCCCGGGGCCCACAACTTAACCCCCTGCCTGCAACCCCATGGGTTGCCTGCTGGACGGCCCGAGTTAATCAAATGGTCTGATGTAATTTAACTGAAATATTGTCAACAAAATGAACTTGAAATATGCAGCTATGTCCAATATCTTGCAGACCTGGATGGCATTTCATACGTCTTCTTGATGTGCTACTGGCTGTAAACGATCTTAGTCTGTTTCTGTTTGTGTAGATGTAAATCATTGTTTTTAGATTTTGCCTTCATGGCTCTTCGCAGGCTGACAGCCCTCTGGCTGCATGGCGCGTTGTACTGTAAGTCAGTGGACTGTCAGCTCCCACACAACTGTATTTCATTTGAGCCCTTTAATGTGCATGCTGAGAGTAATAAATCGTCTCAGCTTTGCAATCATGGGCCATAAATTTATTATATGATTTGGAGACTGATGATCTTTGATACAGTAGGTGAGGGCCTAGTCCCATGCTGTCCTCCCACTCAACTGGACGTAAATCCTGCTATTGTGTTACTAGGTATTATAACAATGGAACATCATTTCCTGTGACAGTAATGCTATGGTGCATCCAGTCTTCCAAACGCTCAGTGGAGAAAGGCCTATAAATTGTTAGTGCAGGTGGGTTTAGTCTGTCTTAGTATGGATTGCCTGAATCAATCAAAAGAGAGAGCTGTGCTACCTTTATTATCAAAGACCCTGCGTAACTCAATAAAAGCAGATTGCCTGAGAAGGACAGGATTATTTATTCCTCTCCTGGTTGATCTGATTTTCCTTATATTGTTTTGAAAAGAAACTGTCAGCCAGCTTCAGAACCACAATGGTAACGTGATATTTTTAAAAAGTGGGCACAGACTGGGTGTATTGTTGCTCTTCTCCCTTCCCCTTCATTTATTTATTTTTTAAATTTCTATCAGAACAGATTTCTTGGGTTCAGCCCTGATTACACTGTTAACCTAAAGAACACCCCTTTGCTGGGTGAAACTGCCTACAACCAAAAGTAGAACTGATCCTTTGAAAGGAATAAAATACAAATGGTAACAGAACATCTGTGGCCAAGTGGGAAATTATATACTTTTTTTTCTCCCCAATTTGTTCAGTTTAGTTCCTTTAGTTCATTTTTAGAGTTCATCATAGTTCATTGACTACTCACGGTATTGTAGAACAATTCACCACACAAAAGAGTTCAAATAAATGCATGCATTATATTGCCTAATTTATTTATGTAATTTACACATTTTGCATTTGCAAATTCAGCATGTTTGTTGCATATAGGGTGTCCATTTATGCATTATTCTTAATTTGTGCACACATGGAAATAATACATACGTATGAACAGCGAATCCACATCTGAACAGCAGTCTTCCAGAGAGATCAGCTATAGATATATGGAAATGAAATTCACATGCAAACTGTGCCTTTGTTTTCAAGAATCAAGGTCTTGGATAAGCACCCCTAGAGCGCTTGACCCAATAGAGAATGCACAGCGTTCTCTGCTGTAAGAGTATCGCAATAGAAATTAAGGTTTTGTTGCATATCATGCCTAGCTAAAACTTGCACTGAAGTCAGTAGGTATACTGGATATGCAAAAGGCCAGGCTCTGAAACATGCACAGAAACTCAAGTTCGGAAGATACGTAGAGAAGTTAAAGGTGGAATCATAAATGTATGCGGATTTTTGATTTTCCATCCGTCTTTGATGGATAGTTGCTGAAAGCTGCCAGTAGAAAGTATGTTCTTAAGATGGATTAGGAAGAATGGAGAGGAGTAATTATCTAATACAATAATCCTGTAACTCAAAACACAGAAAGTCACCTACTACAATGATTTAGCCTTCCAGCTATAAAAAATTCTGTCTATTCATTTAAGTGATTGATAGTAAAGGAAGTCAAACCATTTTTAAATTAGTTCTGAATTACACTATTTTATAAACTACTTGTATTGGAAAGTAAAGCTTTATGGCCTAATTTAATCCAGGTGGATTTGGGTTTTGACATGCTGCATCATCTTGAGAGGTCAATTTAATCTCTTTCTGGCTCAGTTTTCCCCACCCCTCTTTATTAAATAAGGGTGGGAAAATTATGTGATGACCATTGTCTTGGCCAATATTGAGGACATCTGGACCTAAAAGCTGACATTGGTATACTTGAACTGGTTGGGGCTGTAGCAGACTCAAAAGGAGGTGGACTCTGATTCAGAATCTGGTCAACTATGGATTATAAATACTTTTCAGAAGTGCTGTAGAAATGATCTAGAAGACATTAAAAATTTTTAGAAAAAAAGCAGTAGAAGAGTACAACCTGACATTATAGTCTACGTATCTGTGGCAGCTCGTTCTGTAGCAGAAGCAAAGACTTATTTTTTTTAATATCGAATTAAATTTTTTTAGTGTTGTTTGTTTAACTATACTAATATATTCAGTCCATCCTGTCCAGTTTTGCATCTATATTTTTTTACTATGAAGGACAAGAAATGGGAAAAACATGGAAGTCTCATTTAACAAAATATTTTGAGGTTTTTAAAAGTCGGCTTTATTTTGAGTTAGAATGACCATAAAAAATTTGAAATTCTCCCTGAAGGAAAATGCATTCAAAATTCAGGTTCAAGTCTACCAGAATCACTTGTATCATTTTAAAAATTTACAATAAAATTTAAATATATGCAAATATGAACAAACTCCCTGCCCCCAACCTGTCAAAATCAACCTGATTCTGCAAACTACTTCTATTTCTCTAGCACTTCACTTTCCAACAGTGTCATATAATCTGACAGGACACGGTTCTGCCAAAATTTGTTTGAAGAGCTCTATCAGTGCCTGGTAGCTTCATTCACATCTCATTTCTATGTGTATAACTTATCACAGCCATACAGGAAACAAGGCAAGATGCATGGGCATGATTTAATGAGGCCACACATGTATTAACTCACCTGAGAACACTACTGTTTCCTGCTTGGATAGGTGCACCCCGTAATCTCAAATAACCAGGTACCCACGTGGTACCTTCTGATGTGTAATCACTGAGCAACCCCCCCCCCCCCCCCCCCCCCCCCCCCCCCCCCCCCCCCCCCCCCCCCCCCCCCCCCCCCCCCCCCCCCGATTTATGAATCCTCTTGCCTTATCAGTCTCCAAACGTTTGGCAGCTTGTCAACATACTTTTCACTGAGACTTTCCAGCCTAGTGACCCCCAAAGAGATGTCCCAGATCAACCCTATGTCCCTCTTGGCTCAAAAGATCAAGCCTTCACCTTTAGAAATTCTCAAATCATTTTCAGCAAGGAAGAAGGAATCCACAGCACACAGACAGGCTGGGGAGTTCCCCTCTTGAAAGCACAGAGGCGTAAAGGGATCTTGGAGTCATTATTGACTCCAAGATGAACATGAGCCACCAATGCCAGACCGCAGCCAGGAAGGCCAGCCATACCTTGTCATGCATCTCAAGCTGGTCCAGAGAGGTGATGCTCCCCCTCTATGCAACTTTGGTCAAGCCGTAGTTGGAGTATTGCGTCCAGTTCTGGGCACCTCACTTCAAGAGGGATGTGACCAGCCTGGAGAGGGTTCAGAGGAGGGCCACCCTCTTGGTGAGAGGGCAGCAGGACAGGCCGTACAAGGAGAGACTGAGGGACCTGAACCTGTTCAGCCTCAGCAAGACAAAGCTGAGGGGGGACCTGGTGGCTGCCTACAAACTCATCAGGGGAGATCATCAGCAAGTAGGAAGAGTCCTATTCTCCCCAGCACCACCTGGGGTGACAAGGACCAGTGGTAATAAGCTGATGGAGAATAGGTTTAAGCTAGAGATCAGAAGGCAATATTTTACAGTTAGGGTGGCCAGAATCTGGAACCAGCTTCCGAGGGAAGTGGTCCTTGCCCCTACCTTGGGCAAATTCAGGAGGAGGTTGGATGATCACCTGTCTGGGGACTTGTGAACCCAGCATTCATTGCTTGGCATGCTTGGCAGCAGACCTGGAAGTGGACCAGAAGCACTTCTGTTCCACTTCTGGGTTCACTGGTCAGCATGCTGGGGGCCCCCGTACCCCCCTTCCCACTTCCAGTCCACTTCTGGGTTCACTGCCGAGCACATGGAGGCCCCCACCGCCACATTCCTGTGGGACGCTCCGTGCAGCCCAGCATCATGTTGATCATGAGTCATGCCTGTTACCTCAAGGCATGTAGAAAAAACATTTAAAGCTGTGTCTACACGCGAATTGCTAATTTTTCTGAATCGGCATCGAATCTTCAGATTCAAATTTGGCCGAATCAAATCAGGGATAGTGATCTGAATCAGCGAATCAAATCGCTGTCCCTGATTTGGGCCAAATCTGAATCCCGCTTTGCACACCCCTAATAAATCCTTTATCCATTCCACTCCCATGATAGCTGTTTTCGGGACACTGCCTATCAGAGAAGGACATCTTAAAGAAGTCATTATCCCCTCCACTTCTGCTTGTAATAGAAACCCTGCCCAGGTCCTTCGTTACTCACCCTCCCCTTATACACATGCACACATATGCTAAATATAGTAGTAGGCACACTGATTTTGGTGGCAGTACTACTGATTTACACCTGTCCGAGTTGGATCAAATTAAGATTCATTGGCTATTTCTTAACAGGGTTTGTTCTTCTGTTCTTCACTTGCTACAGGAAATCGTAACAAATGCCTTGGCTTCATAGCATTGCTTTATACTGCTAAAAGTTTTTAAATATAGTGTTCTAATTCTTTTTCTCTTGGAGGTTATCAGCACCTTTTACAAGGAAGTTTAAAAGAGGCATTATTAATGCATTTAGGGCCTAACATTTTCTAGCTTTTCTATATAGTGTATCATAGTTGAATATAATGAGATCATTATGAATTCTGTGCAAGTATAAAATATAGTCAAGGGGTATATAGAGAGGGCAAGATTGTCAGCTGATATAAAATAGCGTAGAAATAATGACTTCAGTGGTGCTATGAAAATTTACATCAGCTGACGATCTGGAGATTCATTAGAGTTTGAACATTTGTGAGTGGTAAAGCAGCATTCAGTTGAGCTATGATTAGTGATAATTTCCTTTTGTTATATAATTATGATGAGATATGTAAATTTAAAATATTTCTATGTTGGTTTAACTTTAATGGTTATTTACCAAACATTGGCACAGTCAATTCTGTGTAGAATATGCAGCTCTATACAGACTAATAGTAGCTAAATCAAGCTATGGCATATTGTTATGGGAATTTCACAACACTTGAAATAAAATCACTTATACCATTAATTCATAATATGAGAGCATGAAAACTAGTGGCTGTGTTTCTCAGGGTATTTTCAGACTTAATCACAGATGAATACTCTGCCTTCACTTACAGAAAAATGTATTTGAGCGCAAGGCTGGGAATAAGGCTTCTCAAGTCTGATTTAGAAAAGGATTTTGTAAACTGCCTCTGCATCGGCATTTCAGGTACAAAAATGCGAATGATATTTTTTCGCTTCCCTGCCTCAGGATTGATGTTGTCTAATTGCTTATGGTCTAAGCAGTCCTGAGCCACCTCAATTCTTACTGACATTTGTACACCCTGCTCTGACTTTCATCAATGTATGTGATCCTCCAGATCAGATTTTTTCAGCCAGAGCTTCTCAAGATATAAATGGCAAAAGTCCCATTGATTACAGTGGAGTTAAATTCATCAACGTCTGCTGAAGTTCTGGTTGGTATTCCCCCCCATCCACCTCCCAAACAATGTCTTTTTTGGAACTTTGCAGTCAAAACTTTTCATCCAAAAAAATCAACAATTTAGTTATCAACCTGAAAGCTTTGGGCTTTCAAGTTTGACAAACAGAAGCATCATCTTTATGCTAAGTAGTATGATGACAAAAGTGTCCTGTATGCTCTTAACATGCTTGTCATGCCTCTTGAAGGCACGTTTACAGGGGTCTGACATTTCAGTTTTGTAAACTTTGGCTTTCATGACAAGACCAATGGAAATATTGCATAATTAAAACAAAATGTAGACCAAAACCAAGCATGTAATTCAGTAGGCACTTCTCTTTCGAACAAACAAAACAATCCCCTTGAAGTATTTACAATGCAAACATTGTAGCATTGTACTAGCTCAGATGAACAGATAGGAACAGTTAATTAGAAAATGACTAAATGAAACTGCCCATTACTCTATTTTCTCTGGTCAGACTTGAAGAAAAAAGCAAAATATAAGGCAGAGTAAAAAACACATTTACTTTTCGGTAATTTTCTATTTGAATGATCAGAGGTATTGTTAGTAACACTGGTAGGGGGAATTTTATTTTCATTTTATTTTAGGCTAAGGTTCTCTTGTAAAGAAAACCTATGTAAATGATTTGGTGTATAGTGCACCCTCTGTCCATGGGGTCATATGATTTCTTCTTCATTGCACACCTACTATGTATTATCTTCCAGGGCACTCAAGGGGATAATATCAAGTACCCAGACAAACAGTATTTCTTGGCTTCAATGCTTTAGGCTTTAAAAGGTCAAATTATGCTTGACCTCAGGCTGGGAGGTTGATTTTTTTGTAGAGTGAAGGGAGAAAACAGTGAATTCACTTTATTGAGCCTTTTCCAACCTTTCCCAAAAAAGATATATTGATTTGCTGCTTCAAGCAGTAATCTATCACCCGTAGTGCCAAAATGCTCCCAAGGGCTTTAGAAAAGTTGCCAGAACTCAATATATTTTTTATAATCTGAATTCTATGATGTTGAGTTTCAAAATTCTGTTGAATAAGCATTTCTTTTACCATCAGCTCTTATTAAGACCATCTTTTACTTAAAACAATTCCTCATTTCAAGAAAGTAATTCTTTAAATGTCCTTGTTCTTTGTCTCTATGCCCAGCTGTCGGTATATATCTAGACTCTTAAAGAGGCATTTGAAATCAGCCATTCGGTGAGCTGTGCCTTCTTGTAAGGTGACAACTCTTCGGTGAGGCTGAGTAGGATGCCGTTAAATGGGGTTGTGCTCCAAGTTCCTGCGGGAGAGCTGGGGCCGTGAAGACCTTCCTAGAAGTGGTCTATTTTGTGGGGATGGGTAAGCTTTGGAAACCAAAGCCCAGACCTTATTTTCCTTCCCTTTTGTCAGAAGAGGTCCGTAGTAGAGGAAAGATTTGACCAGAGACGCTCTCTATCAGATTACTGTTTCCTCAATCATACAGTGTTTAGAAAGTTCATATTCTGAAAGTCAGGATTTGCCTAGTACCGGCTTTTGTTCAGACCTTTCCTTATGAAACTGAATTGCTGGGTTGATTTTATTTGATATTATATTGTATGCATGTTAAAAGCTGCTTATTCCTGTAATCGTGTTTGAATTGTACAACATCCACAACATCTTTGCTAGTAAGCCTCGTAAATAAAGTACTGCTTTTGTTGCACCTTGACTTCCCAAAAGCCCCCCACAGTGAATTTTCTTTCTTAGCACCCACATCACTTCCCTGTACAAAGGCTCTTGGGGTCTGGCATAGGCTGCTAAGATATAATCCCTGTAATTATGCAGCGTTCAATGAAAACTTTGAGCAATACAGTACAATACCGAATCAAAGTACCAAACTACTCTTGGGCCTCGTTAGTGTTTGCCAGATCAAGTCTTAACTCCCACAGGGTCGGTAGTAAGTGTAACATTTGATACTGTTTGTAAAATTGCCATTTATAAGAGACCGTTGGACTCAAGCCAACATAAGTCTCAGGGGAGGATGCTTGAGCTGTCCTTGCTTTTGGTGTTTGCTCTAGTGAGGGGCAACCATTAATCTGTGCGAGGAAGAAAAATTACTTCCTCCCAAATATTTGGTTTATGTTTGGAAACTCTAGCACAGAGTACTTGATTTTTGGCACTCGCCAGATAAAAAAAATTAAAATTAAAATCTTATGTGTATTTTAAAATCACAGTCCAGATCACCCATTGATCCTCAAATGATCCTGTGTTTGGGCTGTTATCTGAGGAATTCACGATACTTCATGCCGATTAAGTTGGAGTCTCTGTCCAGTTCCCACTGGACAAAAGGCCACATCAGAAAACCACCATAGCAGTTAGTACCCCCAGTTGCAATCTGAGTAGAGGCCACACTTGGAAAGAAAATCACAGAAACAGCGCACTGTATAAAAGTCTTTTCAGGACTGGGCTGAAATACCTAGGTCTGGATCTCCTGGGGAACTTGGCACTTGAGATGCCTGCGGCTGACCTTTCTGTGGATGAATGAGTGTGTTCCTCTAGGTTTTAATTTCCATTTGCTGCCCATCACTCTTGTATATGGCCATCTTCTATATTAGATTGAGAAAATCAAATCCTCCCTGTGGATTTTAGGGAGCCTCGTACCACTTAGGGTTATAGCAAGAATTAGTGGGATAAGAGTAGAAAAACAATTTTGCTGGGCTACTATCTTAAATGAACATGCAGTTGCCAGATGCAAGGTGGCATAGGGCCACAGCTTCTGAAAATGAAGGCAATCATGGCCCAAGAGCATTTTTAAAGGAAGTGTAATGGGTTGTGAAATTGTATATATATGTGTTACTACTTGGACATGCTTGCAAAGATATGTTTTGCATACTTCTTCCTTTCTTAACTTAAAAAGGGTTGTCTTTTTTTATTTCAAGCTAAAATATATTCCAATTTCTATAGAAACATCTGTAACTTTGATTTTAAAAAGTTGGCTCTGGCCATATTTCAAGTTTTTGTAATCTTGATCATTCAGCACTTTAGGGATTTTTAGGTCAGATGCTCAGCCAGTGTGAGCTGGCAGAGCTCCATTGACTTCAAAGAAACTACACAAGTTAACCCTGAGAGAGAATTTGACCACACATACTTAGCCAAAAATATTTCCAAAACCAATAACAACAAAAGGGGGAGAGAGAGAGAGAGAGAGAGAGTGAGTGAGCTTAGTATTGCATCTTTATATTTTGACGGCTTGTCTTTGCTACATTATGTTTATCCATTCTTTGGGGACTTAATTCCTCATTGCTTGAGTTATATCCAATAAGACAGGGCAGAGATAATCACTGTTATTAAGTATAACCCTAACTCTTCCCTGCTTCTTCTGTATGAGGAAGCTTTTGGACTTGAGCAAACGCGTGCTTTTTCATCAACATTTTT
>NW_017728998.1:8134813-8144970 GCF_001723915.1 Gavialis gangeticus | reverse complement strand
AACTGCCTGTACAACTCCAAGGACACACACAGTTTTAATGCTATGATGAAAAGCCTCTTGTGAATTTCTAGTATACTAGAAATTCACATAATATTTGTTCAATTTCCCCCCCAAACTAGCTTGCATCACCAAACTACATTTTTTCACTGGCTTTTTCATCAAGCATTGGTTCCCCTGCTTATCTGCTGCTTAACTCTGTGCAGTGTCTCTGGCATCGCTGCTTGGAGAAAAGCCTGCAAAATTCAGCATATTTTGCTGCTGATTGTATTTACATGCTGCTTATGCTATTCCAGTGTGTCCCTAACCTGAGCAATTGAATATCATACATAGATATTATTATTCATGGAAAGATGTCCCAAGCAGACTAGAAGCCTTTCTTTCCTGTGCTATATGTTTGTAAATGTTCATGTCTTCAGTTATTACAGAAAGTCTTTTCCAATATGGTAGAGGACCTAATTCGGTAGGAGATAACATACTACAACATGCTCAACAGAGAAAGAGGTCCTTCAAGTTTACTCTGGACATGGTTAGGTGCATTGCCATAGGGGATTATTGTTGTTTCTGTGGGTCATAAATAGTGTGGTAGTGCTGGTCCATGAATACTATTTCCTCAGCAGTGGGACAAGAGAAAAAAAATCCCCAGTGACTGAATTCTCATGTTGGGAAGTATCAGTGAATGGACAGGGAGGGGAGAAAAATGTCCACATGTTATTAAGCTAGCTTCAGCTGCAGGAGCCCAAGAGCTGGAGAACAGAAAAAAGGATGAATTAAGAGAAACAGAAATAGTTTGTTTTTTTTAATACTTAATTAAGATTTCCTTCTACCTAGTAAACCTTAGCTGAAGGCTACTCCTTGACATCCTGCAGGAATTGTGACCTGCTGAATGCTAAGTAGATGGCGTGGACCAATATTAATGAGGATCTGTGAGGCAGTCTCCTTATTGGGTCTAACAAAAAAACAAGAGGAAGAAAAGGAGGAATTTTTTTTTTCTACTATGCCTTGGGATGCACAATTTACATATGGCCGAAAGCTGCTGATCAGAACGACTCTCCATGATCAGTATAGCTTGAAGAAAGGTTTAATATTCAAGACGTTCTGAATTCTTGCTAAACAAAACTCCAGCTGCACAAAACGTTGGCAGTCAGCGAGAGAGCAGAATATGCTGCTGCCAGGGGGGTTTTAATGGCTTGGTGCTGAGGAGGGGTGGACGGCAGAGTAGAGCTGGTAGAGGTTTATTGACTGGGGGTTGTGGGTTTGTTTCAGGTTTCTTCCCCGGCCCTCCCTACGTTTGTGCTTTTGCTGAATTTCCTTTGGAGCTTGCTAAATGGGTTTTGGATTACAAGAGAGAGTAACCAAGGCTTCTATTAGAGTCTTGGCTGCAGAAGTACTTTTTACGAGTGCCATAGATGCCCTCTCAAGTTTCTTTTTGACAGCTTGCCCGGTTGCTGGATGGGATGTGTGTGCAGCTGTTTGCTATTCACCCCCTCCTCCCCCCTGTGGTTGCTGAATAGAAGCAAAGGTCTAATACTTTTCAGCAAAATTATTTTCCTGGTATCTAGCTATGTTTGTGGTGTTCAAGGGCACACCGAATATTTGCTGAATACCTCAGATGCATTTGAACTCTCCTTTCCTTGCACATGAGGTCCAGAGAAGGGCAACCAGGACAATTAGTGGTATGGCGGGGCTTCCACATGAGGAGAGACTAAAAAGGCCAGTCCTTTTTGGTTTGGAAAGTAGTTGAGGGGGGCATGAGAAGGGTTTAGACGATGCTAAATGGTGAAGAGAAAGTCAATAGGAATTTATTATTTACACTCTCTCTCACAATACATGTACTAGGAGTCATAAAATGAAACTATTAAGTATTACATTGAAAATGAACAAAAGGAGGTGCTTTTTCACACACTGGGCACATCTGCACATGCCCCTGACTGTGCATTTGGTACTCGCGCAGTCATTCAGTGCTTGCCTTAGCCAGTACTAAATGACTCCTCAGTACCTGCTGGTACTATGTACTCCTGGCAGCTCATGGTAATTTTTGAACACTACATTGGCATAGCAGCTGGTGTAGATGTGCCCAGCGTGCAGTTAAAGTGTGGAAGTCCTTGTCACAAGATGCTGTGGAAGCTTAGAATGTAATCAGATTGAAAAAGAGATTGGGCAAAATCTTGGAGGAAAGGGCATCAGTAGCTATTGATCATGAGAGTTAGGGAGGGATACAGCTTCTGAATCTGAACTTCCTAGACCTTAAATGCTAGACACCGCAAGTGGGAGAGGAAGAGTGGGAACAACCCATCCAGAAAGAGGACACACCGACTGCAGATGCTTCCTTAGCCTGGCAAAAGGTATTTAACCCTGAAGGCTTGCTAAGAAGAATTGTTTCAACTATTTGAGTTGGTCTAATAAAAGATATCCAATTTACCCAAAGAACCTTGTCTGCCTATGTCCTTAGCCCAACACGGCTACAACCTACAGCCCTGGTCTTCCCCTGTTCACTCTCCTTTTCAGAATCCACTCCCTGCTGCTGCGTGTCACAGGAGACCGGGCAAGATGGACCTATGGTCCAACCCAGGAAATGGTATTTCTTATGGTCTTACAAGCGTTAGAGCAACTTGGGATGAGATGATATGCAGAGCTGCCAATCTCCCCTTCTTGCACACTCTCCAGAAGAGGAGGGAAGGAGAAAGACTTCTCCACTTTTATTACACTTCTGAGTAATAAGCTGCAGTTATTATTGCAATGTAGCAATGTAGCATCTAAAAATTCCCTTCCAATGCCCACAGGTCAAATGGCAGGGTTCAGTCTAGGGATCCCTTCATGAGCTAAGCACTGAATAGTTAATACAACCAGAGTAACTTCATTTAGCAATCTGTACAAGTGCAGTAGATATACACCTGTAAGAGGTTCTCTGGAGCATACAACTGCTTATTGACGCAAAGCTAGAGGTATTTTAAGAATACATAGGACTCCTGGTCAAGAAAATATCCATCTTTTCTTATGAATGAATATATCTTGCTGAAGAAACAGAAATATCTGTGAAAAAAAAGAGAACATTCTGCATTTGTGGAAATGTTTTGTGTTTCCATTGAGGAGTCAAATACTGATTTTTCTCTTTTCTTCTGTTTACTGAAATGTATGGGGCAGGGTGATAAACTCATCTCCCGAATGGCAGCATTGCTGCACTAAAGGTGGTAATATCTGGAGGTGTAGATGGAGAGGAACAAAATTTTTCTCCAGCCCCCATCTTCTGCAACCATAATGTTTCCATTTCCCTGAGACGCCCTTAAGTTTTATGGCTTCACTTGACCTCCCTGCCCAGGCGGGGAGTAGCAATAGCAGCAGTTGTGCTCTGCCTGAGCCTAGGGCTGTCTGCAAGCTTTCTTCCTGCTTGAGGCAGGATGTTTCCTCCACCTCCTCCTGAGGATAGTGTGGGTCTGAGCTGCCTCTGTCATGGAGCCTCTCTGAGGAGAATCACAAGGCACAGTTGAGCCTGAAGGAGAAAGGCTCAACTCATGCAAATCCAGAGCGGAAACTGTTATTCCTCACAGCCCTATTAACTTATTTGCATTGCACGTGCCGTGGATGTTCCCATGAATTAAACGACAAGAGCCGGGATGATGTATTGTTTAACTTGTTTTTGTTTAAGTTATTTTTATAGGGCAATATAATGCCGAGTTCAGGCTGAACGTTTTAAAGCTGTCTAAGGGATTGTGCAAAGTGAGCATCCAATTTTAGACAGCTTTAAAGATCCCAGCTTTAATGGGAGTAGTGTGATTTTTTTTATTTATTTATCTATTTTTTGTGAGTCAGTCGTGTTTCTTAGTAGCTGGGTAATCGGGAAGCCGGTGGCGGGGCTCAGTACTGAAGCCTATCGCTTTGATGAATGGCTGAGTAATGTGGTGCAGTCTGATGTGCCAGCGGATGGCCCCCTGTAGATTACATGTCTACATATAATTTACATCTTTACATCTATCTGTGCATACCAAGTCTTTGTATAATTGTATGTGTAACTGTACGTACACACACACACACACACTCTTGAAACATTTGCATAAGAGCATATGGGATGGGTAGAGCAATCAGGATTCGTAGTAGAGATGATATCTTTTATTAGGCCAACATGATTTTGGCAAAAAAAAAGACTTTAATTGCAAGTTTTCGGGCACAAACACCCTTAGTGAGGCACTGGAGAAAAGGCTGTAAAAGTTCTCCTTTTACAATCTAAGGGATATGTTATGGGATGGGTAATTCTTTAATACTATATATTCTATAATACTCTGGGATGGGTAATTCTTTACCTGTGCATCATATCAGTGGCAGAAATGAGGCAAACTCATAGGGTAATTATTGTTTTCTCTAATTGTTGAAGTTCGTATTTCAAATCCCTCTTAGCATGACTCTTCCCTTTTCATTGTGTGGGGGTTTTTTTTAATGAATATTTATGGAAATTGCCTCCATTGTTGGTGACTTCAAAATGTCATATCAATACCTCTGCAGCCTTCAGAAGGTGAATGAGGATATTCTTATTTACTCACACCACACCAGTAGGTATATTTACTTGCTTTTCACCAGTAAAATCCTACCTTGCCAGTAATAGCGATTTAAATCGAAAATATAATTATGCAGGTGATTTCCCAAATTTTAAAGTTTCCCTTCAAGGATGCACGAGTGTGAGTGTATTTTCTGAGCTAAGCTTTTAATGTTGTCCTGGACCATAAATGTTATCTCTCTACATTGCTGGAGGGTTTGAAGGTCATTTCTATGCATTTGTGGCATTTGGGATAACAGAAATGGCTAGGGGAAAAGGAAATAGGTGTGTATCAGGTAAACAGGGAGCAGAGAGGGAAATTGGGCTCCACTATATCGACATACATTGTCATGAAGTAAAAATAGTCTTTTGATCACGTGTCGTAATTTCAGGTTCTTATCAGAGTTGTTATTGTCATTCACATCTTGAGGGAAGCTGAAGTTCAGAGATTATTATCTAAAAGAGAATGGCAAGAAAAAGCATAATTCATGTGAGCGTCTCTTGTCATCTAATATGGCTTTTAGGAGTTGCCTTTGATATGCATATTCATCTGTAAGAACCATGACTATTTTGCAAAAGATGTAAGTACCTTGTACTGTATTTTAGAAATACTGCCATTGCAGATTTGGGAAGTCACTTGGGGCAGGGCATTTATAAGTTAGGTCAAGCAAAGCCTTGCCGCTTGAGGACATTAACTGAAACGGTGCCTTGCAAAAAAAAAATGAATTTTTTCTGCATGAAGCATGGCAAAGAAAATGAATCTTCTGAGGATGAGGTCTCTGGAACAGGGAAGTAATTTGCTTCTGATCCCTTGCTAAAGGCTACCTATTCTTACTAGCTTCTTCCTGAAAGAGCATAAGAAGGTGGATCTGCAGCTACTATATGAAATAATGTTCCCCAATCTTTCAGTTATGTAACAAAAATGCAGTTTGAATAACCAGAGAGGGACAAATGCCACCAAGATGCACTTAAATTATTCATTGGGGTTCTGAACGGCTTTCAGCATTTCAGGATGTTTGGTCTGACCAAATTCACAGCCCCTTTGCTCATACACGTTGATGCGAATGACGTTCTTTGGGTGGCACAAATACTCATGGAACAGCTTTTTCACAGTTGAAAACCACATCTGCACAAGAGCCAGCACTAAAAATCCCACTAAAACCTTGTTTTAAAGACTTCAGTAGAGATTAGGGAGTCCATAATCTTTGTGCTGACACTCTCCATACAGGGGCGATATCAACCCAAGACGAACACCTGCCTCTGTTTGGACAAGACGGTCAGTTCTTAGAGGTGGCTCATCGTTCGTTATGTGCCGTGTATTCGCTGTGAAGAGTCCCGACTCAGAAGGACACTGCAGTTTCCAACTCTCAGAATGCAATTGTGAATTTCAAGATATTTGATGACTTATTTAGAGCTCCCGCTCCTGGGAGCAAGAATTTACGTTAAAATCCCAGTTTTCAATTAAAAACAGAACAGAACAAAAAACCGGCCTGGTCCCTCCGGCCACAAAGAAAGGCTCGATATATGAGCATAGTCTGCTTGAAGGGTTAAAAAAGCCTAGAAAATCAAAACATTTTAAATCCTGAATGTATTAGTTTTTAATTTCATTATTTTAACTCATGAATTCATGGGGGATTAATTCATGACTTGGACTTTTCCAGCTTTCCAGTGCTTCAGCAGTAACAATGCTATATGATTTACAATTCTGGTCCCTCCAAATGCTCTGTTTTCTGATTTGTAAAACAAAACAAAACAGGTTGGTTCTCATAGACACAGAATGATCTTTTCCAGTGTAGATCTGCCACCTAACCAAAAAAGTCTGCTCGTCACTGAATTAGACACCGGCGTATGTACAACATACGTTGGCTACAGACTCCAGCTTCTATTTCCTGTCATTCATAACTTTATGAACTGAAACCAACATTTTTTTTGCTATCTGGCAAAGGCACTACAAGCTTAATGAGAAATTTCAACCATTGTCTTAATAAGAAGATTGTCTTTTTGAGTGTCTTTGTAAAAGGAGATGCTCAACACTAGTCAAAAAGAGTTGAATAGTATTGTGGTCGTTCCCCTCCACTGGATAAGTTACACGCCTGTAAGTCTGATTCACAAGTGGTTGAAATTTTCCAAAACAAAATCAGTGTATGAATGTGAGAAATTGTATCTCTGGAGAAGCACTCAAATCTCATGGGTGAAAATAAGTGCTTATAATAAAAGAGACTGTCCCAGAACTCTTAAGCAGCTATAGAAGAATAATCCAGGTTTATAAAAATGATGTTTTATTTTATTCATGTATTGGATTTTAAGCTAGACTGTAGCTTTTCACAGTGTCATATAATAAATAAATAGCAGCAGTATCCAAAGTCATAAACTGGTAAATGTTCAGCTGTCCTCCGTCCTAAAATTCTAACGGCTGGATGAATATTTACACTATGTAAATTATACTGTTAAATGTTGAATAATGTTGAACCAAATATTTTCTCCATAACTTTGATTATATGATGCGTGCAGCACTCTGCAAAAGGATATAAGGACTTCGTAACTGCCTCAAATGGTTGGACCTGGGATCAGTTATATATATGTGTGTTTGCAAATTATAATGCTTGGTTTTTTTTCAGTCTTCCAAAAGGTGAAACGATTATGTTTTGTTTGCATCCATTATTATTATAGTGACATGATTCAGATTTAAAGCTGGGTTTCTTTCCAGTTATTTTGTGTAATAGTCTGAACCAGAAGGTGCCAGATTTTATCTTTCAACTATAGAAATGCAATCCATTCCAGAGCGAAATCCTGACTCTGTTGAAGTCACTGAGGACTTTTCTAGTACTTTCACTGGGACTGGCATCTCAGCCCGGAAGGTTTTTAAAATATTATAAAATTGTCAATTACAGTTTTAAATAGAAACCCAGTTGCTGCAGGATAAAATCATCACGAATTTAGACTATAGAAGAGCAGCATAAGACAGTCGTTAAAATAGTTCTCAAAATACTATGGAAGTAGGACTGTGGGGGGCGGCTGGATCCTTTTCTGTGCCCAGGGGAGAATCTCTCCTTCCATGCACCCATCTCCCTTCTGGCTCTGAGTTGCATCTTTCTTACATGTGCAGGCTCAATGGAAAGAGAAATGCATTTAGGGTGCATCCAGTTGATCGCTCGTGTGCATTTCCCCAGGGTCAAGTAGCAGTGGCACAACTTGTCACACCCATGCACACGCGCTGTGGCCTGTGGCAAATTGGCCTGGGTGTCGGGTAGAGGAGGCTACCACCAGCACCTGGCCTGGCCTCAGCAGCCTTACCTTGGGTCCTGGCGGTCTCCTGGGGCTGCAGTGGTGGTGATCTGGGCACACAGAGCCTGACCAGCAGCTGGAGCATGGCTCTGGCTAGCCATGCTCCAGTTTTGGGAAGCACACGCTGCAGCCATATGCACTGCCCCGCTTTTTTTTTAATGTTTTTTTTTTTTTTTTTAAGATACTGGGATTTCCAGATATCTAATTTAATGTAGCATAGAGAACCTTTTCACGTGCACCATGTGTGTTTTGAAGGGCCTGAAAAGCTGTTGAGGTCCTGCAAAGCACACATGCATGCTCATTTGACCACACCCTTACAGTCCTACCTCTGTGCTGAAATGCAAAAGGAGAATGCTACTCTTAAAGTCTTCCCCCCCACCCCCAGTTTACTTTTTACATTGCTAACAGCTTCACGTTTTTTAAATGAAATGTTGTAGGCCATCTGCTTTTCAGGATGGCATTATGGTGTCACAGTTGGTTATTGTTTTAAGAAACACGTTTAATGTTCATCATTAGCATGACAGTAGTCTATACCAGGCTGGTCTGTAGAGCCATGTGCAGAAAGGGTTAGAGAACAATAGTCTAGATGCCTATTGGAGTATCTCATTCAATACTATGTCTTACTGGACATATAGATCCCATCATGTAAGAAGATGTTATCATTACCCTGTAGCATTTCCCATCCAGGAACTAGGACTGGGGATTGTCAGAGACTCCATTTCACTTCCTCCTGGTGCAAAAGGTAAGAGCTCAGATGAAAGAATCCTTCACCAAGAAACATGATACCAGCCCGGTCCACCATAGTAAGTCTTGGCCAACTGCCTTCTGGGCCATAAATATAGCTCTGGGCCATAAAAATAGGCATCTGATCCACAAAGCAGCAACAGACAAAACACATTAATGCAACACTTGAAAAACTCAAGCTTCCAAGACCATTTGAGAGATGGAAAAATCCTGATGGTTTATGCTGCAGTGTGCACATTTCCTTCCTGGATTCAAAAGGCAGTCCCAAGCCAAAGACTCCAGGTGATGCAGCACCTATTCCTCACAGCCAGCAGCTGTCAGCAGAGCACACCATGAGAAGAATTTGAATAGGTAGGCAAGAAGAAAGCACCAGATTGATGCAGGTACCGCATACAACCTCATCTGGAATAAGCGCTTGGGAATAGCCATGAATCAGGGCAATGAATAGCAACCCCAGAGAATCCAGCCTGACCTTTTCTGGGTAGGTCAGGCCTCTTCAAAAGGAGGAGAGGAATATATCACTGTTTCTGAGTGAATCCAGTGATACAGTAGGTGAAGTGATTAGCACCTGTCCTGTGTTGTTTCTTCTCTCGTGATCTCAGAAGGAGAAATGGAGCATCTTGTTTTTGTGTTCTCTTGGTTTGGGTGTTTTGTACTTTTGAGATATTCCCTTTAATATACCTGTTGCTTTGCATCTATGCTAGGGAAAGGAAGGTCAAAGCAATGAGTCTTGTTACTGGAGAGAAAGGGAGTGAAGTCTACAATGGTGGTTAGTTTTTGAAGGAGAAGAAACAGCCTGAGGAGATGGCACTGACCCACCTATGTATTTCAGTGTCACTGAGAACAGAAAACAATTTATTTGAGGTTGGCCTTGAACACATTTTTGTTTTTATTTTTTGGTTCAGCCAGTGAACCCCAAAACTCCCTTTTTGATGCATAAATTGCCCCTAGATTGTCAGTGATATGATTAATGGGCAGTTTCTAACCTCAGTTGTACCAAAGTTGGATCAGTGTCAGGCCTGTATTTTTCCCTGGAGGTTTCATTTTTTAATCAGCGCAGTTTCTGTTTCTTTAAACTCCAGGTCTGCAGTCCATATACAACAAATTAACTTAATATGCATTTCCCAAACAAAGGGACAAATAGGGGGAAAAACATGAAAATAAAGGCTGTCCTTGGGTTCTTTCTTGTAGGTCTTGTAGATCATCTCCATTAATTGTTTTATGCTACATTAAATCAGGACAGTTAGGACCTTTCCCCTGTGTTTTGCATAGATTATTTAAACCTCACAACAAGTCTGCAAGGTAGATACTGAAAATTTTACTGAATTAACACACACAAAAACTTTGCGAAAGAAACATCTAGGTTAAAAAAACTCAGACATTAGGAAATGCCAGAATTAAAATGTCCTGTATAACCTTAATTTACCCCATTGTGCATATGCATTATAAAACAACCTTTAATTGCATGATCATAAACTGTTTTTTACCATAGGATGCATGCATTATTCAGTGAACTAAATCGAGTGCATTGGGTGACTAATCAGATATGTGCATTGGATCAAGCTGTTGAGAGACATCTGCTTTATTTGTTACAGTCAAAGTG
>NW_017728998.1:8114361-8129813 GCF_001723915.1 Gavialis gangeticus | reverse complement strand
CTCTCTCCACTGGCAAAGCTGGCGTGCCCGGGAAGCAAGAGAGCCAAGGGAAGCTCTCTACACCAGCAGAGAGTGGGGTAAACACCCACAGAGGAAAGCCCAAGCTTTAGGCAAATACATATGTACATGCTTAGCCATAAGCACATGGATTCTGTTGAAACAAATGGCAATATTCAAATGCTTAAGCAAAAATAGAAACATGCAATATCCGGTCACAAGTGACTTGCCCAAGATAGTACGCTGCAAGTTAGCAGCATATTGGGAATGTAACAAGTTGTCTGCCCTAACCACAGTAACAAGCTGTGCATAACAATTCTACAAAGAAGAGACAATAAAGGCACTGCAAAAGAACAGATTTCTTTAGCTTAATTAATTTATGTTGTGGAACATGCTTTCCATGAGCAGTGTCTCATTTGGGAGTTCAGTGGACAGTAAGGCAAACTGCTCTGTAAAATTCGCCTTCTCCATTTCCTCATATGCGAAAGTTGAGCAGACCACTGCTGGCAACTGAAATACAGATTTGTATAGATATATATTGGGCCAGGGATATAATCCAGTAGACAATACTAAGAACATTAGGGAGGGACAGAATCCAGCTAGATCTAGACAGGATGCAGAGGTGGGCAGATGAGAATAGGATGGAATTCAACGCAGACAAGTGCAAGGTGCTGCATCTAGGGAGAAGGAACCAGCAACACACCTATAGCTTGGGAAACACCCCTCTTGTCAACATGGTGGCAGAAAGGGATCTTGGAGTCATGGTTGACTCCAGGATGAACATGAGCTGCCAATGCGAGGAAGCAGTCAGTAAGGCTAACTGCACCTTGTCATGCATCTACAGATGCATCACAAGCAGGTCCAGGGAGGTGATCCTTCCCCTCTGTGTGGTATTGTCAGGCTGCAGTTGGAGTAGTGCATCCAGTTCTGGGCACTGCACTTCAAGAAGGATGTGGCTAGTGTTGAGAGGGTCCAGAGGAAGGCCACTTGCATGGTCAAGGGGCAGCGGGGCAGGCCCTACGAAGAAAGGCTAAAGGGCCTGAACCTATTCAGTCTCCACAAGAGAAGGCTGAGAGGGGATCTGGTGATTGTTTACAAACTCACCAGGGGGATCAGTGAAAATTGGGGGAAGCTCTGTTCCCCCGGGCACCACCCAGGGTTACTAGGAATAATGGCCACAAATTGTTAGAGAGAAGGTTCAGGCTGGAGATCAGGAGACATTACTTTATGGTTAGGGCTGCCAGGCTCTGTAATGGGCTTCCAAGTGAGGTGGTTCTCTCTCCTACCTTGGGGGTCTTTAAGAGGAGGCTGGACAGATATTTGGCTGGGGTGATATGACTCCAGCACCCATTCCTGCCTGGGCCAGGGGATCAGACCTGATGATCTGTTTAAGTCCCTTCCAACCCTAAGCACTATGATGCTATGACTATGAACATATAAGGGGAAACTAAATTTCCATATTAGTACAAGATTGCTCAGTGAAAAGGGCTGATAGTTATATGGTTCAATTCTCGCCAAGGAGGCATCCTCATGAAGGCCTCTATTGCTAAGTGTATTGTGCCTTGTGGGCACAGCCCTTCTTTGGAGGTGGTATGAAGCTAGAGCACTGCAGAGGGAGCTTGGGAGGCAGTCTGCCTTAAGTGAAAACAAATACCACCAATAATATTGAAACCCTGGTATAGCTCATACTAGCTGTGTCCACATGTGCATTTAATGCAGAGTAGACTAATTAGCTGTAAAGTGGCATTCTCTAGCACGTGTGATGTTATTAGGCCACAATAAACTAATTAACACCAGAGTAAGATAGTACTGTGGGGACACTGGTTTCTTACACCAGTGTAATTTACTGTGATTAAATGCACATGTAGACGTTGACCATGGGCATAAATTGTACCCAGTCAACCCAGCCAGCTGGGGACCAGACTTCTACCTGCCACCTAGCCACATGGCTCCACACTTTCAGCACTCTCCAGCCCAGGGGCGGGCAATTATTTCGGGTGGAGGGCTGCTTACTGAGTTTTGGCAAGGCATTGAGGGCCGCATCACAGGCAGCCAGGGGCAGATAAATATTAACTTTTTAAATTTTTTAGGGGCCCCATGGGCCAGATAGAATGGCCTGGTGGGCCGCATGTGGCCCGCGGGCTGCAGTTTGCCCACTCCTGGTCTAGCCCCAGCCATCTCATTTGTCACCTGATGCTGCCACCCAGAGCCTGGGGCTCTGTAACACTGGCATAAACTGCTCTGCCCTGGCTCAGATTGCTGCTGTCCTGAGCACGCATATAGACACTACACCTGGGAGTAAGTTTAGTCCAGCTCAAACTGATCCATGGTTTATTGCTTCAAATTAATTGCATGTGTAGATGCACTCACAGAATTCAAAATGGTTGTCTCCTTGATTCTCCCAATTTTATTCAACATGCAGAGTTTTCTGGGCTGTTCATTTGTCTCTTTTCTTTGGAAAAGTACGGCATGGCCTTCTAGGTGCTCTGTATGTTATGCCAAGCAATAAATAGCATTAAACAAACATCACAACACATTTACTCAGTTTAGTAACTCAGTTTCACTTGAGTTGGAATAAATACCTGTAAGGTTAAGATAACTTTCTCACAGCCTCTTTGCCTGCATATGTGAATAAATATGTGCAGTTGTCATAGAAGTCCCTCTAATGCCAACTAAGATTGACAAATAACTATGGTTTTAGAGGAATGTTGGATGTTTGGTGTCTTTAAAAAAATCATTTATGTGTTTGCAAAAAATAATGGTTCAGTAAGGGTTTTGCTTTGTCAGAGATGTTCTGCATCTACCCAAACCTTATCGTCCTCACGTGTGTATACAGAGGGTCCCTGCTATGTGCTTTCATGCTCCACAGAAATCTCGTTGCAAGTCTGAAGATCTGTGCTTGAGGCAAATGATGTGGATTAGTCAGAATACTGGTAGAAATGACTTGTCTATGGGATATGAGTGGTGGTGTTATTTTGTCCCGGTAGACATTAGATGAAAAAAATAATGAGGTCTCAATATCTCTTTCTATAGAGCAACACCCTAAATAGAGGGAGAAAGGCTGGCATGGTCCAGGGAGGTACATGGTAGTACAGCTTCCGTGGCATTGCACTCCCAGGAACTGAGATGGGAGACGATCAGAACAGTTGTGGAGTAACAGGGTCTATATATGGTTCACCCTGGACCTCTACAGATCTGGTAGGTGTGTGTTTAGTCTCTATAGTATTTAATGCAAGGAGAAAAACATACATCACCAGAAGGCTGATGGGAGATGAAGAAGCAGGGATCCTCTGTGAGGAATCCTTACACACATTTCCTCCCCCGGGACCTTTTCATGAGGATTTTAATGCACCACTTTGCAGTACTCATCGAATTAGATTGTCATATCGTTACTGTAGGTGCATTAATTATTGTCTTAGTGGGATCTGAAATAAGTGAAAGCTGCACAATCAGAGATAAATGGCTTTTTACGATGCAAGAAGACTAGAGATGTAATAAATACAAATGGTTAAACTGAAAAACTGAGCATGGATTCCTGGGTTCTTCCTCACTTCCTTGTAAAATTGCTCTGGGCAATGGATCTATGACAGCTTGTAACAGCTTAAAAGCTAGCCCCTTACTGTATTACCTTGGATAAATTATTTAACTTCTTCATGTCTTATTTTAGCCGGTAAGTACAGTAATCCACAGAGGCAAATTAATCCTTAGAAGGTGTTTTAAGATTCATTGGTTAAAACGTGCTATCAATACACAGAAGCTTATTAGCAATGCAGATAGCACTGCATCTTGCTGCTTCCTACAAACATATCACATTAGGAGGTCATCATGGCATTGCTGACAGTGTTTTCAGTTGCAATCAACAAATGTGGAACAAAAAAAAATCTAAACTCGTGACATTTTTTTCAGTAGCTTGTGCATCGTATGGAAAAACCTTTATGTCTAGTCGAAGGCGGCCACGAAACTTGTGTTTAATCCATCAAAATAATTTTTAAAAGGTGTCATTTGTCAGCTTCTCTTTCTGTTTACTTTAAAAGAATGACAGCAAGTAGAAAGCAGATCATTCTCAGTCGTTTAGACCCATCAGGCAACCTTCAGGTAGAGTCAGATGAAACAGAGTGACGGTCTTTACCGTGGACTAATTTGGGCATCAGTTGAAAGGAAAATTATAACTAAGTGACCTTGTACAGCAGTGCTCCATATTGGTCATCTTTTATGGGTATCTAGTTTTCTCTTAGGAGTAGTTACAAATCTGTGTACATTTTGCATAATAGGAAATAGCCACACTTGTCTTAAAGTCCCCCGGTCTGGAATGAGTCCGTCTCTCAGCCCGTCTCTCTTGCTAATCTTCTTCCCTGAAAATAGTTACCTTGGTGAGACCTGCCGGTGATTGTGCCTCAGTGGTTGATTCAAGTTGAAGTTCAAATGTGTAATGTAATGAATATTTTAGTTCAATTAATGTAATTATATCCCAGCCCTGGGAAGGGTATTTCAGGCAGCCATCAAATAAAAACCTGGTCCTTAGTTTAGCTCATAAACTCTATCCACTATGAATCCTAGAGCATAAGCATCAGCTAATACATTTCCTTAGCTACCTCCCTAAACATTAAAGTGACATAAAAGGCCCAACGATCTGGAACTCGCTCTCCTTGGGATCTCTGTTAACAAGACTTGCAGCTGTAGCACTGGGGGGAAAAGAAGTTAAAGGAAGTTATAGTTCATGGACTAGTATCATTTAAAAGCTTGATAAGAATTGTCCATATCTCATTTCTTGACTCTTGTTATTCTCATCCTGAAAATCTTTTTAAAAGCAAAATATTGGGATGAATATACCCCCACCGTTGCATAGGCATAGCGCTCCCTCAGCAAAATTCAGCTTTACTATCTAGAGAATCAAATGAGAGGTTAACGTGTCTTGCTAATGTAAGTGAGAGTGTCATGCCTGCATTTTGGAGGCCAGTGTCTTTCTTTTTCTTAGGCTTTTATTCTACCGTGAGTATTTTTTTTTTTCTCTTGGCTTGGGAGCAGGACTAAGTCTGCAGCTACCAAGTCAGTTTGATGTTGGTCTGGAATGAATATACGCACTTTGAAAAACTACATTGCAAGGGTCAATCCGTAAAACATTGTGAGAATTTGAAGATGCCTTTCCTTTTAATTGAATTTTAGAGGCCAGGAAAAGAGATCGTACTTTATCACTCTCTTTTTGTGTCTTCCTTTTACAACATATTTATATAGATGGTACCTTTTTATAATCGCACAGGCACAGGACACGAACTGGAGGATTTTTACAAAGGGATTTTTTTTCCTCATTGGTTTCTCATTGCTTTGATGTGCTAATTTCTTTCGAGAATAGTTTAGGAGTAATTAAAGCATCATGTGGAATAGTTCTCTGGGGAGGGGGTGGGGGGCAGTAATATACTCAAGGAGTAGATATGCAAGAACTACTGAAGGTGACATCTTTTCAGTTTGTAAAATAAATAAATGTCATTAAGAACTTGCATGTTGTATAGCTTTAAGGGGGGAAAAAACCCGAGACAGATGGAGACGTATACATTTATGATTGTGGGGTTCCCTAATATATAAACCATTTCCTTTCCTTATTCTTATGCCTCATTAACGTTCTTTTTTTAAAGGCTACCAGTGAATTGCAGACAATTAAAGCTTTTTATAAGCATTTTAATTGTTCTTTTTTATAGATCCAGCACACTCTGTGTTTGTTTTGCAGAGGAGTCCTTCTGGATGTTGGAATACATTTGTTAATCTAATGTAGACGTGGGGCACCTGAGGTCGTCTCTGGATGCAGCAGAGTTGTTTCTCCTTCCCAATTTGCTGATGCAGCACTATCTGCTGGCTTTTGAATTCAAGGGAATAGTACGCTGTTTCCAAAGAACGCCATGATTGATCCAGTCCTGCTATGTTGTTGCATAAAAATTATACTTAAAAAAAATGACATGCCCATCTTTATCAGTACTTTATACATCATTTTCTTTTCGGCGGGCAAGCCTTTGTGCTGTCATTTTCCTTTTACTCTTATTTAACTTTTGGGGGTAGGTTAGCCAGCGAAGAGAATGGAAATTGAAATCTCTAACTAAACATATATGACAGATCCCCCACTTCACTTGCAAATGGCCATCCGTTTTTTTTAAATATGCTGCACAGCTTGTAGTTAATAGAAGCTCAAAAAGATAATGAGTTCTCTATTGCAGAACAGATGTATACCGCTCCTTTTATCATACGGAATAGATTTGCAGGAGAACAAATTGCAGTAAGCTTTGAAAATTTGCAGCTATCCTGTCATCGCCTCGCTGTCTGTTATTACACGAAAAAGGGCACTGTGGTAACTGAAAAGTCAGTTAGAAAGCAATTAAGTAAAAGTTAAGAAGAAATCAACTTAAACGTACAAAGGAAAAAGACTATTTTGGTTGTAGTGTTTGTAAAAGAAGTGAGAAGAATTGAGAGAAGATGCAATCAAACTACAGAAAGTGAAGTCACTATATGTGCCTGGCAGTACCCTTAGGAACATGTTAAAAGAAGGCTAATTCAGAGTATTAGACAGTTACCAAGTGTTATATCTGTTGTCTCATTGTAGGAGAGGGAACGTACTAAAACCTTGTAATCTCAATTTTCAGCCGCTCTTTCAAAGAAGAGTTGAGGTGTTTTCATCCATTTGCCCTGCGGGATCGCTACATGCTGTTCAGAGGTGGCATCTAGACTCAGATCCAGATCTGGAACTTTTCTGAAGTTTGGGAGGTTAGGAATATGCTGTTTTGAGTAAGGTTTCCAGTTTGAACCCATCTCTGCTACTAATAAGAGGTAGTAGGGCTACTCATAGAGTCATAGAAACTTAGGGTTGGAAGGGACCTCAGGAGGTCATACAGTCCAAGCCACGGTTCAATGCCACACTCAAGGTTCAAGTGCTGGATCTCCTCTGACTTGTGCCATTTAATAGAAAGAAAGAATTTGCACCTGTTCCATGTCATGAACTAGGCTGGCTGGAGAACCCTTGAGGAATTCTTAAAAACAAACTACAGGTTTCCCTCGCTTTATGCTGTACGTGCGTTCCTGGAAAACGGTGCAAAACTCAAATTCGCACAAAGGGAACCCACTTTACAATGTAACCAATAGGGATACGTTCCAAGACATCAACTGTACAGACCCGTTTCTACCACCTTTACAAGACAGTTTGGGTACTCACCAACAGCAGACAGTACACACAAGCACAGGCCACTATCCTAACGGGAATGGCAACTGCAGAAACGCGTGTTGCAGACCATGAGTGAGGAGCACAGATTCACACAGGAGACGATTTTTTGGTGTGTGTCACTCCCACAATGCACCACAAAAAGCAACTGACCACAGGCTTCCACCACACCAATCGCATAAGAGTGAATTTACCTCATATATAATGAATTGGTGGTATAAAAAGGGTCATGGCATGAGCGTGAATTCGCACATGCGGAACCCGCATGAAGCGAGGGAAAACTGTACTGAGCCCTATTGAGTGCATCTACATGTGGTGCTACGTTGCTGTAGTGATGCAGTATGGTGACATAGCATCCGTGGTGTCTACACGTGACCAGCAGCTACTTCACTGTAGTTAGTGGCACGCTTCCCCATTATAGGCAAAGTAGCTGCTAAAAATAACCATGCGCCACACGTACAGCGCGGTAACTGTGCCGTGCTTTAGTACTCCAAAAGGAAGTACTGAAGTACGGTGCAGTAACAACAATGCCATAGGGCAACGTGTAGATATGCCCATTGTCACCAAAAGTGAGGGGAAAGTTAAAAACACCAAACCATATCTACCTCTTCCCCTTTTTGTTTTTTGATTGCTAGATTTTGTTTCAAATTGCCTAAAAATGTCCAAAGGTCACAAAGGACATCTGCAACAGAGCCAGAAGCAGAGCTTCAGCAGTGACTTACGCTGACCAATTCAACCACTAGACATTTCCTCTCCTTTATGGCCAGGACATTCATTCATTTTCTAGTTCTCCATAGCTTAGTAGCCTGATTACTGTTTCCAAAACTGTAGTGCTTGTATTTCTGTAATCTAAATGACAGCTGATTTGTAGAAGACTCCTCTATTCCATGGTTGCACAGCTACAGAAAACTAACAGTTGCATTTCTATAGAGACAGCGTAGCATAGAGGTTGCATGTAAATCATGAAAGCTGGGGAGGGAAAGTATTTTTCCTGTGTCTGGCCAGGTGTTTCATTGGACATAATGGAGGGCACGTATTATAATATGGACCTTCCTATCGCTGATCTAAAGATGTAGTGTGCAGACCCTTCCTTGCCTACCCTGATGTTTGCCAATTTCCCACATCATTGGGTCCCTTCCCTTTTTTGGACACAACCACTCTTGGCTCAGCCAACAAGCAGGATTTTCCATGAATACCCTTCTCCCTTCCTACAACATATGCACAAGTAACCATGTATTAGCTGTGGTCTACATACAAGAATTCCCCAAATCACTTGCCGTTGGGCAGAAGGCTGGCCATAATCTTGCTTAGATTAGAGCAGGTCTCGTCCAAGGTTACTCCAATGATTTGTGTGTCACCACTTATGACTGGGGCTTTACTTGAAGGTAGTTTGAAAGCAGTATAACTGATAAAGTGCCCTTATCTGACAGTGAATCATCATGCAGCTCTGCTATGGGTGGATTGTTGAGTACCTTTCCTTCCTAGGCTGTGTAAATCAAAGTAAAAACACTGGTGCTAGTCCAGTGCTTTGGTGTGCCGAGCAGGGAGTTTGGGTTCTAAATTAGTTGTTAATTTGGAGTCGAAAAGAAATCCAGAAGCAGTCGGGTATAACTATTTCTTGATTACTTAATGTTTTGGCATGAAATTGGGGATAAGGCAGAATTAGACTAGGGAAATGAAGACAAATCAAGATGTCATACAGACCGATGAGAAATACCTGTAAAGACAAACTTATGTCACAGCCCTTCAAATTCAAGGCTGACTCTTCCCAGGTATATTTTTGTTTTAATGGTAGCATTGATACCTATCACATTCAAATCATTTCAAAGTATGTTTTATTTTTAATCTTACAATGGTAATTTTCCACGGTCTGTTTAGGAGGCATGGTTTGAAATAGTGAAATTACTGCTGAAGTATTTCAATTTTACTGTAACAACATTCTTCTCAAGTTGTGCATTTAATGTACCTTAAATGAGTGTGGTCAAACAATAAACATCGCTTTAATAGATCTTTCACTAATTGTATTCTTTGTTAGCTTAGTCCAAAGGGAAGAATTCTACTGTAATCCTAATGTCTTGACTCCTATTGAAATCAGTCAGCCACATCCTGGACCCACTGATGGTGCTAGAAATTGTCTTTGCTTATGCTAAGGCTATATTCAGCCCCTGATTTCATTAACCTTGGTGATCAAATGAGTCTAGTGGTTGGTGTTGATCCTAGTAGCCTTTTGGCAACATTAACTTAACAGTCCTGAAACAAAGACCACAGCTGAACAAGCCTTGTTTCTTTTGGGAGGTGGTAATCACATTCATAGTAGCACTTTGTATGAAAACGACTCAAAACTTTTCAGTAGCAGCTGTAAAAATATGATTTTGTGGCCTATTAGAACAGCCCAGAGTTCTGGTTACACAGGTGGCTCCCATCTACATGTCCATGAAGTAGTGCACAAGACTTCTTCACCATTTTGACTCTTAATTCACTTCTGTATTTCTAAATGTCAGGTATACCAACAGTTAAAGTGACTTAAGTATATAACTCACTAAACTTTTTTGGGGGATGAATCCTCATTGTTTGTAATGATTTTAGGCTATATCTATCTCTGGGGGAAAATGTACTCCTAAGTTTAAAGTTCTGACTCGAGACTAAAACCTGTGCACAAACCACGAGCCTATCTTGTCTGGGTCCAGTCTCACAATCCTTGTGTTCAGGACTGCTGCATTATGCAGTTTGCTGGATTGGGACTTTTTGTGTGAATCCAGATGTAGCTCTCATTTATTAGTGGCTGTACACCCTGCTCTGGTGGTGTGGACAGTGGGGCAAGTGGATGGAAGCCCAGAGGTCAAGAGTTGGAGGCTGTAGCAGAAGCACTCGTGGCGTGGCCATGTCAGATTCCAACAAATCTATGAATTCTGCTACAAACCTTGTCACAAAGGTATTTTCCAAAAGGAAAGGAAGTAGGTGCATGTATCAAATACTTACTGCCATAATTACTCACCTGCCATGTGTACTGCTTTGCTAAAGATTAACCCTCCAAAATTGGGGTGCATGTCTTAAATCTGACAGCTGATTTTCTGTGCTAAAATAAAATCATGGGGACTGCTATAATGGCTGCCACTTCTCTCCCACTCTCTCTGCCAGCAGCATGGGTGCAGAGGCAAAATCCAGCCTTTATCATATCAACAACAGTTTCAACCCTTTCACAGAGGCTGCTGAATTGGTAGCATGATTTGGCTGAGCAATTGCTGTGATGGGCTTTGATGACTTAAAGCTTGACCTGTAGAGGACAGAAGTGACGCTGCAGAATAGACCCTGTCCTGCAGCCCCATTCAGCCAGGACTCTAGAAACCTTCCCCCCCCCCCTTTTTTTTTTAATTCATTTTGTTTTCCCATAATGGTATATCTTATTTGTGGGGAATACAGGAAAATATAGCATATCCTCCTCTAGTTATTTAAAATAAAGTCAAGGACATGCTGTTGCTGCCGAGTCTGATCCTGGAAAAAGTAAGACTTTTTCTTAGTGAAAAAACCTAAAGCATTGTTAAAGACAGAATGATCTTCTCTGCAGAAAATAAGCTTTGCCCTTTGCCTCACTTTCATTAAGATTAAGCTGTTAGCATCTGCAGTTTTCTCTACTTCAGAACATTATTTGCCAAACAATTTGAGTCTTATTGTGTGATTTATATAGAGACAAGGTGTAGGCTTAATTTTATTCTTTCAGCACTCTGAATAATATGGTGCTGACCAGCTTTTGCAGCTCAGCCTTTGCTGATCTTTCTCTAAACGTGGTCTGATGCTTTAAGCATATGATTGCATGTAGCTGAATGTGCAGATGTGATGTGTGATTTCACAACTTTTCCAGCTACTGTGATATGTCAAAATGATAAGACACGGGTGCTTCTGAAAGCCACTTAAGGGCAGAGAGACTCTTCCTTACCTCCCGTTTGGAAGAGCTGTGACTTTGTCCCATAGCTAGATGGGACATGAGGGCATCTTTTTACATATGAGTCCATGGGAGTTTCAGGACCAAAAATTGTTAGCAAATAGCAAGATTTGAGAGCTGAGCTTCTGCTTGGGGTCTCAGGTTTTCCAGCAGAAACTAAACCTCAAACTGCTGAATTGTTGATGGAATTTGGTGTTTGGATCTTTCATGGCTATGTAAGAAGGCAAAGCTCACCAGTACCAAATTACCAGCAAAGTCTAAAGCTACATTCTAGCACTGAATGGCAGTGCTGTAGCAACAAAATTTGGCACCTGGGGCAAAGCCTGCAGCAGCAGCCTGCCCTCATCCTGTGTACAGATCGGGGGGGGGGGCACATCCCCCCCCATGCTTGCCCGAGAGTGGCGGGAGTTGCCCTTCTCCCATCCCTGCACCCCCCCCCAAGATGAGCCGATTGCAGCTGCATCCCATGGGCAATGCCTACTGGCCCCCTTTTCTTCAGCGCCTGGGGCAGTTGCCCTGCTTGCCCCCTCTTGCTATGGCACCACTGAATGGAATCCATCCAGTTGCTTCTGCTAGTAAGGAGGCTTTATTTCTCTGAAGTTTTCTTCTGCCCTCACAATGTGGATCGGATCCTGTTTCATTCGGATCCTATTTTGTAAAGAAAACAAGGACCTAGCCAGAGGTGCTTTGCATCTCACAGGATTGATTCCAATGTTAAGAAATTAGCCAAATGAGAGAACAAGAGAGGGCTGTACAAGATTTGGGTGTGATCTGGATGAGGTTTGGTCTATTAAGACTCAAGAAGGGTGAAGGGTCAGAAGTTTAAGTCAGGTGCTCCTGGCTGCTTGTACACACCACGGGGACTTAATTTGGTTTAGTTCTCCCTAAATTGAAATGGTGGTTTTTAAAAACCCACCATTTCCACTGTTTCAATTTAGGGAGAATTAAACTGAATTAAACCCCCATGGTGTGCACACAAAGGTGGGGGCCCGATCCTAAACTGCCTCTCTGATGGCAGAGAGAGAGGAACATGAGCTGCCGGCAGGCTGAGTGGTCTCTGAGCTGCACAGAGGGCCTGGTCCTTCCCTCCATGGTGGCGGCAGTGCCCCCCAGGTGGCACCCAGCTGCTGGCACCTGGCCCGGGCAGTCCTGGGGAGCACCGCAGTTGCAGAGGGAACCACTGGGCCCCAACATAGCTCAGGCAGGCAGGCAGCCTCCAGGAGGGGGAAAAAAAAAAGACCAGGCTCCTTGCTGCTCAGCTGGGTGTGCTGGCAGTGGGAGAAGGTGGCAGGGATGGTGCACAGGGTTCTGGAAGCCCGCCAAGCCCCGAGCACATCAGCTTTCAGCGCCCTGTGCACTGTTGCACTTGGTTAGGTAGAAAACTAAAACACCTCAGAGGTATTTTATCTTGCTACGTTACAGAGTCATTTAAAGCAGAATACGCCATTAAGCGTGCAAACAGGAGCGCCATTGAAGCGGAATATGCCGCCAAATGTGCAAACAGCAATGCATCTAAAGTGGTACAAAAGGGCATTGAAGCCACTTTAAAGGCCAATTTTGTGGCATGTACAAAGGCCCCCTGAAGCTGGCTACCATTTGTTTTGCATCTGCGGAGTTTTGCAGTAGTTAGCACTGAAATTTCCTGAGTGTATTGGCCACACTAGAACTGGAACCACAAATACTATGGCTTTGTGAGCTGCAATGCACCCCCCCAAGCAAAGCTGGAGGTATCGAACTAACGGTGGGGCTTCATATCCACTCCTATGTCTAATACTCAAAGAAGTGCTACTGCTCTTAGCCCTCGAATCCCCCAAACTGCAAGAGGGCTCCTTTCACTGCCTCTCTGCATTTCAGCAGGTCCAGACAGAACAAGGGGGCATAGCAACCAAACAAGATGATACTGTTAAGATTACAATTGGGATAATCACATGTTTCTGGCAAGTGACTTTTCCCTGCCCAGTGTTTACCTGTTGGGGCAAGGATGGTGGGATGCTAAGGTACACTGTTGATAGCCTAGAGGTTGCAAGTTCAGGGCTACAGTGGAGCCTGTCAGAGTCCAATGAAATCTCCAAATTCTGCTAAATACCATGTCACATTGGGCATCTTTATGTGTTCTGGGGAGGGTGCCGTAATTAGAGTGGGTCTCATGTATTCAGTGTTCCATACTTCAAAGGGTGGCAGGAGCACTTTAAAGCTCATTAGGGAGCTTTAGTTAAATGAGCTTCAGTTAAAGCGCCCCCACCATGATTTTGAAGCTTGGGGATGCTGAATACATGTGACACCTAGACTGCTGCAGTATGGTAATGAACTAATTAGCACACTCGAGCAGATTTGATTAATTGAGTCTGCTTTGATGGACATACATTGGAGCAGGCATCGGGCACATGCATAGGTGCCCAAGGACATGAAAAAGGAATGGAAAGGAAGTTTTTTCCTGTGTTAATAATTCATTGTCAGTGTTTCTCAACCTGTATTATGCATAATGCTATCATAGCCCTTCAATAACAAACTCTTGTGATTACGTGTTAAGGGACTAAGCCTCAAACTTCCACAGCTCTATAATCCTTCCATTTCAGCAGGAGTTTTGAGTTCCCCTGCAATGCAGAATCAGGCCCATCATGATGTTTGGAGTCCACTGGATAAAATCATTATCTTGACAATTGATGTTTCACTTCAGATGTTCCTTGCTATTTCTCAGTGTTGCATCAACAGCAATTTTAAAACAGTTTAAGATTTAATGTGATTGCTGCCTCTAGTCCTGTGGGGGAACAAAATGTTTTCTCCACTGCCAGTAGAGTATGTTAGTTATTTTTAACACTTTAAATTTGAGGGTGGATTTTTCTGATTGACATTTCTTCAGAGATGCAATATAGAATGAATAAATAGCTTGCCGCCAGTCACACCTGACAATGACTAAATCTCATTGTTCCTGACAGGTAGCCAGTTCATATGCCCATAAGGCAAATGAATATTCCAGTGTTATCTCTTTGAGAATAAATTCTTAATGACATTAAGCAGCTGATAACCATACAGGGTGCAATAGCATAGTATTATTTTGCGAAATCATGGACAGATTGCAAAAGGCAGGGGGCATGGAGCAGGGAAGCAAGCATGAGAATTTTGGCCAAGTGGCCGACTTGATGACTACTTTACAGAAGAAACAAGACAGCCTGTCCTTGTAGCAAAGAAATGACAAGCTGTAAAGAGAGGATGATGCCTAATTTGGGAGGCAGGGGTGCAATATTCTCCACTTCCCAGCATCTGTATAATTCTGGTATGCAAGAAGTAATTGTAACACTACGAGGAAGAAACCAAACCCTGTGGTAAGGACCCTCATCCAAAATTTACAATCTTCTGAAATAAACCATAAATCAAATGAATTGATTCCTAGGGCTGTGTGAGGCTTTGGACCCTGCTTCGAATCCAGAGATGCTTTGGACGCCATAGGGTATAATGGGGAATCAATGAAATATCTATAACTTTGTTGTTCTTTGTCTGATTTCGATGAAACTTTCAGGGATGGTATCCTCTGTGGAGAGCATGAAGCCTGCCAAGTTTCAAGAAGATTGGTGTAGGAGTTTGGGAGGAACTGTAACCCAAGTTTGTGAAACCAAAACTCATGTCACGTGCATGTGTTACACCACAGGGGGGTGAAAACTGCAGGGGTAGTGGCCCCTGGTGAGGCCACAAAGCCTGCCAAGTTTCAAGAAGATTAGTGCAGGGGTTTGGGGGGAACTGTACCTCGAGCTGCAGACAAGTAAAACTCGTGAATGGGTGACACTGTCTGTTAAGGCACAGCTGGGTGACAGCTGCAGGGATGGTGGCCCCTGCTGCGGCTGTGAAGCCTGCCAGCTGTCGAGGAGATCGGTGCAGGGGGATTCTGGGGCCCTGCCTCTCTAGCTGCTGACAGAAAAAACTCGTGCCATGGGTGCTTGTGCTACTGACTGTCTCTGTCTTGGGGCATGGGAAACACTACTACAGGCCTGGCTGCTAAGCTACTGTGCTACCAGTTACCAATCAATCCTGATTCACTCAGGGACCAGCTCAATACACAGTTGCTAGCTAATGTAACCAGTTATTTAGCAACAATTAGCACCTACAAAACCCCACACTAAGGAGAGGAAAGAATCGATACAGACAATAAACTGCACCAAGACAGAGACGGTCAGTTGCACAAGCACTCATGGCATGAGTTTTGCCTGTCAGCAGCTACAGGTGCAGGACCCCAGAACCCCCCTACACTGACCTCCTTGACAGCTGGCAGGCATTGTGGCCACAGCAGGGGCCACCATCCCTGCAGCTTTCACCCTGCTGCAC
>NW_017728998.1:8107550-8113594 GCF_001723915.1 Gavialis gangeticus | reverse complement strand
TATTTGAAAAAGGACTTTTTGTTATCCTTAATCTTGGACGCCAGTCCGAGCTCCATGTCCGCCTTGGCCTTCCTAACAGCTCGCCTACAGGCCCGAGCAGAGGAGGTATACTCCTCTTTGGAGATTTCACCCCCCTTCCACCGGGCGTACGCCGCCTTTTTGGCAAGCGTGCAATCCCGGACGCCCTTGGTGAGCCAGGGGGGCTTACGGACACTCCTGCCCCCCTTGCTTCTTGTCAGGATGGACACCCCTTGGGCCGTGATTATCGTTTTCTTAAGGAACGACCACTCGTCCTGGACACTTCTCAACCATTTTCAAACTGGACAGGGTCACTGAGCCTAAAAACCCAGCAATGGGATCTTCACAATGACAAGAAATGCCCTTCTGGACAAGTTCAAACCATGTCCCACCTTGTTGACTCATGCTCATTTGCTATGCTACCTGGTGGCCTTCAAGCTCTTCACGCAGGTGATGACATTGCCTTAAGATGGCCAAAACCATACACCGAAACTGCATACGCTAAATAAAGAAATTCATTGTGTAGACTACGTTCACCAGAATGAATCCTGCAACTGTTCTAAATTCTAGAGGAATCTCTGAAAACTGATAATCAGAGCAAATACTACAAGAACCTGATGCAAAATGAACAGGAAACAGAAGCAACAATGGAACTTGACACTATCCTTGCAACTGTTAGCCAGCTTGTAAGTGAGGGGACGCCCAATATCTGGGAAGGTTAAAGACAGGTATGAAGGACACCACTAGTATTCCCAGATCTGTAGCTTCCTTTTTACAGTTCAATGATATGTTGCCACCAAATACACTTGTGTTTATGATATAAAATAGGCAGCACGTTAGCAGTCCTGTGCCTTTTGGAGTCGGTGGGAATCTCTCTGTGGAACTTAATAGACAACGATTCTGGCTTTAGAGACTAGAATTTTTAAATTCAGATTTCTTTCCCTTTCTGTATTCTCTCTTTCTGCCTTAGACTCAAATATATTGTCTGATGCACTAGGTTAAGCAAAAAAAAAATGCTCTTTGTGATATTTGCGTGACATTTTTAGTATTTAGGAAGTTTTAATGGTTGCATTTTTATTTTATTGTAATATTTTCTTCATCAAGAATTTTATGACAAAGAAGCATTTTTTTCTTATTGCTTTATACTTTAAAACTTTTTTTATGGCAGCTCTATAGTTCTTTTGTAATATAAGGGAGGAAGGTATTCATCTCGGTTCTAAATAATTGGGGATTTTATTTTGTAATTCGATTGTTTGTTCTGCAAATGTTTTAAAATTATGATTCACCAGGGATAAATATCTACTAACCTGTTTTTTATTACCTCACTTTATTCTGTACTTTTTAATATAACACCTACCATGTTATTAGTCATTCCAATAACTTTTTTCCCCCCTTTTGTTAAGTCAAGGTGTTTAAATATGCAACAGTTTTCAGTACTGCTTTCCATGACTTCTTTTTCTGATAAATGGGACTGATTGGTGGGTTTTATGCTCAGGATAATTGTACCAAAGGCAGTAAATCTGAAGGCTGGTGACTACAGATAGGTCAAAATGCTTCTTTTATTTTCTAGTAGATTACTTATACCCAAAGTTATATCAGAAAGGTCACCAATTTTCTGGATGCGTATTGCCTGTTGTGTTTTTGATCAGCTGAAGCAGGCTGTCTGACTTCTAAGCCCTCAAGGGCCACTCAACCCAGGGACCACGTGATCCAGGGATCACACCACATGAGCTGCACCAGATGAGCAAAGGCCACCAGGCCACCTGCTGCATGGATACTCCCCTACTCCGTGTGCCCCTGCACTGCTGAACTATGTGCCCCTTACTGCTGCACCATGATTTCCCCCCTTCTTCTACTGCAACCTCCATCCATGTGGGCACCCCCCACTGCCCTGCATGGGCATGATCTCACCTTCACGCAGCCCTGATCCTCCAACCCCGCATGCCACCTGGACTCACCCTCAGCTCCTCTTGCCCTGCTGTAGGAGGAGGGAGCCAGAGGGAGGAGGAAGAGCCAAGAGACTCTGGTTGCTGTTACAGCCAGAATAATAAGGGGGAGTGGTGCCCGGGTGAGAACCCAGGGTGGCAATTTAACCCCTCACAGGCCACATGCAGGCCACAGGCCACCCACTGGAAAACCCTGAGCTGAAATGAAGAAAGAGTCCAAGTAAGAGAGAAATACCATGGCCTTTATAGATTTGCTTTAGAAATTGGATTTTTTTTGGCAAAAAGGAACCTAAGGCACTTTGACTTTCTCACTGCTATAAGACTGGCACCCTCTGGAAATGCACTCAGAAACTGGCCAAACTTTTTTTTTCCCCCATCACTTTTAAAAATAGGAGTTAATCTCTGAAGTCAGTCGAGGACTTTAGAAAATACCACTCTTTCTCTATGTGTGGCAGCCTGTCTCATGGTCTTGCACGTGCACACTATGCAAGCTCAAGCCCCAGTGCTGTAGCAAGGAAGTTTGGTGCCTGGGGCAAGCCCATGGCAGCAGCCTGCCCCTCCTCCACACACAAATCCTGGGGGTACATGCCCCCCCCCCATGCTTGCCTGGCAGTGCATGCAGTGGCAGGAGCCTCCCCCTCTGCTTCGCAGCCCCCCCCCCCCCAAATCCTGGGGGTTCATGCCCCCCCCCCATGCTTGCCTGGCAGGGCATGCCGGGGCAGGGGCCCCCCCCCCCCCCAACAAATGACTTACGGCTCCATCCCATACCCCGCCTTGGCTGGGCAGCATCTGTTGGCGCCCCTTTGCTTTGGCACCCGGGGCAGTCACCCCAGTTGCCCCCGCCCTGCTATGACACTGTCAATCCCCATTAGCTATCAATTTTTTCAGTTGAATCAGAATATTGAATTAAGCTTCCTTGTCCCTTTGGTGCCTCCCATACATTCAGATGCTACGTGCACTGAGAAGATAAGTAAAGGAGTCTATACGCGAATGTTTCGTTCTTCACCACCTACTGTCAAGACTGTTACAAAACCCACTGTTACTTGGTGCTTAGGACCTGCTGTTTGCTTTCAACTCTCATGAGAGCCCCTGACTTTCATGAGAGTTGAGAATGCCTGGCGCCTACCTAGATTGTATAACTGGGGCTGCTCTTCATGTTTGACAAGGAAAAGTATTGTTTAAGGAAAGCATTTTTCTTTATGAACTCCAATGAGAGCAAAGCTCAAATGGGATTACAAGTGTTTCTTAAACTTATTGCCTTGAGCTCCCCTGCTCTCGGAGGTGAAATTTTCTGAAACCCCGTGCTCATTTTACCTGGGTACTGATTCATGACATTCTTGCTGTGAACTCCTTCAATACTCTGCTATTTCTCCAGGTTTTTTGTTTTTTTTAAAGAGGGGGAGAGAAAGCATAAGCACTCCTCAGGCCTTGATCTTTAATTAAAATGCGTGGTTTTAATATAGGATAACATAAGTGTATTTTCATCTAACAGAAATGAAGTACTTTACCATTTTAATGTGTGTATCACATGGGTTGCTAAGGTCTGTTATAATTGTATGTGGGGTCAAGCACTGATTCATCCACTTTCAGTCTGGGGAGCTTCCTGTTATCTATGCTGTATACTTTTCTGATTGCATTTTGACTACATCTACTTCTCAGTCCCCATTGTATAAAACAGCTTCTGTCCTTATTATAGAAAATCCTAGAAGGTTTTTAAAAGTGGGGTTTTTTTGCATCCCATTCAATCTGTCCGTCTGTAAACCACAGCCTCTCAGAGGAATCGGAAGAAACGCATAATGGAAGGAAACACGCAAAAATGAATGTTTGCTACCTAATCTCTTCACCCTAAACCCATATCGCTTCTCAGGGCCCGTTCAAATTAGCATTCCACTCTGGGAACTCGAGTGAAGTCAGGGAAAGTGCTTCACATGAAGTTTTTTAAAGAACAAGATTCGTTTGTTTATCATCATAGTACCCGAGTGTGTCAGAACGCCCTCTTAAGGCAGACAAGTTCTCATAGATTCATAGAAGTAGGGTCGGAAGGGACCTAAGTAGATTATCAAGTCCGACCCCTGCCTGGGCAGGAGAGAATACTGGGCTCATATGACCCCAGCTAGGTAATTATGAAGCCTCCTCTTAAAGACCCCCAGGGTAGGAGCCAGCACCACTTCCCTTGGAAGTTGGTTCCAGGTCCTAGCCACCCTGATTGTGCAGTAGCACTTCCTGATGTCCAGCCTACACCTACTCTCAAACAACTCATATTTTACAAAAAAGGGAACTCAGGGACTTGGCTCAGACAGATTGTGATTCAATGATTTACCCAAGGTCATGGTGGACGTTTGTGGGAGAACTGGGACTTGAAATCCAAATATCCCCGTTCGGTGCCAATATTAACCACAGAACCACAATTTTTGCAGCTTTTATCATTTTGCATTTCCTGTCATCCGTTGTCTCCATACGATGAAAACCTTCTCTGTAATAGTATCAATGCTGTATAACGGAGCGGGAATTGCTATCTTTTGAACCATAAAATAATTAATTGAAGAGACAATTCTAGAACGTCTACTGGAATCCTACCTCCTGTGAACCTGAGGATAGAATTAAAGTTAGTCAAGATACAAAGCACCCCAAAGCACTGGATTTGTGGCATCATCAAAGTTTTTGGAGTATTTCTGTCTACTTGCCTGCTCTCAGGAGGTTATCCAGATTGGAGCTGGACACTGTTTCAAGAATAAAGTATTTTCTTTCTTCTTTTCTCTATGTTAAGGCTACAGCCTGACTTCATGGATTCAATGCAGCACTTTCTGACTGGTAAAGGAAATGAAAAGCCCCTTGACCATTGCTGGGAAGAAACAAGGAGAGATGTACAGTAATTGTGCTGTGCTCTTGCTGTGCAGATATATGTAAAGACAAGAAAACCCAACAAGATTTAAGTGAACAGGGTGGGAAATGAAGTCTGTTTGGGGGGAGAGAACACTCTCCTTTCACCTTTTGAGACCCGAGTCCTAATGCTGTTTCAAGAGACAGCTGTTTCTCCATGTCATTCAGTTTGGCATGATAGGCATTCTTTGCTCAGTAAAGGGTAAGAATTGGAATAAATTGGGTTCTAAATCAAGGTCAGGTAAAAACTGCTTTGGAAAAGCTATCCGGAAAGCTTGCAAAATATTTTATTGTAGAAGCTGAAAGAATTGTGCAGTATCTGCCTACTCTCTTCCTAACAGTAAGCCAGTATCTCTTCACTCGCAATTTAAAAACAGACGGAGAATAAAGCAAATGGATTTTTCTTTCCCTCTACCCCTCCTTCCCTTAGGTAGCCAGTTTATCTGTATGAAAACACCCTATAGGTTTTAACAGTGCTCATTATCAATTCATGATAGACATGAACATCAGGTTGTAATAAAAGGGAGTCCCTGACAGTAGTAAGCCAAGGTATTAAAAAGCCTCCTAAACCAATAAATAGTTAAGAAGCTGCTTTTCAACATCACACTGTTACAAATTATAAGCATATTTCATTTTATGGAAGGGGGGAGGGGTTTAGATTGGACTTTATTTAAATATTTCCGATCTGATGACTTCTAGCTTTATATAGAAGGAAATAACTTGAGACATACTGCGAGCATCTACATGGGATGTTTACTGTGGACTTGCCTAATTAGGTCCACAGTAAAGTCTTAGCATCTGCACATGTGGCACTTCACTGTAGGGTCTGCCTGACAGCTACCCCTGCACTGGAGCATCCTTGTGCCCCAGCCAGCCCCTCCGCAGCACATTGAGCCGGGTCACAGCAGCCCCGGGCTGGCAAGCTCCTGCCAGCCAGAGCTACTCTGACTCTGCTCAACATGCTGCGGTCCCAGGCACGCATGTAAACACGGTGCCCGGGAATAGTAAACTCTGGCACAAAGTGTGTTGGAGTTTATTCAGTCCCATTCATAGCACATGTAGGTGCACCCACTGAATCTCTCCATTATTCTCAATGCCTGTCTAATTAATAGGATGACTCTAAGGCAGAATTTTTAACAGTATTATGGGAATAGTCTTTTGCACAGTAACCAGTGTCCTCTTTCTTGGCTACCCAATGTC
>NW_017728998.1:8090940-8102550 GCF_001723915.1 Gavialis gangeticus | reverse complement strand
CCCCCCCGCTTGACCTGTGATGCACTGAGCATGCCCCCTCCCCACCCCTACCACACTGCACAGCCCCTGATATGTCCTGGGGCCCTGATAAATAGGTGTGTTACACCACTAAGGCCCCCTGTGCATGGTTCCTACTTAGTCCCTCCAGCACACAGCAAGCAACAATCCCTGCACTTCACAGTGCAGATGCAGTGCCATGGGTGACTGGTGCCTCCTGAGTCTGGGAGGCACAATTTGTGGGCTGGTCCGGGGGTGGGCCAAAAGCCCCATATCCGCTCCTATACTTCTGTGCCATGGCTTAGTGCCTCCCTCTCTCCCTCCCCCCCCCAACATACTGGCAGCCCACGCAGCAAAAAAAACTGCCCCATCCTGAGCAGTGCCAAGTTGGGGGCCAATCTTAGGGGGGGCACGTGCCCCCCCATGCCTCTCTTATCAGTCGCCGGTGTGCAGTGTAGTCTCTGCAGATCTTCCTGAGCTGCCAAGCACTCCAGCCACAGGCTTTCTCAACCCCATGGGTGTTCTTGCTGGCTCCTCGCTGAGCAGACAGTGGAAGCTGGAGGAAGGACGGGGAGCCTTGGTATTCTAGCAGCAGCAGTAAGAGAGCAAATAGGGTAATGGTGACTGAGTGGACCAGAAGCCTGGGGGCTGCAGTATAACCCCTTGGGGGGCTGCATGCAGTTGCACCACTAAGGCCCCCGCTCAGGATGGGGCAGCCCTAATTTCTTTCATGTATCACTGGCATGATACTCATCTGTCTACTTTGTGTGTTTTATTTAATGTATTTCATCTTAGTTATTTCTAAGGCACTTACCATGTTGGGGCCAAGTCTTCAGTGGTTGTGCGTTGGAGTAGTTCCACTGATGGCTCTGAGAGGGCATAAGAAGCCTTCACGGGAGAAACAACATAAATGCTGAAACTTTGTTCTTTGGCTGGATCTAATTTTGAGATGAGAGACTAGCAAGCCATTTGCCTTGACTATTAATTCAAGAATTAGACGGACAAAGAGGGAAAGTCTGCCAGGCATGAGTTATAAACGTGAGAAAGGGTGGTCACCCCTTAAAGCGTTTCAATTATCTTTGTCATTTAGCACAGTCTGGGGCGTGATTCTCTACAGCCTTATTCCAGCATCTCATTGTTGTAAATCCATTAAAGCCAATGGCATCATGATGATATGAAACAGGAGTAATGCATGGGTGAATTAGGTCCACCTATGTCACCATCCGGTGTTCCCTGGGGAATCCCTCTTATAGATAAAGGGGATTATAGAAACATCACTGATACCTACAGAATATTTTTAAGGCCAGTTGTTCTTCCAGATTAGACACTGATTCCTACTCCCCCACTCGCTGCAATTTATTAGCATGTGTATTTCAATGATCTTTGAATCCACTAATCCATTTCTTTTGATAGAGAGATTCACTTCACATACAGACAAGACTTGCTGTGCTGCATTAAAGTGATGCCAGTATATATTTTTAGAAACTCAACTTTTTTTTTTCCTGTGCACTGGCTAGCTTGCAAAGTTTTCTTTCTCCCATACGATAACGAGCAAAATATTACCTTTCTACATTAGAGGCAGAATGAAATGCCTGCTGGCTGTGCTAGAAAGATCCCATGACAAAGTGTGTGACTTCTAAGGTGGGGCAAAGCTTGCTATCCTTTCTCAACCCCACCAAGGCTGCTTTGAGTGGGTAGCAAGTCAGCCAAATTACCAGTGGTTATCACAGATGCATGCTAGGGAATAAGGCTTTCTTACCAGCGTTGATGTGAAACTGTGAAGATTAATTAATGACTGTCCGCAGGGCTTTGAGAGCACGATATACTTTATACTATAACTGCTGTTTAAGCATCGGAGCCAAGTTGTAGTGAGCTCAATGAAAGGTCCCCTACTGGTTTCAGCGGCAGTCAGATGAGACCCTAAATTATTTTGCTACCATGAAGGGCTTAAAAACCTTTTATATTCTTCTTATAATGCAATGAGTGGAGTGTCTGCAATACAGCATAACTGAAATTAGTGTTGTTGACACACACATGATCATCATACAGTTTTTTTTATGGTAGGCAAGTGTAGTACTGTCCTGGTAAGAAGTATCAACATTTCTTTTGGTCCACTTCTGAGTATAAATTGCCAGGAAGAGTTGAGTTTGTGCCAATGCACTATGGGTGAAGCCTTTGTCTGACTCCCTGGTGAAAAGATAACAAGCTGCTTGAGCATTATGTATTAAAAATGAGCCGTTTATTGTTTCAGGGTAAAGCCAAGAGTAAGATCTCATCATCATGAGAGGAGCTCTTTCTTGCAAGCCGGATGTATACAGTGTCTGTTAAAAAGTAATAGCTCTTTTTTTGCTCTCTCTCCCTCCTCTCTCTTCCTTACTTTATTGATCTGATGTGCTTTTGCCCAAATTGATCCCTCAGGTTATAGACGAGCCCTTTAAAAAAAAAAATCTGTTTGATAAATGGAGAAGCTGGGAATACCACTTACAGCAAGTTTTCTGTAAATTAGTCTATTTACAGTTTGTGCAGAAACTATAGAGTGAGAACTTGAATGTGGTCGTCTAAATATTATGTTGCACTGTGGGGCCGTTTTCAAGCTTAGTTGGAAGAAGCCAGTGGAAAACCTCTTCACCATCTACCAGGCAACACAGCAAGCAAGCCACAATGGTTGCTGTTCTAGCCTGCATTTAATGTTCCTGTTGTCTTGTGCTAAATATTGATAATGAGAGAGTATATTAATTAAGATAACTAAAAGTTGTTCCTCTGGTGTTTTCTCCATTCTGGAGACTCATTTAACCTTGTAAGAAAGAACAGAATTAAATCAAGCATTTCCAAATAAGGTTTTGTAGGAATATAATAATAATAATAATAATAATAATAAATATCTAGTGGTGTTCAAGTGCTCTTAGCAAATTAATGTGCAATTCCTTTCCTGTTTTTTTTCTCAATTAAGGCTATTTCATGCATGTTTTAGATGAGGCCACAGTACGAGTCAGGGACCAATTTTCATCCTAAAGCTGATTAGGCAGTCAGCTTTAGACTGCTGCTGAAATATCTTTTTGTCTTGAACCACTCTTTTTTTAGCATTATTGATTCATGCAGGACTTTGTGCGATTTATCAGCGTATTTTGCTAATGAATGCTAAGTTACACTTTGCTTCTTGGTGCAACAAAATTGCCTAAGTTACTAAAGAGAGCTGTGCCTGAGATTATCTCGCTACTGCTCCTAACGTTGTCGCCGAAGTGTGTTTCACTTCTGAGTTGTGCTTATAATTCCTTTGCCACGTGCAATTTTTCCTTTCAAAGTATGACATAAATAAAATATCTGTTTGTGCTTCTCTCAGAGCAAAGCATACAGAGGCAAATGTTTACTCACTTATGCAGAAAGTGATATCTGTTGCAAAGAGTAAATCCTCGTTTTCATATTTAATGAAGACATAATCAATGGTAATGGATGAAGATTGCATTAAAGAAATGTTAATGCCTCTCCCAAGGGAAAGTCATTTTACTGGAAACAAGCTAGTTAATCAGCTTCTGAAGAAAATATATAGTTTTATTATACAAACAGTTTTCCCAAGGATGAAGAAGAAAGTGTGACAAAAACATCCATTAGTTTTCATCTTCAGGAATTCATCACATGTGGCAGGAGATGGTCTTCCTTCTCTAAACAGCTAGTATCAGACTTCTGCATGCAGGTTATGAAAAAAACCAGGGCTGAGATGAGCAAAATATAATTTATTTCTCCCCAGTTTCCTGCTTGTTTTTCATTTAAGATGTTAGTCACAGTTCAAATATTGTCCTTAAATGAATTTTCATAGCCCAGCTAACCACAAGGAGCACAAAGAGCATTCAATCAAACTGCTTTACTTTATTTGGGCTATATATTCAAACCAAAATTTAATTCCTGAGTTTTTAGACACAGAGTTTCTATAGAGTTTCCCTGGCTGAGCTCTTATTTATACACGCATTATTTATATCAGTGCCAACCACACTTTTTGCTGCTGCAGCTAGGACATGCAGCTCAAAGGTTTTGGCATAGCACCTTCTAGCCGGCAGAGAATGAGTATCTCTTTGCCTGCCATTACATGGTAGGTAATTCATGCTTTGAGAACAGTGATGTACCTACATCAAGGACATGCATAGATCAAAAAACTCTTGTCAGAAATCTGCCATTCAAATTTCCTTCCCTGTGTCTAGGTTTGGTTATGCATTTCAATTCTGTGACACGAAAGAGGACAGCTACAGCTGGCTGAAATTCAGGATCTACAGCTCTGGAATAAAAAAAAAAAAAGTTATGGAAATGAAAATACAGTGTTTCTTTCATGAAATATGGTATCCTGGACCAAGTGCGTGTCGATAGAAATTGATGTTCCTGCCAGTTCAACGATTATTAGAAGTGGTGCAAAGCACTGGGACTGCCATTGTTGGTGGCTTTTGGAGAGCCGTGCCTGGCACTCTGATAGCAAGCGGCATGGGGACCTAAATTGTCTAGAGTCTGGAGGATTGCGGCACCAAGCTCCTGGAAGTCCAGTGTCCTTTATGGCCCAGAAGCTCCAACAGAGCCCTTTCTTTGACTTGGTGACATTTCATTGAATTTTCAGTGGATCAGCATTTTCTGGTGAAACTGTTTCTTCGGGAAATTCCGCACCAGCTCTGGTACATGCTGAATTTCTCTCCCATTACATTTGCTGTCACTCTTGACATTTCCTCTGAGTTACAGTAGTTAAAGGTATTTCTTATGACCAAGATCTATGCAGGATATTTAGGACCAATTTAGGAAAATTTAGCATATAAAGGAAGATACGTAGGAATAATGCATAATATAACCTCCGTTGTTTTACTCTTGTACTTTCTAATTCATCCTTAATTAAACATACCAGAGAAGTGTTCATATTTGATGCATGCAGAAAGGCCTTTGCTATCAAAATGCAATTTCTGAGACAGAGGGCAACACCCTAGTATGAGCATAGACTGGAGGAAAGACATGAGTTTGATAGGTACAAGCCTCTGACTTCTGTGAAAAGCTCTGCAGGATCCTTGTGCCCGCAGAGTTTGAAGAAGAGCTGGGATATGAAGGTCTCCAAAGGCTGGAGGGGAGCACAAAGTAGCTGGAATGCAGCCTTGAACTGATGGCAGAAGATTCTCCTTTGGCCCAGAGAGTCCTTGAGTAGTGCAAAACCAGCACGCTGTCCCACAGCACAGGGATATGCCAAAGGTAAGAACAGGCCAGGGGCAGACGATGCAGCATGTGGCTGCAGTTATCTTGGTTTAGGGCAGGGGTAGCCAGCCTGAGGCTCTGGAGCCACTCTTCAGAAGTTAATATGCATCTCCTTGAATCTTTGCACAAGCACATGATGTGACGGAACGGCTACGGAAGCTGGTCACTGTGTGCTTATGCAAAGATCCAAGGGGACACACATTAACTTCTGAAGAGCTGCGTATGGCTCCGGAGTTGCAGGTTGGCCACCCCTGGTTTAGGGCATCCCTAAAACTGTTCCAAGCTATGCAGGACAACCTAAGTGGAAACTAGTTAAGAGTCACTCCTTCCCTATCCATACCCTTACTTCCTTAATGTGCCTTGGGTCTCAGTTCAGTGCTGCTGAGGATTGAGTCAGTTTTATCTGTTGTTTGGGTGATCGACCCTTTCACTTGACCCTTGTTCCAAGGGTTCTAGGTACTGGAAACATAATGCTTGGAGCAGCCCGTTATCCCTCCTGCATGCACAAGATTGTGCCTGCACAAACCCTCATACATCCAGCACGCACAAAGCACCTCCCATTCAGTAACCATAGTAAAGAATTAACACACCTAAGGAATATGGGATGACTAAGATCAATCATTGCAATTTAAGTGTGTGGCAGAAAGAGACAATGTATTACTGCAGCATAATTAATATGCAGTTGACCATATAGTCTCTGAAAAATAAAAGAGCGGAGATAAAGGCAGCCAATCTGGTTTTCTACAGACAGGCTTAGTGAGAAATACAACTTGTATTATGCTGAGGGATCTCAGTCCTTCCAGGCAGTTGCTGGTGGCTTAGAAATGCCTACCTCATCAGTCACCATTCCTTAAAGTAATGGGGTGAAAATAAGGAAAGGAAAATACTGCTTCAATATCAAGAGCTGCACTGCAATGGATACATTATTTAAAGGAAGTGTTCCATGCTACCACAATTAAACACTGGACAGAACAAGGGATATATAGAATATTGATGTATAGACTTGAACTTGGTGATTTAATCCATCATGTCTCTCCCTCCAACTTTCATGATTCGTTCTGAGCAGCACTTTCAATCATGTGCAGTTCAAGACAAAACAATGGTTTAAAATGGAAATTAGAAGAGAACAAAGCAATTGATGAAATCATATTAAGTGCATTCATCACAAAGCTAATCAGAATAATGACCTGCTTGTAGCATTCTTATTAGTAGTAGGAGTACGTATTTGACAATTACATCTCAGTTAACAACTAAACACTGCAACCAGAAAAGGCTTCATTATGCAAGACATTGCACAAATAAATAATAAATGATTGTCTCTGCCCTCGAGAACTGGAACCCAAGTCTCTTCACTTGGCAGTCCATTTTTCCTTCAGCGACAGAAATTTACCCAGTAGGAGAGGTGGCACGATGCTGAAGAGATGCTTATAAATATTACTTGGGAATTGAGATGTTTTTATAGTTTCTTTAACGTTAGAAAAAAAGTGGAAACTGGCAGAGTAAAACCTTCTTCCATATATCCAAAAGGCCAGAAAGATGACAGTTTCATTACCTGGTGGTTTCATGCTGATGAATTCGAAGAAGTCTGTGTTTTCTTCTAAAGCCACTGACCTTCCTACTACCCGTATGGTGCACAGAATGAAGTGAACATATTTCATTTTGTGCAGGTCCAGCAATTCTAGGTTAAGAGGCCAATAACTGATCACACAGCACATTAGAGTGCAGTGGTTCATGGTGCACTATGACTCTACACTCATCTTGATTTGACCCTTTGACAATGTTTTGTTTACTCCTTTTTATGTAATGAAATAGCCCATCAAAGCTAAACAGAAGTGTTTCGAAACCATTGCAGTCATGGGCTCTTCCAAGGAGTCAGTTTCATTGTCGTTGTCTACGGTTTCATTGACCCCCACATCTTTCTCTTCACAGTATATTTCCATTGGAGGTCTGACTTCCTTTGACTTCAAGTAGGCTTTGGCCGAGGACCTTACAGTTGTTTTTGAGGTTAGTTTGGGATTCTCACCTCCAAGATGTGTGTATGCTCTGAGGTCTTTCTTGGAGAACTGCACTGCTTTGTTAGCATAGCCCATGTTCCCCACCCCACTAGGGGTGCTTATACATGAGAACGGAGGCTTCTCCAAAGCTGTAATTACAGCATGTCAGAGTCAACTCAATTAATCAAGTCTGCCGGAGCGTGGTAATTATTGCACTCCAGCCAGCTTCCATGTCTTGTGTATCAGCATCCCCATGCTTCAAAATGGTTGTGAGAGCGCTTGAACTAAAGCTGATAAAATGAGCTTTAGTTTAAGCCATTTTGAAGTGAAGGGACACTGATACATGAGATGCTATGGCACTTTAATTAGAGCTGCTCTAATTAAAGCACCACCTTCCCCCACCCCCTGGATCATGTGTAAAAAAAAATAAATAAAATCAGTGTCTGTTCTTTCCTCCAACCTGTTCTCATCAACTTTTTCTATGAACTTGGAAGTTACCTCATCAAAATCCCTACCAGGGAGCATGCCAGTCAACTGTAACTCTACTGGTATGGTGGGAATGCTCCTATTTGCAAGTTCCTGGATTGTGGATTTTAGATATAAACACTGAAAGAAAAAAAGGAAGAATTGAAAAATAAACCAAAGACATGAGAGTGCAGATGAGAGAAGCAACAAGTTGTTGGGCCCAAAATGAGGGACTTGAGAAAAGACATTTTGGGCTCAAATCTTCTCTAACATTGTTATCAACTGTAAGTTGCTCCAATAAAAGGAAGTATCTCACCTCACAAATCTTCATATTCCCTGGACCATCATGGCTACAAATGTAAGGTAGACATGAAGGCAGATATACCCTCACTTGGGGCCACAATGCTGTTTAGTTTGGGCTATTTTCTTATTGATCAGTTTGTTTATTTTTTCCTTCTCCATGCTGCATAATTTATGTGGAAAGGAGTACAAGAGAAATGGCATAGCCATGTTTACCCAATAACTGCAGTCCTGCTTTTGTGGTCAGGGCATGGGGATGCTGTTCTGTGACTCCTACTCCCATAAAAACCTTGCCCTATTGGGAAAAAAACAAAAAAAAAATGGTAAAAACCTTGCCCTATTGAAAACAAAAGTAAAATTTCCATTGAGTTCAGCATGGCCAGAATTTTATCCTATAAGTAGCCCTTATCCACATGAGCAGTCCCATTGACCATCAAGGTAATAAAGTCTGCTCAACAGGAGAAAGGGAAGCAGTATAAAATCTTATGTAAGTACTGGGAGGTCTGCTACCAGCAAGTTTAGTAACACTTCTCCCATAGGTTACTTATTAGGTTTGAACCCTGTATCTTCAACACAGAGTTGTTCTACCCCTTGAGCTAAAATAATGACTTCTTTACACTGGCAGCAATATTGGAACCGACACTAGAGCTGGGCACTGTACATGTGTTGCAAGTGATAGATATGCTGCCCTAAGAATGGAACTTGCATGCAGTTAGTGCTTTATTTAACTTTTTGTTCTGAAGCTTTCTGCTTTTTCCACCAAGGCCATACAGGGTGCAGATGGGAAATGGGTCCCTTTGGCTACACATTTACCATTTCAACAAGAAAGTCTAGGCAGCATTTTAAGATCTAAGTTTGTTACACGCACAAGTCTCGCCTTCTCTTATGGTCGTTCTAGCTGGTTCTGTTACAACACCATGAATCTATTACTGATGATACAGACACCATTTAAAGGAAAGAAAATGAATATAATCTTACAGTAGGTGGCAGAGATATTTATACTGCAAGTTCTCATTTTCTGGTTAAAAGACTATTTCATTACTGAAAATGGTATGAATCTGTATCGCTACAGGGAATTTACTGATCACAAAAACATTCTAAAATAATATCAGGCAAAACTAGAATGTGAAAGTCTTCTTTTCTTTGCCTGCTTGAAGTAAATTGGTAAAAACAGTTTTTTAAAAATTTGAATCCTTTTTAAATTTATATAGTATCATAGTTGGTAGGGTTGGAAGGGACCTGAGCAGGTCATCAAGTCAGCCCCCCCTGCCATGGCAGGAAAGGATGCTGGGGTGATTATCTAGCCTCCTTTTGAAGACCCCCAGGGTAGGAGCAAGCATCACCTCCCTTGGAAGTAGGTTCCAGATACTAGCTGCCCTGAGTGTGAAGTAGTGTTTCCTGATGTCTAGCCTGAACTTACTCTCAGTCAACTTGTGGCCGTTATTCCTAGTTACTCCTGGTAGTGCTCAGGGGAACAGGGTCTCTCCCTTTCCCTGCTGGTCCCCCTTGGTAAGTTTACAGACGGCCACCAGATCCCCTCTCAGCTTTCTCTTGTGGAGGCTGAACAGGTTCAAGTCCCATAGCCTCTCCTCATAGGGCCTGCCCTGCTGTCCTCAAAATAACACATATATTTGTTACTTTTCTGTGTTTCCGTGTTACCTAATTTTAGAATAGAGACATTAATTATAGTAGTTGTTTTAATGCCTTGCAGCAGTGGCTTTCAACCTTTTGTTCCTGTTGCCCAAAGATGTGGTGTGGAGGCAATCCACAGCCCATATCGAACCCCAAGTGCCAGGATTGGGCTTCTACATCCTGATAGGGCTCTGCAAAGCCTCCATTGCCTCCATATGATAGGTTCAGGCCCCGGAGCCCTGCTGCCCCTACCCAGTTCTACTAGCTGGACTTGGGCCCTGGGGTCCAACACCACTACTGGCCTTGCATACCAGACTGGTGCTGTAGGGCCCCAGGCCACCTCCACCCAGCTTTGCATGCTAGGATCAGGCTCTGGGGCCCTGCACTGTGCACTGGGATTGGGCCCCACTCTACCTGATTCAACCAATCTAGTATGCAGGACCCAAAGTCTGTGGGCAGCCCCTATGGGCAGGGGTTGAGCACCCTGGCCTTGGAGCATAGAAATCAATATGTGAAATCTGACAGTCACTGTTTTCACTTGTATTATGTGTGTGCATGCATGTGGGTGTGTGTGTGTATACAGGCACACAAATTCTTATTGAATAAACAATGTGAAAGGCAGCCACATACATTTGTATGGCAGTGAAAATGCATCATTTTAGCATAACTATTGTGTATACTTGTTACAATACCATACATCATCCTCCAGTATTTGCAATTTAGTTGCTTTATATTTGCAGAAATGCAAGAAATATGATCATTTGTTTCTTTTTCTGAGCAATAATTATAGCATAACTTTCAGCCCAAGCACTTTTTTTCTTCTAAATGTTTTTTTTATGCTGCACCAAGACTCAGTGCAAATACTGTCTCTGCATTGATTATTTTTTACTATACTGTGGCATATAGCTAACTTCAGTTCCCACAAATTGTGGTGTTTCAGCTTTAGAGAGAGCTAAGATGCAAACTTTGCATACTGTACACTTCAGGAAAGGAAATTATAAAGGGCTGAAAGGCTCTGAGAGTTGATCACGGACTATGTAATCTTTCATCACTAGGATCACTGGCCCAGATCATCCTAATATCTATGCTGGCTGGATTCTGATGGTGGCCTACATGAAATTAATTTGTTGTCTTGGCCTAGTTCCTAGTGTCCACATCAGGAAAAGTGCTGTTGTAATTGGCAGTCTTAGCAGAGCGGTCAAGGATTGTCTATGTCACGGGCAATGAACTATCATCTAACCTGTCCAGAAAAGTGTTGACTTATATTAAGAGAGCATGAAGAAAGTGGAAAACTTGCATTGTTAGTTCCAATTTCTGTAACTGTTCTTTGCATCGCTAGACAAGTATATATTCCAGTGCTGGAAATAAAATAAAATTTGAAAACAGTGAAAGCAGAAAAGAAGATCTATTGCCAGTGGTAGAAGAGAGGAACATTTGCATGGTAGAATGACTTGTGTATATGTGATATGGCCATACCGCTAGAGGGCTAATGAGGAATCCACAGGGCATGAGAGCGGGGTTAGGCTTCAGCAGGAAGAGATTAAGCTGGTTTTTCTTTTCCACACACCTCTTTTTTTTTAGTTGTATTTTGGTTTAATTTGGTATATGGCGAATGAAGGGAACAAATCCAACAAGGATTTGCAGTTAGTATAAATATCATTGTGAACAACAGGGCTAATGAAGTGTTGATTTACATTCTTATCAGTAAAAAATAATGTCACAGTAGTCTGTAGGTTTACAATTGTGAAACCAACCTGTGGAAGTAAGGGCAGAGTCTGATCTTATATAAATATTGGGGCTGTATGAATCTTTGTTAGCCAGTTCTATTCAGAGGAGATGAGGCCCGATTCGGGGACTGAATCTCCGAGTCCAAATTGAATTGGAAGACGAATTAAAAGTTCTGAATTGATTTGAAGCATCCGAATCAATTCAGAAAAAGATTCAGAAAAGATTTGGTGATCCGGCCATAAACTAAACAGGCAGCTGACAAGTCTGTTGGGGTTGGGGG
>NW_017728998.1:8078769-8090761 GCF_001723915.1 Gavialis gangeticus | reverse complement strand
GGGATGGGGAAGGGGGGAGGGCAGGATTGGGGCTGGGACAAGTTGCCGGAGCAGGGGAGTGAGACTCGGGGAAGGGGGTGCAGGATGCAGGCATGGCAGTGCTGGGAGTGGGGTCTCTGCCACTTGCCCAGGCGGGGTGGGGGGCGGGGGTGGATGTAGGCACAGCTGGCTTTGGGTGAAAGGGGCAAGTGACAGCAGAGCATAGCCCCTGTTCCCAGCGCTGCCACACCTGCTCCCCCCCATATCCTGCTTCATCATCTGGCAATCGGTGACAGTGCCTGCCCCTCCACACCAGCTGGCAAGAGTCCCCGCTCCCAGTACTGACATGGGCACAGCAACTCTGGGCATGCGGGTTCTGCCCTGTCACCACTTGCCAGCCACTGCAGAGTCGTGTGGAATGCAGGTGTGGCAGCACTGGGAGCGGGGGCAAGTGGCAGCAGGGCATAGTCCCTGCTCCCAGTGCTGCCGCGCCCACATCCTGCGCCCCTCCACCCCCCTTCCCAAGTCCCACACCCCTGCCCCAGCTGGGCAGCTTGTCCCAGCCCCAATCTCTCCCTTCCCCATGCCCCTTCCCTCCCCCAACCCAGCAGACTTACCAGCTGGAGGCAGCTGTGTCAGCTGTCTGCTTAGTCTTATGGCCTAATCTCCGAAATGGCACCAAATCTTTTGGATCTGATTCAGCGGAATTGAATCAGGACAGTGTTTCAAATCTGTGTCCTCTGAATTGGCTGAATCCAAAGCGAATACTTGCTGCTTCTCACAGGTCTAATAAATATATATGAGATATCCTTATATCTATAAAAGGAAATTACCTACAATGTACATTTAAACAGCAAAATGAAACCTTGTCCCTGAATGACACATGGCCAGCTTATATTTGTAGTCAGTATAATACATTTCAACATGCTTCTTTTTCACATCAGTTCAGTTTTAAGTATATATAGAGCCCTTCAAAGTGTGTATTTGCCTTTGCGATCACTTAATGTTACTGGAATATCATTCCCAGCGTGGTGGTCACCATTCAAAAATCAATATGTACAAGAAGTTGCCACATCTGACATTCCGTGGTATTTCTATAGGAAATCAGGACAGGAAATAAAGGCTGTACATGCTTCCCTTTTAATAGCAATCACTCTTTATTTGTATTTTATAAGTATATGTAGGACAATTGGCTGGCAAATTGGGGCAGGGATAAAAAATCGTGGGTCACATTTTATAAGGTTCCATTTATAAGTCATTTGTGTAGAGTGAATAAATGATCAATAGATGTTTTAATAAGTAGTTAATCAATTACTATTGATGGTAATAGACTCAACAGGGTAACTAGTTACATTATAACCATGGCTGAGAAACATCAGCTTATGTAGTAATATATACTAGTTGTGTCTAATATGATTTTGACATTAAAACCAAGGGTCCTTCCAAGCCTAATGGCCCATTGGGCTAGTGTGATTAATGAACACTGGTTTCTATAGTCAGTGGCACACAAGGAAATGATGTGGCCAGCATCACATCAGGCTTCCTTTGCTCCCCAGCCCAAATAAGCAGGTACCTAGTTACAACTGGGTCATGACCTTTGACATGAGTTCTAAGCAAGGGTTGAAGACATGCCTCTGGAGCTGTAGACAGACAGGTTTAGGTAGCTCCTCTTTTAGCATGTCACATTTAGCATATTATAATGAATCCCTTATTAACCCTTTATGAACCAGGCATGAATGGTATCTTTACATAAAAAAATGTGATCAAACCCTAGCGCACAGCCATGATTGCTTGTTGAAGAGCTACTAGAGATCATGCGTAATTGGGGCATAAACGTAATGGTGTGAGACAAATGCCAGATCACATCTTGTAGTTCTTCCTCATATTGCAGATTCTCTTTGTCCTGTATTATATCATTCATTGCAACCAACACATGCACCTCTTTCACATACCTCTCTATTACTGACCCAGTAGCAGACACTTAAAAGCCTCTTAGCTGCTTTACTGATGCCCCCCACCCCCCCAACCCGGCCTGGGTCCAGATACTCCTCAGCAGTGTCATCTTATTAAATTTCCATTCAAGATGTGAGGATAAATCATGATGTGCCTAACGCATGAAACAGCTTAGAAGGACATTTGCCCAGGGCCCAAAATCTGCCATGTTAGACAGCCAAAAACTGGCTTGAAAAGAGAATGTGTGAAAGAAATTATAATAATTCCTCCAATTCCATTAAATTATTCATCATGTGGCCTTGTTTCTTGTTCTCCTGAGCGTGATTCAAGCCAGAAGACCATGGTTATACAGGCAGAAAAACCCAGTATGCAGATTCATACAGTAGATTCCTGGAATCCATAAGTAAAGCAGACGTAGAGCATGTGTCAGGTTCTTCTTTTAAAATTAAACTGGATAGAAGCCTGCTAGAATTAGCCAGACCTGGTAGTGGGATTTAAGTGAATGATATTATGAACCATCATTAAAATGGAAAATTACATTAGAAACTCCACTGGTGCTATATGTAGTAACCACAGTCTGCTAATTTTACAAAACAAAGCCCTGATTTATAGACTGTGACTAAGAGGAGAGCATCAGCAATTTCATTTTGTTTCGCTTGGAAACTAGGTGTGAATGTTGCTTCCAGCATTAATATCTGTTTAGGCTTCAATGCCATCAGCAGATTCATTATTGAAGCAGTGGGAAAAAGCAAATTCTGGCAGACACAGTACTGTAGGCATCATGATGCATCACAGGCTGACACAGGCAACTTGCATATCCTATTGGCAACTGTCATGTCGCGTCATATTCGGATGCACAAGCTCAGTGGAAAAGATCCAAATCTTTTAGCATCATAACTTTCCATAAGGATGATAATTTTGTAATAATCAGTTTTCATGGCAACAGCAGTCTCTTGCATGATCTAAAAGTCTTGACGGGTTTTTAATGTTTCAAAACCCAAACACTGTAAAACACCCAGAAATGAGTGAAAGATAATCAGTCTAACGCATTATTTGTTCGGGGCCTAATTCTGTGAATTCTCATTTCTACTGATTGCAAGTTGGGAGCAACTATTGTATGTCTTGCTTATAAGCTTGATTCAGAAGCATTGCTGAATGAACAATGGCTTAGGGTATGGCAGCATTTCATGGTACATAAGACTGAGAGGATGACCTTGTTGTATGAAGAGAAGTCATGCACTGCCAAAATTGCTCATTGGCTAAAGTTGCTTATTTTTTATTGCAAAACCTATCTTGAATATAGGAGGTGTTTTCGCCATAATGTTCCTTTGAAATTCTAACCCATCCATAGCTTCCAGTTGAGGCCAATATTTGTGAATCGCAGGTAAGTTCTTCTGAATACCTGAGATCATTTTGACTCTTTAAGGTGGCTAATCCTTAGTAATTAAGGTTGTGTGTGTGTGTGTGTATGTGTGTGTGTGTGTGCGTGTGTGCATGTGCGTGCATACATGTGTCTGGCTTTCAAAGAAAGACATTTTCTTAGAGTTGTTTTGTCAGAAAAATAAACTCATGGAGAGAGTGTCTGTTCACTATTTTATTAATATTAATCTATTATTATGAAGGAAATAATGAGGAAATCACTAAGTGTATAGAGAAAGGCTGCTTGTACACTCCACAGGGGTTTACTTTGGCTTAATTCTCCCTAAATTGAAGCGGTGGATTTTTAAAAACCCCACTTCAACTTAAGTCAAAGTGAACCCCTATGGCGTGTACACAAGGGATGGGCCTGATCCTTACCTGCCTCTCCGGCGGGGGGTGGGAGCGGTCCCTGAGCTGCAGGGGGACTGGTGCTTTCCTCCGTGGCAGCGGCACCCCCCAGGTGACACCTGCCCACAGGCACCCAGCCTGGGAGGTCCCAGAGGGCACCACAGCCGGGGAGGGAAGGACTGGGCCCCCCATGCAGCTCAGGCAGGCTCCGGGGACAAAAAAAAAGAAAAGATCTGGATTGCTGCTTTTTTTTTCTTTTTTTCTTCAATGGAGCCTGCCTGCACAGCCCTTGAGCTGAACGGGACCCGGTGCTTCCCTCCATAACTAAGGGAGCAAAGTAAAAACCCTTGGCCATTTTTTTATTTTGCTGTGTCCCAAAGTTATTTAACGTGCACTGTGCCGCCGACAGCGTAAACAGCCGCACCATTAGAGCAGTGCAAAAGGGCATTTCAGCCGCTTTAAAGGCCAATATTGTGTCATGTACAAAGGCCCCAAATGTTCTTCTTTAGTTCCTGGTTCTGAGGATCGCACCGTGGAGTAACACTTTGCCTAGTGCAGGGGTGTTGACATCTGCAGTTTTCTGCCCTTTGGTAATTTTACCACCTTGTCATCAGTTGGCTGCTGGAAAAAAAAAGCAGTGCTAATATGAATAAACACATTTTGTTGGCACTTTCAGAGGTTTGTTTTTCTTCATCTGTTCCTAAGCTTTATTACCTTTGTGTGGGATTTCAGAGCTACTGAGAAACTCTTGTAAAATTTTACTGCCCTTTACTTACTATGGGGACTTGTCTGTATTGCTTAACTCTGACCTCACGCTGATGAAAATCAGAAGCATCTCTGTTCAAAGCAGGAAATATACAGAGCCCAAAGAGTCAGGTCTGGTGGCTATAGGCAGAGGTTGCACAATATGCATAATACAACACCGCTGACATTAAAATAACAGGTCATAATTGAAATACGCGTGAACGTTATAACAAACTGTTCTTCAGAGCAGTAGGTTTGAATAAAATCCTCTAAAACTCTGGGAATTTTTAGAACAGAGAAGAGTAAACAGCAATGTAATGCATGTTTTGCGTAACATAATAAAAATGCATGGATAACTTCATTTGACTTTAGTACATTTAGTTGCAATATCTATCTATCTCCTGGGCTTTCAAGGTCTGGTGTGAATACATGACTTAAAGCACAATTTTTCAAATGTGACACTTAATCCATAGATATAAATCATTGTGGCTCACTATTATATCATAACTGTCACTGGTATTTCTTGGTAGATAAACAGACATAAAATAATTACACTTAAGTCCATCAAAGTCAGTAACTTTTTATTTTGTGTTAAGTTACCTGAAGGTAGGTTTGTTGAGAAAAGTCAGGAAGTTCATAATATAGTACTCGTGGAAATGCTTCTTTGCTCTCCTTTTGACTTATCTAAATCTCACATAGACAAATATAAAGACAGTCTCATCTAATTGTGAAACGCCTGGCAGTATCAAGGAAGGGTACCACTAGCAAGTATCTAAGAGACAAAAAAATTCCCTTGAGTACTGACCTTGAGTGGCTTGATTGACTAGTATGGAAGCTTTCAGTTCACATTCATAGGCAGTTAAGATTTCCAAAAAGCTGGCAGGGAAAGAAATTAATAAATCACAGGTCCATGTGGAGTCTAAAGCAAAATATTTCTTCCTGGATTTTTCAAATGAAATCTCATATGGAAAAATCCCTTCCAAACGGTTATTGATTCAATCCTGCAATTTGATACCTTATAAAACGGCGATCTCATACTTCATGTGGCTTGCAGCAGATTTATAGTTCAAAGTGCAAAAACACAGGAAAAATATACGTTGCGCACACTTCTGGTCAGAGAAATTGCTTTAAATTGTGTATTGCTAAGAATTTCACACTTTCTTTGGTCTGAGAAGAAAAAAGAAAGTTTAATCGCCATTCAGGATTTATTTTCCATCTCATCCTGCATCATGGTGTACAATGGGCATGTCTACACATCACCATACAGCAATGGTCCTATGGTACTGTGCTTTAGTACTTCCTTTTGGCGCAGTACGGGTGGTTACTGCACTGTTCATACAGCACATGGTTAGATTTTGTCTCTACCTCGCTGTAGCGGCACACTGTACCAGGGGGAGCGTGCCACTATGGCAATGTAGCTGGTGAACACATGTAGACCTGTGTGACTGCTACATTGCCATAGTGCGCTATATGGTGACATAGTACATTGCTGCGTCGCCATTGGGCAATGTGTAGACACATCTGATGAGACTTTGCCATTTGTTTAAATGACAGCAGGATGAAGTCCTGTTTTTTTTAGCCCCTCAGAAGACAGATCTTCTGCTGTTGTAACTTGTCCTAGCTGTTATTGAAATCAATTATTTGCTTAGGGTTGGTAATGCTGTAGAGCTGGTACAGAAGGAGTATCCTATTTAACTATGAATATTTTCTTGGGTCTTAGCACAAGAAATCACTGTATTTGTGTGCACACGCATGCCTGGGTGAGCCACTCACGTGCATGTGCATAAATGTATTTAAACAAGCCCGTGCCTTAATGATCACTAATTGTGCACAATTCTTTACAATCTCTTACTGCCTTCTAGCTTGTAGTGATATACACAGCCCTATTCTGTGCTTAATTATTAATTTTATTTTAAGGAGTTGAACAGTCAATACCAGGATGTTTTATGACATGCAGAGTCTTTTCCTTACCCATATTTTCTCTACATGGACATAATGTAGCCCTTTCAAGAGCAAATCAATTACAAACAAAGAGAACGTGCTTGATTTGCTGCTTAAGGTCTCGAGCAACCAAGATGCAACGTTTGCAAGGAAGTAAGAACATAGTTGTTGTGTCCTATTGGTTATTGCGGACTAGGGCCAGTGCTGTGCCTTTCTCGGGACTTTTTAGGTCGGTGCAGAGCTCTGTACTTCCAGGAGGAAAGTTGGAAAATGGTCTCTGCCACCACTACCTTGATGCAGGGGTGGTGCATATTCAGGTCTGCAGGCATGAAGAGTTGAATGGCCTTTTGAAATGGCAAGCTCTCTGTCAGCCCCATGAAACACTTCCCATCTTCCTAATATGAAAGAGGAATGAAATAGAGGAGGTAATTTATACCTATGTAGGGGGGAGGTCCCAGAGTGACCCTAAATTATGATGGGCCCTAAAGTATATATTATAGGGCAATGATGTGCATGACAGAGTGGCGGGGCTTTGCTTATGGAAATGTATAGCTGTTACTGAACTTCATCTGCTTTTTATATATCAACATCTATATTTATAATCCTATATTTCACACTGTCGTTCCAAAGGCTTGCTTTAAAAACCATGCAGCACATTCTTTAAATTTCTGAATTATTTACTAAGACTGAACTGTCAATGGCTTTAAAATCAAAACTCTCCCCAAAAAACCAAGGGAGTTAGAGTAGGGCCATTGAGATTTCAGTATGCAGATTTCCTCCAAGCAGCCCTCAACCTTGCAACACAAAAATAGCTTGGAAAACACTTTATCATCTGCTTTTGCAAAATGCAATAAGGAATTGAACTGGGGCTGTGAATGTGATATAGAGGCTGACCTATCCAGACTGGAAGTGTTCAGAATGCCTGATTGTGCTTCTCTTTGCTGACTGGGAACATTTCAGCATGGGAAACTACTGAGCTTTATTCATAGGAGTCTAAAGGTAGATGCCATGTGAATGAATATATTGCTGTGTCATAACATTCCCTAAGGGGAATGAAGGGGTCCCCTATGAGGAATTCAATCAGATTCCCTTCACTAAATGCAGAGTGTCAGAGAAAAGAACTAGAAATATCTGAAGAAAAAAACCCACCTGAGTAGTTTGACTTTGAATAATTATAACAACTTCTGTCGGGATAGCTCTAGAAACCAACAAGAAGGGTAATGCCTTAGTCCAACCAGGAAAAAAAAAAGCCAGGGTATGCACCAAGACTGCAGCTATCACTTATCAAGCAGCACAGGCCTTTCAATGTTTAGGAGATCAGATTAACAGGACTTGACTATAAAATCAATTTGAGGATGAAATGATAAATTAGAGTAAAAGTGCACTCCCAGATTGAAGGAGATAAGGTCAGGGAATATGTGGAGAGGATTTACCTCTCAATAAGGTGGCCTGATTATTCTTTCAATTATGCTGGTAGCACCCTACACGTCAGTGGATTTATTTCTGATCGGTGCATCTGTGATAACACAAGAGGCTCACAGGTATGAAAGATGAGCGATGAGGTCGAAAACTGCATCTCGGTTTTATCCCAAAGATCAGTACACAACCATTTCTAGGCAGCACTTCCAAGACAAGTGGAAGACGAGGTCATACCCTGTTCACTCTCTGTTGCAGCATCCATTCTCTGCCACTGTGCGACACAAGATACTGGGCAAGGTGGACCTATGGTCTGGCCCAATAAATGGCAGTGCTTATGATTTTATGTCCTATGTAGCGAGCCTTAGGTATGAACTTGTGTATCATCATCATACTGCAACGGTGAAAGTGAAATCCTTCAGAAATGATTATTGTGTCTAGTGGTTTGAGGAGAAAAGTCTCCAAAGCACCTACTAGAGGATGTTCTGATTGTTTGTTCCTTGAGGGTACAGCAGAGCCAGAAGCCTTCTGAAATGAAGGCTCCAGAGGGTGAAATGAGAACAAAGAAGGGCAGTGCTTTCTTTACCAGTGCTAACAATAAACTAGGTGATGACTTATTCTTCAGTGAGCTGGACCATCAACTGTGCCAGCTTTGGCTTCTGCATAACTATGCCAATGTTCACCAGTGGAGGAGCTGATCATGCATTGAGGGGTCTAATACAAGCTGGATGGATAGTTTCCACCTTACATTGTGCAGCAAAGTAGTTTTTTTTTTAATGCAATGTGGTCAGCCCAGTAAATGTTATTGTGATGGGGAACAGAATCACTCTCTTTCCTCCCAAGTAGTTATAAGTAACCACCGAGCTCCTCTCTGAACCCATGACATTAAAATAATATGAAAAGCCTCCAGCCATGTGCGTGAGAGAAAGACGGGGAGAGGTGACAAACAGGAGAAACGTGAAAGAAAGAGGCAGAAGGTCACAAGGAAGCACCATGTGCAGAGACAGAAATGGGATCTTGAGGAGAAGCCAACAAGGATATCTTTTGGGTTCGGGGCTGGTTGAATGAAACTTAGAGCTGTGAACAGAAAACCAAAAACCTACCGCACACACAGCTAACTCCTGTTGTCCGATTCTTCCTGTGGGTAGGGCGATAGGACTTTGCACAATCTTTGTAAATAGGATTGTATCAAGGAAATAATTGACACATCACATCTTCCTCCTAAGGGAAGCAACCTAATGTACCCAGCCTTGAATTTTGGCTAACTACATGAGTCATAAAGGGGTAGCAGGCAGTGTCATGGAAATAATATATCTGTGAAATGGAAGAGAAACCACATCTCATAGAGGCATTATTGTACAAGAGGTGGAGTGTTTTTAATGTTTATTAACTTTGTGTGGGGATTATTTGAATGGCAGCAGGGCCCAGGGACCTGAGAGAGAATGAGAGGCCTTTTCTGTTAAGAGATTTACACTCCCGGATCATTAAAAAACTCACAACCCTCCCTCAAAATAACATTTAAAAAGCATGACAAGCATGTGTATGTATCAGATTAGGTTTAGACGCTGCTGATTAAAGTATCTAAACAGGCTGAAGGCAACTTTCTTATGATACAGGCCTTATCTAAGGCCTATTGAAATCCAAGCAGAGATTCCCTTTCCCTGGGACTTTCTCCAGAGGTTTCATTAAACTTTGAATCAAGGTCTAAATTTTGAACAAAATCCTGAGTGCAGTCTGCCCACCCAAGATAGCATAGCTTGGGACTCAATTCTCATCACAAAATACCTCCACAAAAATGGATTTTTACAGGGTTTTACAAGGGGAAAAAAATGAGCATTAGAGTGAACAGTTTCATTTCCTAGGTTGTATTGATTAATAGGTTTTTACAAGCGGTGAGTTGTTGAGACCAAAGAAAATATTGTTTTTACTGTGTTTTTTTCAAACTATGATTGAACTGAAAAGATATTATTTATTCACTGCCACTGAATAGCATTGTTTATTTATAATGTGAATGTATTCTGGTATTAGACACTTCCTATTACAGAATAAATGAATATGCTAAAAAAAACTCCTAAAGGCCATTTAAAAAGCACAGTTGACATTCACTTCTCTTCTGCCTTTCACGAACTTTACCGTCTAATCCTACTCTACCAGTTAGCTGCTTTAGGAAAAGTACCAGTAAAGTTGCCATATCAGCCTCTTTGCATTAGAAGAAAAAACTGACTGCTAGTAGATATGGCAAAACATTTCTGCGAGTGATCCAGCTCTGTAGCTTCAGGGTAGGAACGAATAAAGGCGGGTGTCTGGAAGAGTGCTGTGATTCCGGGTTGGCTTAATGGCTTTTGGAAGCCGTAGGCATCTGGGTGCGTAGCCAGATTCCTAGGGCTCAGTACTCAAAACCGGTCCAGAATTTCAAAGCTCAATCTGTGAGTGGGATTAAATCTTTTGATAAAGTTGAACCCTTAAGGCACAATGCGGTCTTTGTTGCCTGCTCTCTGGTCCTGCCCGGACGATCTTGGTCGCTGATCACTTGTCCTTGATGAGCAAAACAAGAATCTACCTCTATTCTCATTGTTCATCCTAGGTATGTAAAATGTAAACCCTTTGGGACAGGAATGGATGGAAGGGCGGATGAACGCAGGCCAAGGACTGAATGATGCAGTTACCATAAAAGAGCAGGAGAGTACGTATAATTGGCTGTCAAGTTTTGTGAGCTCTTAACTAACTTTTTAAACATTGGTACATGACGTGTATTGTTTAGATACACGTTACGGAACAGCACCAAAAATCATCGTTTTGCTAGGTTAGTCGCCTCTTTTATCGTGGTAGGTTTTGATTTATTGTGGCAAGTTACACCACCTCCAACATGTTTTATTTTCTCCACTGACTTCAATTAAGAGTGGCTTTGAGCTTAGAAAACTGGTGAAACTGGATTTTTCCTAAACCATAGTAAATAATTCATCTGATTTTGTCCCATTTATTTCTATCTGGAGGTTTGAGGGAAGCACCCCACTACATTTAAAAGGTAATTTCTCATGGGTATTTGTGAATGTGAACCTTACATCAGGGTTTACTTATGTGCATTACTTTTAGATTTGCTCTCAGCAGCTTGAATGGTGATGGTCAAGGACTGTAAGACCTGGGTAAGTAAAGAAAGGGAGAAAAAAAGTTGAAATATTAAAGCAAAGGCAGAGAAGAACTGGAGGAAAATGTTTGGATTATGACACAGAGATAAAGTAGAAGCCAAGCAAAATGTACATGTCTTAGTAAGCTCTGTGCTTAGCTGTTCTAGACTATAAAGTTTGCATCTGCATTTAAACAGCTAGTAAATGTCTGAAATCAAAGTTGACTTATTGCAGGCAATTCCAATTTGCCACAGGAAGGCAAAAAATGGCACGGCAAATGGGGGAGCGCCCATGATAGAAAGGGAGAGGTCTTAAAACAGTTCGCATCAAAAGGCACAGAAAGAAGGGCTCCATCTCAGCAGAGCTGAAAGGGATTTTATCAAGACGTGGTTCAGCTTCTCCCCTGCCGTAGCTGTGCGTAAGATCTGGGGAAGGCTCAAAATGCTGCTTCTCCACCCCGCAAGGCAGTGCAGAAACTGGAGGGCAGCGTGCTGAACACGGTCTACTTTCTGCCAAGGCGGGAGCCAGCCTTCTGGTACGCATTTCCCAAGAGTTCCTGTGCTCTGATGATCGCTGAGTCAACCAGATGTACTGTATTTTCTCGCTTGAAAACACAGGCGGCTGCAACCAAGGTGGGCGGGGAGAGCAAAATATTGTGGCCGCTCTATCAGTCTAAGTGCAGGACACTCAGATGCTGCTGAATGAGGCAAAAATGCCCAGTCCTCTTTTTTTTGAGCTGATCTGGGTGGCTAGTCAGCAGCACTCACCAGCTGGTGGAGGCTGAGCCTTTGCTGGGGTAAAAAGAAAGAGTCCACACGTAGGGAGTCCCCTGTGCAGCACATGCAGCATTACTTTCTTCCCGCACAGCCCATCCAGCAAGGGCTTGCTTGGCAGAAGCTGTTGCTACCATATTTTCTCATTTGAAGTACACAGCCCAATTTCCAGCAGCTGCTTTTTTTTTTAAAAGGGTGCATGTTGTATGCAAGAAAATATGGTAATTAGGGGGCATATGCTGCAGTGTGGGCCCTTTACATCCCATCTGAGGGTTTCTGCCCTAATTGTGTTGG
>NW_017728998.1:8071079-8073769 GCF_001723915.1 Gavialis gangeticus | reverse complement strand
ACTGTCTTCTGTTTGTACAGTTACTAGAAAGATGCACATTGACCAGACACTAGAGTGCACTCTAGCTCAGCGGCTCCCAAAACGGTACATGTACCACCGATGATAAACCTGTCAGTGGTATGCGTGACCAGATTTATTATAGGTACTTTGTGACAAAAATTTGCTGGTGGTACTTAAGGTTGTATGATTTTTAAATTGGTGGTCTGCCTGTTCCCTGACGTGTGGTAGTTCTAGTAATTGCTATCTTATGCTTTTCACCTACACTAAACTGTTCAATGCCTACCATCATTTACTTGAAACCATTTGTTCCAAGGGAATGTGTAATATTGCATTATGAATTATGCTATATGACATATAAGAGTATATTATGAATTGGCAGTTAGAATATTAGAATAATTAGATTTTTTTTTTTTATAGCTGGTGGTTGTGATCCAGGAAGCAATTCGTGCTTTTTAAAATAGACTTTCCTGTTAGAAAAGGAGACACGCCACTCTAGTAAAGCATATTTTGCCATTGCTCCAAAATGTAGGCATCATCCTGGCTAAGAACACATACCTGGGTCAGCAAATGGCACAATACAAACCTGTCCAGACCTCTGGGTAGCTTATTCGGCTCCTACGAGTGAACATTTGCTCATTTGCAGGCATGTGGTGCTTCAGCCCAACCCCTGTTAATCCCCAGAGTGGAGTCTACGACTCCATCCCATGTGCACCCTGCGCAAAGACATCAGGGGATGCAATGAGTGTGTGCAGTGACTTCCAGACATCTGAATAAGGCAGGTTCGTTTCTTGGCTGTCTGATAATCTGTCAGCCGGGAGGAACTTAAAAGGACCATGAAGTGGAAAGAGAAAGCTCAAGACAGGCAGATCCAGGAACTCATTCGGTCAATGAAGCCTCGGAAGGCAACAGAGCCGTCACCACCTTCCACCCTGCTCCCCTGAGGCTGCTGCAGGTTTTTAAATCAGGAGATTAAAAAAAATGGTTCAGGACCATGTTGTAGTAACTCCTCTCCCATGGGAACCTTGCTCGTGGGGCACTGATGGCCTTCATTCCTGTGCCTGATTGTGCAAATTATGCAGTTAAGCTGGATGGGAAAGAGAGGCAAAAATTTTAAACTTTTTTTTTTTTTAAATGTGAAATGTATTTAGTGTGTTATGGAACATAAGAGATGCTCAGCAGGTTGGCAAGTTCCCAAATGAGGGGGGGGAAATTAATCTATTTATCCATCCCTGTTTTTGGATGAAATTAGAATGCTAACTAGTTCTAGTCATTAAGATTGCAAGTCTTTCTAGCCATGTCATCCCAGTGCAGGATTTGAATCTTTATCATACTAGCATGTGGCTAGTTTCATTGAAAACTCTGTTACCTTTTAGAGCATAAAAGCCCAAGCTATTGGACTGCTGGCATTTTTTGATGAGCATTAGCTGGAGAACAGATTTGACTTTAAATTCCTAGGTGTGTGGCAATTGAGAATTGGAACATTACAAATCAAACTCCTCTGTGCAGACATCTGGGGGCGGTTGATTTGCTCTCTGCATCTTAGAGGTGTTCAGACCCATATTGATTACCGGCTTTTATGTATTCATGTACATAACTTAAGTCGGGGAAGAGTAGTGTAGTGAATCTAATGTAAGCTCTCTTGAGTGAAGACCATGATTTTGTTTTATGTTTTTTTGCAATGGAGTCCTTGCATGTGATCGGGATTCCTAAGAAGCATGGCAATCAAATAATAAATACTAATGATTATGTTGATACACATTTTCATCGTATCTGTTTCCTAGCCATGTATCCCTTTCCAATGAAAGACAAGTTGCACATACAAGCATGCTGCTGAAACTCCTCTTAATCTGGCATCTTGTTTTGGCAAGCAATATGTATGCAAGACAGTCATGATATGTGACTCATCATTGATGTACTCCATATCAAGGTAACGCATCCATTTGCTAAGCAGTTTGGACTTAGCATTTTCTACCAACGATTACCACAGAAAGGAGCGTTCATCACAGGACGAGCCCAGAACAATCTAACCGAGCAGTATCCAGGCCATACACCTTCAAATAATGCGCATTCACATCCTGACTCTTAGGCATTTCATAATTCACTGCCTTGCCTGGAGCGGCAGATACATGAAAGCATTTAACATACTTTTCAGCCACACAGCACTCTAACCTACAGTATTTCTATGGACAATACATAACTCATTTTTAGTCCATGAATAATTTCTTCTACCAAAACACATATAATGCTGTCTTGAAAAAGGTGAAGTACTAGGACTGCTCAAGTTTGACCTGGCCATAAATTTTTACAGTACGCATGCTTTATTGTAGCATTCAATAGAAAATAATGTCTCATTATTTCTTCTTCCATACATAACTGATTTCTGAATGATTGCTAACTCTCCATAGGTTCCAGCTGTTCTTAGCTGGACTTCATCTATATTTTAGGCCTCACACATTTACTTTCTCATGTTTTGAAATATTTGGCACGAGCCATCAGACTTGAATCATTTGGCTGATTAACACAGCATGGCATATCATGCAATCATGATAGCAACTGGGCATATATGGCACTTTGAGCTCAACCAGGAAATAAGTCCCTGAACCAAGCTATCATTTCAGAGGAGCGACTTGCACAGAAATTTCTGATACAATAGACATTCAATAAACATTTCCTGCCCGGGGGGGGGGGGG
>NW_017728998.1:8057935-8070909 GCF_001723915.1 Gavialis gangeticus | reverse complement strand
GCCCGGGGGGGGGGGGGACCTGGACCCGATGATCTACAAGGTCTCTTCCAGCCCTTGACAATCTACGACTCGATAAACGTTCAGTCATTTATTTCAGTGAACAAAAGTAAAATGGGACTCTGTTGCAATGCTTAGGGTGCAATGCAGATGTATCCATCCCTGTTTATCTTCCCTGGCAAAGGCAAAACCCCATCTGACTGATGGAACCGGAAATCCACCCTATTGCTCCACGTCACACATTTTCTCCTTTTATCACTGATCCATCATAGACCTGCAGCCATTATTCTGTAGGATTCCTCTCATGAATGGGACCTCTCCAGTACATATCTCCAGCCCACATGGTTATGTTTTGCTGGCATATCCAGTGTAATGATCCACAAGGTAAGGTAGGTAACACTCTGACTTCTGACATTTGAAAATGCCCTGCATGAGTGAGACATACAAGTGGGCAATCAAAAGCAGATTCTGTAGGATAAGAAATTATTGCCATCCGCAAATTAAAAAAATACATAAAGACCGCAATCATTAACTCTACCTAAACATCCCATCTATCGAGGAAGGCCTTCCATTTTTTTAATAACAGCCATGTTAATATTTGCCATTACAATTCAACTGTAGTTGATTGGAAACATAACAGACCTTTCTTCTTACAATTTGTTTTGCTTCCCTGGGGCTTGTTTTCTTTAAAGTACAAATCAACAGTCAAACATGTAATTAGATATGATGAGTTTAGTACCAGCACAATACATTTCTCTGCACCGTTTTCCAAAAGTTGCTTTTCTGCGGTAGCAGTGCAGAGACAGTAGACATTTGCTGGATTTTCTCTTTTATCTTCTTGTCTCTTCCTTTTTTTTGGTTTAGTATTGCACTAAAGTAGCCATCGCTCTTAGCAGTGCTTGGTTTTGCTGGTGGGCTTTTCAACATACATAGGTATATCGAGATTCTTAGCTCGGTGGATGACTAGAGAGTGCAAAGAGAAGCCTTTTCCACAGTTCAATGCCCATTCAAAACTGGCCACCCCATCCCTACAAATACATGAGAGCCACTGAGGAAAATGTACCTGAAAGAGCAGGAATAGTCTACAGTCTTTTAAGTAGTGCCAAATAAAGATCCTATATAGAGTAAGGAGCATGTACAAACTTACTTGCATAAGTTATCCTATTAGCTACCATGGGACTAGTCACACAGCCTGGGCTTACAATCAGCAAAGGACTGTGAACCACTCTCCTTCATGCTGAGTCCTCTTTATAGCACTTTGGCAACATAAAGTTGCCTTCAAGTGGTAATGCCTGTAATTTAAATTCACTTTGAAGTCTTTGTGCACTGTCAGTGCAGTGGACCTTATGTAAGAGAATCTTTTCTGATGTATTGATGTAGAAATGTAAGTCCAGCTATAGCCTCGCTTACCTCAGAACACAGTGGTAAAGTCAGAGACCCCCCCAAAAAGGATCTAGGAGGTATTTTTCCAGCCTGGTTCACATCTCTGGGAGCCTTCCCCTAGGCTTTGTACTTCTGTCATGATTTAAAGGCACAGTTTAGCTCTGTGTTCCCATGTGCAGTGTTCCTAGCCATTATAAAGTGTGTTGGGGGGGGGGGCTGCCAAAATAATAACATTTGCACAGAAATGTTTCCATAAAGTAGAGCATTTCTCAAAGGCGATGCATTGATAATAATAATAAAAAAGGAAGAATTCTTCCTAATGATACTCCTGAGCCTAATTATATAATTTCCCTTTAATAGATGTGAATCACAGGAACAAGGGCCAAAGGATCCGATTTACAGAGTCTAATTTGGGATGTCCTGAAATGTAGGTGCCTAAGCCTGAGACATCTTAGACCAGAATCTGTAGTGCTACAACTCCAGTTGACTTGACCTGATCAAAACAAGGCCCCTAAATTTTAGCCTCCAGTCTAAAGGCCACTTTTAAACATGTGATCCTGAGCAACTTTTTGGGGTTTTTTGTTGTTCTCCCGCCCTGGCAGGGGGTCGGGCTAGAAGATCTACTAGGTCCCTTCCGACCCTTAATCTATGAAACTTGGCCAATGAGAAATCTGGGATGGGGCTAGGAATAGACCTCATCTAGCCAGTCATGTAGGTTTGTCATCACCACAATACCTTGACATTCATTGAAAGTTAGGGTTGGAAGAGACCTCAGCAGGTCATCTAGTCCAAATTCAACCCAACAAACACAGCAGCAACTTGATTCTTTGAAAATAGGCTAAATATCCCGATACCATTTGCAGGATGAGAGCTTCTAAAAAGTATCTCGGTAACTCATGACAAAAACATGTTTAGAAAGTCAAAAGCAATGTGCCTACATAATTCAGAGAGCTGCATCTATTACATTATGTAAGGCACGCTCTTAAGTACAGTACTTAACCTTCACTTATACATGATAAAATACAGTAACTGTACAACTAGATGGGGGCAGGAGTTACAGTAAGGATCCCCCTGGGAACTGCAAATGGAAATGACAGGTAATGAAGCAAAAGGTCCTCAGATCATCTGGTAGTTGAACCTAAAAAAAAAATCTATGTTAATAGTAATTTTATCTGTCAGCTCAAATGTTCCAGGTTCCTCTCCTGGCATCTGACAAAAAAAGAAAGAAAGAAAGGAAAGGTTATTAAATGGTAAATAACAAAATGCCAAGGAGCTTTTTCCCAAGAAACCATCTGCTCCAATTGCTACAAGATTGTGCAGGCATTGTGTTTTGCTTTCTGGTGCCTACGGGAAGTTATTCCCTAATATTTCTAAGCCAACTTATAGGCCAAATAAGCAATCAGCAGATTGATAGTTACAGCCTTTGGAGCAATGAATTGGCTGGTGAAATATCCATCTAATCAATGACTAACCCTGAGAGGTGCAAATAGATGGTGCAAATGATTATGGTAGTAACAAAACTGCCCAGAAGGTACAACAAATAAAGCAAGAATATTAAAATACAGCATCGCAATAACTACACCTTTCCCGAGAAACAGAGCCTAAAGTGGATATCTGCAAATCATTGACAGAACTATAAAGTTGCTGATTTTTCAGACATTTGTTCCTCAGCTTGGTAAGTGAATATATATTGTTTAACATGATAATGTAGCAAGCTGTTGTTTTGTGGCTTGAAAGCCAGCTGTATTTGATTGATGCTAGGGCTGGAAGTATTTATAAAATGACACTGAATTAGAAGTAGTCAGTTTATGAGTCTGGGGAAATGAATCTTTTATGAAGAATAAAACTTTATGATGAAGGAGTAATACCAGGGATGTATGCATCTTAAATTAAATTCATTTGGACTGCAGTCTACATTATAGATCTGTTTGCAATACGAGAAAAGTACATGTGTCCAAACCCAAGCCATCAGTCTTTACTTGCCTGCGTTTTTTGGGCAGTATAGTTCAAAATGTGATCATTTGATGTTGGGTTTCATCTCTAGTGTAGTTTAACATATATGCATACAAGCACTGTGATCATTCCAGACAGCTCCTTTGTTCAATACAGCACATAAAGTTACCAACTTTCAACAGGGAATGTGGAGACTATGCATTCTCTGAAAGCAGTAGAGACATTCAAGGAGGTGGTCAGAGTTAATGGGTTTGGCATCACTGTTAAGTTGAAATTTTTAAAGTGAAGTCCTCAACAATGAACTCCCAGGTTAGCTTGTATGTATATTCCCAAACTATCTTCCCTAATATATGTGAACAGGGTTCCTTCCTGGTTTGGCTACACAAGTCTTTCTAACAGCTTGTTTGGGCCTATTGATAGAGCTATTCTATATCCTTGTGCAGTAGGATTCCACAAGTGCTCTGAAGCACAGCTCTGCCAGGCAAATTCAGGCTCTGGGGACACATCAACATGAGCCATTTACTGTGGTATTTGCCTAATTAGCTCTGCAGTAAAACATCAGCGTCTACATGTGCAGTATGATTTGGCTGGAGTAAACTAATTAACTACACTATAGGATAGTACTGCCAGACACAAGTTTTACAATTTACTCTGCTCCACGGCACGTGTAGATGCTGACTGGGCTGGCTGGGGCACAAGGGTGCTTCAGTGCGGGGGCTGCTTGCCAGCTAGCCCCACACTGAAACACCTTCGTGCCCCAGATAGCCCCTCCCAGCATGTTGAGCCAGGTCGGAGCCACCCTGGAGTGGCAGGCTGACCCCTGGGGCCCCCTGCCAGCCAGGGCTGTTCTTTCCTACTTCAATATGCTGCAGTCCTGGGCGCAGCTGCAAAAGTGGCACCTGGGAACAATAAACTCCAGTGTGAACTGCGCTGGAGTTTATTCAACCACATTAAATTGCATGTGTATGCGTGTAGGGGTGTGTATGCGTGTAAGGGCCCCGTATGTGTGTAGGGGTATAGGTTGTAGCCGTGTTGGTCTAAGGACATAGGCAGACAAAGTTCTTTGGGTGAATCTGATATCTTTTATCAGACCAACTTCAATGGTTGGGGGGAAACATTTTTAACAAGCTTTTGAGTTTAAAAACCCTTTGTCAGGCTGAGGAAGCCTCTACAGTTGGTATGTGCTCTTCCTGGATGGAATGAATAGTAAAGAAGGCAGTGTGTGGGTATGAAGAAGCGATAAATATAGCAACATTTTACAGATAGTGATCTTGAAGTTGTATCAGTTATCACTGAACTTTAGAAAACCCCATGTATTTGGCTAATTTTCAATTTTTTTATGCCGACACTTAGAAGCAGTAACTGATGCTTAAATAGCACAGTGATGGCAATGGAATATGAACGTCTCGGGTTCCTTAGAAATAACTAAGGTAGAAACAAAACATCTTGGGTCTCTGCAGCTTTTTACCATCCATATCGGTGCAAAAAAAATGTAAAATGCTGGCGTCAAGATTTGGTAGAATATTACGCTCACTTTCTGTGGTGGAAGTGACTGCGTGATGTATTGTTTCCCTGCATGCTTGTTAAGATGAGGCATAGGAATCAGCAGTATTCACAAGAAATCTTAAGAGAACCATAGCTACTAGGACCTGCTTCATCACTGCATCACATCAATTTTATGCCAGTGTAATTGGAAATCTGGGGAGCTGTACTAGTGCTGAACTGGTGTGATAGAGCTTTGACAATTCTGCAGGCTGGGAGTTTCAGAAGAGCCTTTGTGAAGTATGAACCCAGATGCCAATGAATCTCAGTGGGCTCCTAATTCCTTTGGGTTCCTTTGAAGCACTCCTCCTTAATTGCTATTTATTTCTCTTGAATTTTTGTTGCTTGGGCAGTCTTTATGGCACATTCTCTCTAAGAGGAATAATAAGCCACCCATTTTGGAGTATAAAACCTAAAAACCTGCACAATCTATTTTAAGGTCTCTCTGCTTAGGAAATGAGAATGCCTTTTCTTTCTTCTGAGCAGAAAGTGACAATATTTTCCTTTTTTTGCTGAAGAAGTTGTGAACGAAGTGGGTGAAATATCAAGGCTAGGATCATTTTGTAATATTGGAAAACATGGCAAGGCATCCAGTGGTAAGCTTCTTTTTGAGCTGTCTGACCTTTAATCACTGGTGAATAAAACCAACATGCTGTCAGATCTCTGTTATATTTCTCAAGGGGATAACTCTGCCTGAAGTAGCAATGAAGCAAAACCTTTGAGAGCTTATATTCAAGGTCACTACAGCAAGAGGCATCACTTTGAGCTCTGAGAAAAAAAAAACAACAACAAAAGGGAAGGGGAAAAAGGCATTTCTGACCCAGTCGGTAGTTGCTTGTTGAACAGAATTCTAAGCTATTGTTATATCCTCTGACAAATGAAGCTGCCTCAAAACTTTTAGACAATACCCCATTGCTATTTGTTTGTTAAGTGTTCATTGTGACTTCAGCTATCCTTGAAGAACATTTGGGTTTTTTTTTTTCCATTGCTAAGACATGGGGAAATTCGTGGGGCAGAAATGACATGCATTACATGTATCCATCAGCTTCAGTCCTATCTTGTTACACACATGTAGTTAAACTCCATTGGTGCAGGGCTTGTTTGCATGACAGCGCTTCCCCGGTGTCACTGAAAGTCTGTTTTTAAACTCATTTAGTTACATCAGTGCAAAAGGCTCTGTGGACATCATGATAAGGATAGCTCCTTCGGGCATACAAACCTTTTATATAATGTAAAGTGTTATATTTCAAGCAAGTTTCATCTTAATGAGCTTAAAAGTAGCTCCCCCCATCTAAGCTTAGACCAGAATGGCAGAAGAAAGGGTTAGCTATTACATAAGAACTGAAATCTGAGAAGGAAGGTTTATAATTGGCTTTGAGGTTGCGGTTCAGACATTAGATGATTTGGTTTTCCGTTTTAAGCAATTTAAACTTAAATTACAGAGTTGATTGACTTCGGTAGATTGTTTTAGTTGGGATTTATAAGCCAAAGGACAGCCACCCTTTCCGACTCGCCTCTTGGAGCTTATGTAAGGATTGATAATATTTTTTAAATTAATTTGATGATTTCACTTCCTTCCAATCCTGAGATAATTTGTTTGATGCGTTGATTTGATTCTGATTGGGTAGTATTTTATTCTCCGCTTAGTTCAGAATCCTCACAAAAGCTAAGTTATAAGTAATAAGCTTTCTTCATTTAATTTCAGTTGGAAAGTTTTAATAACATGGAAAAATAAAATTGAAACCAAATTGAATTGATTTACTAAGTAACATGGGTCCAGAAACTTTGAAGACTGGGTTGAATAACTGGACAGCTTAAGTGCTTGACTACTTTCCCCTGTGTTTCCCACAATGCTTGGTGTGAAGTAAATGTGCAATTTGGTAGCAATGAGTAGAACTTTACACTGATTTCACATAGGGGAAAGGACTGCACAGCATATTATTTCTGTGGAAGGCTTTTATGATAATACTTAGCAATTATCAGCATTCACAAGAAAGGCTAGAGAACCATAGCTAAGATATAACAGTATATTCTAGGTAGACAGGTACTGAGAATAAGTTCCTCATGCCAAGGACAATTTGGGAGTAGAAGTATTTTAATCATGAGGCTGATATGGTAAATTTAGGATGTTGAAATTGAGATTAGAAAAGTACATGAATCCTATATAGCAGAGCAGTTAGTCACCCTAGGGTGCCCTGAGAGCCTTTCAGGGGTGCCTCAGGGTGCCAAGCAATGTTAGCACTTTTAGGAGTGCAAACATGAGTCTCAAGATAAAACTGGAGATTTCAAACAGGAATCCTTAGCTTTAAACACATTCTGATTTGTTGTGGTCTTTCTAAGTTCTTTGCAATAGGGGGATTGCTCTATCATTCTTCTGTCATCTAAAAACAAGTGACAACTAAGAGCTGGCATTTTCTGAAGGGTACATGGGTCTACCAAGGGGTGTCTTCGAGTCTAAAAAGGATTACCACTGTAGTAGAGTCTTTGATTAGAAGGTGCCTGACATCCAACCAACCCCTCAAATGTATGACTCTTTAAGACAAAAATAAGGGTGTACCCATATGCCAATATCATCTATGTTTGGTATAGTATCCTGGGTTGTTGGTTGTAGCTGCCTTGATCTGAGGACATGGGCAGACAAGGTCCTTTGGGTAGATGTAATATCTTTTGTTAGACTAACGACTAACTAAATAGTTGGAAAAATTGTTCGTTGCAAGCTTACAGGCACAAACACCTTTCTTTTTGGCATAGGAAGCACCAAGAAACTTTCCCTATGCTTGAAGAAAGGCGTGTGTGCTTGAAAGCTTGCAAAGAACAATTTTTCCAACTATTTAGTTGGTCTAATAAAACATATCACATCTACCCAAAGAACCTTGTCTGCTTATGGTATCCTCTAAATTTACACTCAAATAAACCATAACTATACACATTATTTTACTGGACTCATTGCATAAGTAGCATTGATGTGACTAGCAGTAAATCACAGTTTTGGGCTAGATACATTTGCCTTTTGTAGGGTAGAGATGCACAACTTTTGTTGCCACTCTTGCAACACAAGCGGTAACAGGAAGAAAAATGGACATGCTAAATACCAGATGAAAATCTTGTTGGCTTCCCTGAGCTGATGCTGGCTTACAGCCAGCAGTTCTCACATATGGAAATAGAGGTGTCACATCATTGATGTGAATAACCATATTATATTATGTTTGTCCCCCTCCTTTTTTAGGAACTATCGTGATGCGCATGACAGCCTTCGATGCTGATGACCCTTCCACAGATAATGCTCTGTTGAGGTATAATATCCTTAAACAGACCCCTGACAAGCCTTCTCCAAACATGTTCTACATTGATCCAGAGAAAGGAGACATTGTGACAGTGGTTTCACCTACGTTGTTGGACCGTGAGGTAAGTGAACGTTTCATCATTTCAAAGCGTATGCCTTGTCCATCCATTCTTCCATCATCAACGAAGCACATGAGCATCCATTTTTATGATACTTTTCTGTTGCATACTTTCTAATGGAAGTTGACATTATCGAAAAATTTACTGATGTGGAAATTTGCTCGATGAAGTTTGATATTACATATCACTTTTCTGACTTATGCATTAGGGTTTAGATACCATTCTCATCATGTGTGCATCAGGCAGTCCAGCAATTGTAGGTGATGCTTTTGGATGTGGTAGAATTTCCTCTTGCATAATAAAGGACAAAACAATTCACAAAAATACACCAGCATTTAGAATTTAAAGCTCTAGTCATCCATTGGTTATTTTTTCTTATCCGGTCTTTTATGAAATTATGGGGTGGGGAGAGGTGGGATGGCCTTTTTAAAAGCCGTCCTGTCTTGCTGGATGAATTTCATGAAGGAATACTTAATTCCTATCATCAAAAACCAAGTGCCACCTCTTCCTGCCATAGAAAAGTAATTTGAAAGGGCCAGATGGGCTGTTTGGTTTTGTTTTTTAAGGTGAGCAATTAGGATACATTATTTTTGGACTTTTGTTGCTGTCCTTTAACATTCTGAAAGCTCAAATTCCTCCAACAACTATATCAAGTGACATTCAGAGTAGTTCTACTCAATCCATTTTTACCGCTGTGGTCCATTATTAACAGAAGCAAAAGCTAATATCTGCAATAATTGTAGATAAGTATCAGCTTCCCTCCATAAGCAGAGGACCTCAGGTTCCCAACCTTTCCACCATTTTCTGAAGTCCATTTAGGCATTTTTATTCCTAATGGGTAAACAACCCCAAGATAAAAACAATTTACTGGAAATTGGAAAATCGATGGAAGAAATGAACAATCCTTCCTTTCCTGGTATGTTCCTAAGGTCACTCGTGATACGTGAAATAATAATGCTATTTACATACAAGGAATCTGTTCAAGATCAAATGAGATTTCTGCTTCTCAGCATATCCAGTAGCAGGATTTGAACTCCCTGTGATCTCCTAATGATATTTGATTCGATATCTTTGTCTGGAAGGTATCATAATTCAATCGCAGTGGAGATTGTTGTCGTTGCTGTATATAGTGACTGTTTTAATAAGCAAGTGGGACCGATACAAAACTTCTATGCTGTAACAGTGTTATCTGCGTTTCATTATTCAAACTTGAATAGCACATATTAACTTCAACACAAAGTTAACAGTTATCTGCATTTAGGTTTCGACATAACATTGAATATTCAGGACATAGGCTGATCAATCTTCTGTAGCCTTCTTTCCTGAAGGTCGGTGGTCTCTGACAGTTACCATTATATGAATAATTTTGAATGAGCCAGGGCTATGCCCATATATTTTTCCTGCTTACAAAGCTAACTCACAGTAAAAGGAATTTCTGTCCCTTTGGAGCAATACAGCTGAGGCACTCTTGGTTTTTTTCAGTCCAAATCCTCTTTCCTGCTTAATGCCAAGGTATATCCATGCCACTTTCTCCCAGGAAGAACCTTCTAGGATGCTGGTGAAGTAGTGGATAAGAGTCGGTCCTGTTTTTCACTCCCTTGTTGAATTAAGTTGCAGTGCTTTTTGTATTGCTTACTTGCATTGCTGTATTTTGTCTGAGCCATTATTATAGATCAGGGCACCTTTGAACTCAATGTTACAAACAGAGCACAAAAAAATAGCCCGTTTCCAAGGGACAAAACAAAGAGATAAAAACAGGCTGATGGCCAGGGAGGAGAAGGCAGTCTTGGGTTAGCAGAATGGTCAGAAGTCTCAACCCACTGGTAACCCAACTCCCTTTAAGACTGTTATGGGCACAATGGCAAAAAAAATGTTTTGAGCCAAGTTTCGAAGGTGGCCAATGAGTGAGCTCCCTGCATACAGGGAACACAATGGCTGCAAAGCAGTCCCTATGATGATTTTGGGGGTCAGTTGCCCTCTCCAAAGAATATGGGTGCTGAGGGATAGGGTTTGCAGGTGAGTTGCTCAGAGTTGGAGATGCACTCAGAATTTGCAGGTGGAAACCCCGCAAGGCAGCTTCCTGTTGAAACTGGTATGTGATGTCTCAAGGTTGAAAAATCCCCAAATTTCAGGAGAACTGTGAAATAACACAAAGGAACCAATTGTTTCTTAGAAATCTAACCTGAAAACACAATATAGCTGCTGTGCCAAATCTTTAGTTACAAGAAGCCCAACAGAGAGTTGATATGTATCTTTCTCTTTTCTTTTTTTTTTTAATTGCATATTTCCTCATCTGAAACACAAAGCACAATTACCAATCAATAGGGAATATTCTCAGTTGCTTTGTGTGTGTTTGTGTGTTGAAAAACGTGCTGGTCCTGGAAAGCAACTGGGGAAACAGTAGTTGAATTTAAGGTAAAAATATGAGAAGGCTGAGACGGGAGTCAAAAAAAAAAAAGTCTAGTTCTCATTATTCAAATATGCATTCTCTGGAAGTTGATATAAACTGTTTTAAAGCAACTGTGTTAAAGCGCTGATCAAAGTTACCCCATGTTTTCCGGCTCTTTTATTAATTTTAGCCATTGCTTAGATGTATATGCTTATGGGAAGCCTTCCAGTTGACTTAAGCTAAATTGACAGAATGTAAATTGCTAATTTTTTATTTTAAGTTTAGTTTCTTTCATGTTTGTGTATCATAGAGAACAGGAAGCTGAGGATATTGCCCAAGGGGGGATATGGAGATGTAGAGGTACAAGGCATCTGGCAGTTTTTGATTTCCCTTTTGAACATAAGCAGTAACCCATATTATTTTTTCATGCTTCTACATTTTAAGAGGAGCTGCTGTGAGACAGCACTGGGAATTCTTGTTCCTAGGCAGAGATTCAAGATCCAGGTATTCACCCTAAAATGAAACAAAGTCAAGCAGGGTGGAGAGCTCAGCTTTATAGCTGAGTAAACATATCTGGGTGAATGATCGGCTCACAATGGAAGGGCAAACCATTATGTTAATATGCATTTCAAGGAGATAAATATTAATAAATCTTGTTGGCTGGTAATTACTCCAAAAAATAAAAAGAAAGTTTTAAAAGGGGCACTTAGGTGTTTTTGTTTTTTTTTAAATTTCTGATTGGCTACCAGCTCAACCCAGAAAAGGGTGCATTTTTTTTTTTTGTCCGTGCACGCTTTGCTCCAAATGCAGACTAGTTCAGGTAATGTTCTAAAACTTTTAGAAAGCTGTCATTAAAAATCAGGCAGTTTTGAGACTTTCCATTAACTGGGATTGTGAATGAGGGAAGGCCAAAAGGAAAGCGAAGTATTCTTCTCGCCTGGAGGTGATTCCAGAGCTACTCCGTGAATCAGTTAACAGGAAGATTTTGTGCAGTTACAATAATCAACCTCTCTTTTGTTGTCAAGTGTCCAGAAATTGCAATGCTCCTATCCTTTGGTATCTGGAGGTAAGAGGTTTGATGCTGCTGTGAGCTTAGGTGTCCTATACTAATGTTCTTTTTACAGAGCTCTAGGCTGTATGTAATTTCATGTTCAGTCATCACAGTGCAGGAGTGGTATCATTATAGTATCGAACAGTATTGTTGGTCAGTGTTTGAGGGTCAGGCCTAATTCCCTTGAAAGCTGATTGGACTTTTCTACTTGGACTTCAGTACGAGATGGATTGTAGGGCTGTGCAAAGCTTTGGGTAGTGATTCGATTCGGAAGAGATTCGGCCCGATTTGGTGGCCAAATCCCCGAATCTGAATCAATTCAGGGGACCAATTTAAAGGTCTGAATCAATTCAAAGCTCTCCAAATCTTCAGAAAATATTCAGAGAGCTTTGATTCAGGAAGTCCCCAGTGGCTGCAGCAGGGAGCTGCAGCCATCTTCCCGCTGGTAAGTACTTGGGTGGGGGGAGAGGGGGCTGGGGGAGGGGACCCTGGTGGGAATCAAATTGGGACAGTGATTCAAATCACTGAATCGAATCACTGTTCCCCAAATCGGCTGAATTCAAATCCAAAGCGAATACTAGCTGCTTCACAGAGGCCTAATGGATTGTGCTCTTAGTTAATTTGTTTAATGTTGTTTCTCAGTGAATATGTATGAACTTCAGGGGAGTTCTAGCCCAGGAAAGTAGGGGCATCTGGACTGAAGGTCTCGGTGTAGACCTGTTTCCATAGTACACCTCCATATGCAACAGTAATAAATGGGAAAAGATGTTTTTCAGTTGTCAGAAAAAAGTACAATGTGTATTTTGCATTAAGCTCATCTGGCGACCCACTGAGCACTTTCAACTCTCATCATTTTCTGGAGAGGGACTTTAGAAGAATGGTTTAGCAACTTTCAGGATGACTGTGGCTCAAGTCTATCAGCACGTATTTTATTTATGTATTTTTAAGATTCAAGCTGGCTTCCAAAACTGGCATGCTCCTTAGAGTTTGCAGCAAAACTCCAATAATTTACAGAAGAATATCCATTTTCATTTTAAGAAGGCATGTAAGGACATATTATTGAAGATTTATGTGCATTTTTTTTCTTGAGGGAGTTAAGCATCCTTGAATATGTCGGAGATGAAGATTGAAGAGTGCTAGGGGGCAAATTATTTCCCCAAACATCCATTGGAGAATTCATTTTGATTAATAGATTCAGAGCAGAAAGACACCCTGTACCAAAAGCGTACGGTGTAAATGACCCAAAATAGAACACAG
>NW_017728998.1:8046273-8052935 GCF_001723915.1 Gavialis gangeticus | reverse complement strand
GTTAAACTAAATAAGGAAACACATTCAGCACATTACATAAATATATTAAAAATTAAAAAAAAAAAAGCCAGATTCTGATCTTGTGTAAATTATCTGAAGTTTTGTACTTTTGGAGGAAGAGAAAAGGCTGTTTCAGCATGACACTTTGCTACAGTGAGTGAGAAATAATGTTTCATATGCGCATAATGGAAAAGGCAGCCGCATTCCTAGGGAATCAGGTTCCTTTCAAACTCTTGACATAAAACTAATAATTTTTTATCCATTTCCAACTATGTTATTTTGCAAGTGGTACAGAATAGTTTGTCTGGTCTGAGGGCGTTATAGACAATGCTGGTGCAAGCACTAGCACTATTCATCTGAAAGTTTGCTCCAATCCTAATTACAGTTGATGGGCAATTTGTTTTTCTTTTTGCTAGGAGCCACTATGCTTAATTTAGAGTAGTGTTAAAAATAGTTTGACAGATCTACTACATACTCTACTGTAAGCGAGTACAGTATGTACCCATTAAAGTGCATGAGACATACTGGGTCACGGTCAGTGGTGTTGCTTTTCCTGCTCTCCCTGTTTCCCTTCCAGGCTGCCTCAGCCAGGCACAGCATAAATGCCACCTATGTTTTTTAGCCATACTGACCTAATATTATGGACGCTGCACCTGTTCTGTTACTTCATCCCAGTCCCTCACTTTGTACCTGCTACGTGGGAGCTGAAGGATATATACCACAAGCGAGCATAAATCTGGGGTGGTGTTTGCTTGCCGAGTTGCTGTTTATATTGACTCCGTGATCAGTCACCATGTCACAAAATGTTGGATGCCTAAAATTGCATAAACATGGGATGATGAATAACAGCTAATGAGTACTGTTGCCTCTGCGTGTGTCAGTGCAAGTTCTTGCAGAGAACGACTGTGCGCCAAGAATTTATGTAAACACCAGCCCACCCTGCATAGTCTCATATCCCAAGCCGCAGCCGTATACTTGGAAAGAACGGGCATTTGGATGGATATTCGTGGAGGTGGTTTTTTGTCGTGTTCAACCAGCGCTGGTTCTGACAGTGAATCGTGTTGTTCTTTGTAGATAGGACTTTGACATTCTGAAGGCAGGAGCACAAAATAAAAGCATTTCCCTTATTTTATTGTCCACTTCTGCAAGTGGACACTATCCTCCTTGTTGTTCTTCCGCTTTTTTGGCACCATGCATCTTTAAGCAGTCAATACACTTATTACTTACTCAATCTAAATGCAAATGTTGAACCAACAGTGCACTCTCATTTTTAATGAAAAGATATTAATCTTTTTGGCAAATGTAGTTCACATTTGATCTCCATATTATACTCTGAAATATTCATATTTACAGTGATTGTAGGAAAAACCTACAACATCTTGAAGTATATTGCCTCTGAATTAGAATAATTGCCTCGTTTTGTCTTGTCTACCAAATACTCTTATGCAACCTTTTTCATATACAAGGTAGTAAATAGAGTAGCTGGAGCTTATTTCCTAAGGCAATATAGTGGTACCTCTGTAAGTCTCCATTCGTTTATAATAGTCAAAAGCATTCACTTAATTCCCTTAGCTAATACTGGGCATGTTTCTTGCATTATGGGTTTCCTGGTATTTTTAAATATCTCAAGAGATAGACCTACCATCATTCTTCTTGAAAGGGTGTTCCTCAATCTACTAGCTCTTTAGTTTCAGGAAACTTTCTTAGTGCTTAGTCTAGTTTGAACTTCTTAAAGAATTCCACATTATTCTTGATGTTTATATCCTCAGATACGTAGGCTGCAATTACAATACCTCTTTTCATACATCACTTAGTTATAGCATTTTTATATTAGATTCTTGATTTAGTATTTTCTAGTATTTAAATCAAAAAGTAGGATTTTGAGGATCTAGATTGTGGTTCTGGATCTGTCAGGGCTCCCAAGCCACCTACCCCGTGTCCAGCATATGCTGGGCAAACCCCAGTCCGAGCTCCCTCTCCCTCCCTTCTCCCTCCTCCCATTGTGCAGACAGCACTGGGACAGGGCTGAGTTACATGAGCCCAGCCTCAATCAGACAGAAGTTAATGAAGGCACTCCACTTGGGAGCACTTTCATTTGAACCCTCATGTAATGAGAGTTAATTTGTCACACAATTGGGCACTGTTTGCAATTTTTATTTTTTTTGTCTTGATTGAGGGAAATTATCACATTTTTTTTCCTGTGATGGGAAAACCATTTTCTGATTACTCCTACTTGGGTGATATTCAATCTAATATCTGTAAACTTCTCATGTAGAAGTTGCTGTAAAAGCTGCAGGAAGAAGAAGAATATACCATTATATATTATAGTAATGCTGTTGTTACAATATGTATTAGTGCCTGTTAATGGAAATAGCACATTGTATAAAAACAGAAGTTAAACCTGGTTTTAAAATATTTTAAAGCCCAAATAAGTTCATACTCTCTTTCCGTTATATATATTAAAGCCCAAATCCTACATTTAGAATTGGGGTAGAAGGGTTCACAGATCTGCAGAGTCTTGCTTAATTAGTTTTTGCTGATTTTAAAAAAATTCTAAAATGTAACTGATTGCAAAAATCATAATAGTTGGACACAATGCTATGTATCAGATAAAAAAAAGTGATTGGGAGTGGCAGAAGTCTAGATACAAAGGCAATTAATGTATGTTGGGAGTGACATAGCATAGGCAACAAAGGGGGGGCACATGCCCCCCCACCAAGATTGGTCACTGTGGAAGCTGCTGCTGGCTTCTGTGAGTGGTCATCACCCACACCTGCTCCCCTTTTGCTGTCAATGTGGCTGCTGGCAATTGCCACGCGACACTGCCACCAGCGGCAGTGGGCAGTTCCCGTTCACCACTCACCATCATGGTGCCCCCCCTCCCCCCCAGTCATGGGAGGCACCAGTTGTTCAAGAGACATAGCTTAGTGATGGATGAGACATAAGTACATACTCCAAGTTTAGCATGTACACAAGTGCTTTCTAAAGTTAGAGCTTACAATAAGCAATGCAAAGGAAGCTCCTTTACCATGTTCCCCCAGAAATCTCAGTCTGTTTGCCATTGTGCTTCCAGTGAGAAAGCTCATTAGCCCATGCTCATATTATAATAATAATACAAAGCATTCTGTGAGGTGTAGAAAAGTAAGCCTGATATGTCAAAACATCAGAAGTATCATTCAGCTGCAGAACAATAAGGGTTCCCATCACCAGAATGCTGCAGAAATTCTTCATGAAAAAAGGCAAAAAATGTCTAATTTGCATAAACACATGCTGGCAAAATTCTTCCAAACCATTCATTATGTTATTATTATCTTTTTTTTTTTTTTAGTGTCAGGGACTTCAACAGGTAATTTCATAGCCAGAGTGTGTTTTTAAAAAAGAGACTGACATTAGTAGGGAGTGAATTTTCTTTTCCATTAAAATCTTTGATGGATGAACTATATAACACACCAGGAGCCTCATAATCAGCTGTTTCATCTCAAGGACACTTGCTGTTTCTGGACAAAGCATACAATATCAATATCATAAAACATATTCAATTTCTGAATGGATTTCCTGAAAAAAGATAATAACACCATGTAAGACTATAACAGCTGAGCAAAATCCAACAGATGAGTATATATACTTACCTATTTTTAAATTAGAAAGTTCTGCAAATGCTACACCCAGATTTTAGTCTGTAGCATGATTTGCGTGTAACTGCTCCACCATGGAGCCACTTAGAGAAATCACTGGATGGCATAGAAAATTGATGTTGACTACTATGACCCCAGTCTTGGGGGATGCTTTTACCCTCCCGGAGCTGGCATTGGGGGATGTGGTCACAGTGAATGAAGCATATGGTGAGTGATCCAGGATTCTGGAGCAACCGGCATTTGGTATAAAATTATACTGACAACAGGGACAGTGGGGTATTAGGATATGGGCAGAGCAAATGGCTTCGTTGCACTCCCATCACCAACCCAGGACACACTGTCTGTGTCTCAGCATCTAGCTGCTGACTGTGTTAAGTCTTATTTTTTGTAGTTCCTAACCCTATGGAAAGAAGGAGTAAAATCATTGTTCTCCACTCGCTCAGGCAGGAAGTGGCATTTCGTCCCCAACTGATGGTCATGTTTCACGGCTGTAAATGGCTACACAGGCATTCGAGGCAGCGGAGAATCAGGCCTCATCTTTCTTAACATGCCACTTGCAGAGTGAATTCCACTAGATATCACTGAGCTAGTGTAAAACAAAAAATTCCACTGCCTTGCTGCAAAACTTGCTGAGGCCTGAAAATAAAACAAAATTCTCAAAAGCCAGGGGGAGTTTCCTGCTTTAACAAGAGCCCTTCTATGTTTCTGCATGTGATGGTGATGCTGAAATAGACCTCTTTGGAGGGCCTAATTCATTTGCTTTCTACCTGCTGATCAATCTGGTACTGCAAGGGCAGGGAAAATAAGAGAGAGGTCTCTTTAGGAATTAAGGACACAATCTGAAAACAGGATGTAGGCTTGTAATGTCGGATTTAGATAGAAGTTAGGCACAAAATCCAAAACTGCTAACTTCCCCCGCACAAAAAAACTTCCCCCCACTCCCAACTGCCCAGCTGTCACTTCACCTTGAAGGTATTTAAATTCCATAGGCGCTTGCTTTCTAAATTTCCTAAGGTGCCTAGAGGTGTACATCTGTACAAATGCCCCAGTCTTGACAACGGTGAGCAGTATTAAGCTTATGCCCAAGCAGAACAGGATCTAGAAACTAGAAATTCTCCATGACTGGCTTGATCTGGGAGACATTTTTCAAACTTGCCGAACACGCTCTGACAGGATTGGGCTCTGGAGAAAGGACCGCCACTTTCTTTAAAAAGTTCTGTAAGCAGCAAAGGGTATGGGGAAGTGTTACATTTAGATCAGTCTAACCAGGGTGAGGTTGAACTAAATGGCCAACCATACAGCCCATGCATGTAGAGGACTTAAATTACCCCCAAAATGGCAGGCCCAAACTAAGTTAGTTGACCCAAGTAGGTGCACTAACTTAGATTGAGATCGGGTTAACCCAGTCTAAGAAAGATTTAAGCTGATCTTGTGAATGCTTGTACACTTTCTCAGCACAGCCGTGGGGCCTCTCACCTCATCCCCAAGGCTATGATGTTCCCAACCCCCATCCAACCCTGACCAGGCTATTTTGAGCCCCTCAATTTGCCACTGACTGGGCCAGCCTCCCCCACGGGCGCATCAGCCCCAAGTCCTGCGAACACCCCCTCTCCATTTACCCACCAGCCCTCCTCCCTCATACCACCTGCTCCTTCCCTGAGCCCAAGTTAATTAAACTGGTTTTTCCATATGGCTGCGGGGAGTGGTGAGCATCCTAGTGCCAATCCTAGTCTACATTCACGAGGCTTAAAGTAATGCACTCAAAGCATGCAGGATTTCTGGTGCCAGTGGAAAACGCAAAGAGAAACATGACTCTGGCTCACGTGGGACAGAAAAGTCCTGTTTCTTGATCCCAAAATTGCTTCTGTCATTAATCCAGTGGTTTGTTTTTTTTTTAAATGTAAAACCTAGACATAGGGACTAGAACCCAGATCAGTCTGCTCTTATGGGAGTGCCTTAACCACAAAGCTGCAGAGCCATGCACCTTCTTGTGCTCCTGCTTTGCTCCAGTGAGTCTTGAATTATCTTTGGTACAATGGCACAGCTTCAACAGAAAGGGTAAGATTGTCCCAGCTCAAATATCCATTAGCCTGGTCATGGTTAGGCATGCTCCTAAGAGGTGAGAGATGGAGGTACAAATCCATCAGACAGATGAAAGACTGAACCGATGTCTCCCATTTCTTGGCTGACTGCTGTATCTACTAAATTAATATTACCAGGACTGTCGCAGCACAAACTCCTCCTTTACCTCCAGCTGTGCTTTTAGAGCGAACCCTGCTTTCTTCTTGAAAGAAATGGCTTTGAATAACAGAAAATAGGGCTGGAAGTGACCTTAGGAGGTCATTTCATGCACGCCATAGGCCTATTTAGGAGGAAGTTCAAGGCAGTTGATCCCAAGTGGAGGGAATCACCTCCCTAGACCTCTGAGCAAAGTGCCTGAGGGGCAGGGTTTAAAAAACCCCTCTTTCTCTTTTGGCTCACCCAAGCAGCCATCTCTTTTGCTCATTATGCCTCTGTGATATACAAGGAAGAAAAGAAAAGTAGTAAGGTTTTTCTCTTAGTTCAGAGTAAGAGCTTCATACCATGTCATCGGCTGTCTCTGTTCTTTCATTTTGTTAATGCATTAGTTCCATCTATCACAAACAGCAAGATACTGAACAAGGGGCATAGCACCAAATGTCATCTTGTGACAATTAGAGCTTCTACAAGAGCTCACTTCCTTGGAGTGGTGTCACCAGAGCAATGGGGTTAATTTTCAAGCTACCCATTTTCTTAAGCTGCAGCAGTGGATATTAACTTACTCCCTAACATGAGCTAAGGCTGGCTTTTTGGCAGGACTTACATTTGTGGCAGACAGTTCACTGCTTCTCTAGGCATGTCACCTGTGCAAGTAACTCATGAGTTTCTCTGACACTGATGTATTGGAGAAAGATAAACCCCAGTCATCTGCAAGGCACTGACAAAGAGCTACTCTTAGCAAGATAGCAGCTGTCCATAGTTTCTTGAGTAGGGGCCAGTAACTGGGGC
>NW_017728998.1:8038853-8041273 GCF_001723915.1 Gavialis gangeticus | reverse complement strand
GGCATAGCACCAAATGTCATCTTGTGACAATTAGAGCTTCTACAAGAGCTCACTTCCTTGGAGTGGTGTCACCAGAGCAATGGGGTTAATTTTCAAGCTACCCATTTTCTTAAGCTGCAGCAGTGGATATTAACTTACTCCCTAACATGAGCTAAGGCTGGCTTTTTGGCAGGACTTACATTTGTGGCAGACAGTTCACTGCTTCTCTAGGCATGTCACCTGTGCAAGTAACTCATGAGTTTCTCTGACACTGATGTATTGGAGAAAGATAAACCCCAGTCATCTGCAAGGCACTGACAAAGAGCTACTCTTAGCAAGATAGCAGCTGTCCATAGTTTCTTGAGTAGGGGCCAGTAACCGGGGCACTGTCTCTGTTGGTTACAGTTTCTTTATTAAAAATTGCATGAAATATTAGCTCCAGGGCTGGGCAAATAGTAAAATCTAACAAGAGAAATGGTGGTTTTAAAAATATATATATCAAGTGGCAAGAATAATCTCACCAAGAGTTCAAGCGGCAGATTTATAGCATAATCCTGGTAGTTGACTGCTGTTCTGTCCTCTACTAGTGCACAGGACACAGGGTTTGTCATGGCTCGGCTAAATCAGGAGGTACTAGGAACTGGGAAAGCTGTGCTGAGACATGCACATCCTGCAGCTGGGCATACGGAGGTCAGGAATTTCATCTCGGGGGATCTGTACTTCATGGGTCTTTCAGTCTTTCTCTGAGAGGAGGAATATGGCCATACCAGCTGCTAGGCGAGAGAAGGCTTCTGTGCATCCATCTCAATAACCTCTGTGATCTGAAGGATGGATTGAGCTGCTTCTTTTTCTACAGCCAATCTGCAGCACTCAGACAGGCTATCTGCTGGGTAAGATGAACTTCCTCTTGCTGGGATGTTTAGAGTACAAAATCTGGATGACAGGAAAAGCCTAGGAAGTATGCTCAGACACCTGCTCCCAGTTACATCAGGGAGGCTTCAGCATACCTAAGGGCGTGTGTACATGACACTTGAAAGCGGGCTAAATGCTTTTGCACCGCGTTAATGGTGTCGGTGTTTGCATGCCTTGGTGGTGTACTGTGTATTAATTCCAGCTGCTGTAGGAAATTCAGCAGTATAATGCACCTTAAATGACTTGAGTGCAGCAAACTAAAATTCCTACTGCCTGGGGGAGAGCCGCCACTGCCATGGAGGGAAGCACCAGGCCCCTCGGAGCCCAGGGACTGCTCTGCCTGCCGGCAGCTCACGCTCCCCTCCCCGCTGCCAGAGAGGTAGGTAAGTTCAGGTGTGTGCACAACCTGGACTTTAAAGGGTCCTAAATTGAAGCCGTGTTTTAAAAAAACCTACAGCTTCAATTTAGGGCCACCATTTTGTCTACACACACCCTAAGGCAGCCAGTAGGTCCGTAAAGAGTTTTGTGTGCTTCTAGGAGGAGCATTTAGCTTTCTGGCACACACAACTGGAAAAGGCTGATGCAGAGGACCAGATTCAAGTTGCCTCAGTCTGCGCATAACTAGGACTTAGACAAGAGCTGGATGCCTAAGTCCAAGGGATGATACAAATTTGCATGGCATCAACACCCTAAGTGACCCTTAAGTGTCCAAATCCATTTTGTACCTCCAGTGTGGAATCCATATCTATCCCCATGTTCACAATTGACTTGAACAGCCACTTGCACCCAACACTCCTATCTACTCCCCTTCATGATTCAATGTGCTAACTGAAAGCTCAAGAACCCGATATACAACTCTGAAGTGACCCCAGCTGTGAGGTGGACAAAACCCCATGGCCAATTCACACTGTCAGCAATAAACTCAGCCCTAAAACACTAGGGATGAATGTGGTTAGTGCGAGCTCTGGGTTTAAACCCACTCAAGGAGAGGAGGATCTAGAGTCCTGGTCTCCACCTCCTTGTTGAATAGCTCTGAACACTAACCTGTTGGGTGAAAGGCAGGGACTGCTCCTACAACCATGTGTTATGGATTATTTGCCTTCAAAAACACATCAAGGAGTCATCTCAGGAATAAAAGTAGGTTTTGTGACTTGGAAGTGAATGGAGATAGTTAATAGAGAATTCAGAACCCTTCCCTCCCTCTCATCTCCTTCTACATCCCACCCTGTTTCCTGCTGACTGCTACTTAGCATTTCCATGGTTTCAGAATTGCTTCTTCGTGGCATGCCTCATTCCATGTATTGAGCAACTCTTAGGTATCCCCAAAGACTTGACATTGACATTAGGAAAATGCTTAATGCCTTGCCAGTTCATTTTTTATCTCCTTCCTGGGGTAGGCAGTCTAAAGATAAGTGGGACTGCACCTAAGTTGAGAGACATGCTGTGACTACTAGAATAGTGTGTGTCTCAATCTTTGCAAAATCTAATATTTATAAGGTAACATGAATGGATCGTCCTGTAAATACCGA
>NW_017728998.1:8008083-8033853 GCF_001723915.1 Gavialis gangeticus | reverse complement strand
ATTGACATTAGGAAAATGCTTAATGCCTTGCCAGTTCATTTTTTATCTCCTTCCTGGGGTAGGCAGTCTAAAGATAAGCAGGACTGCACCTAAGTTGAGAGACATGCTGTGACTACTAGAATAGTGTGTGTCTTGATCTTTGCAAAATCTAATATTTATAAGGTAACATGAATGGATCGTCCTGTAAATACCGACAATGGGTGGGTGGAAGATAGAACATTTTAATGCTTGTTGTCTGATTCAGTCCCCTGCCGTACCACTACGAGAGTCCCTACTGAAAATATGTTCAGGCTCTCCTTTTTCATTCTGAATGGTGGTAAAAGTCTAATCACGACTGCAAATTAATTTTATTCAGTGTAAGCCTCTATATTTAGTGAAAGCTACTCTGGAATTTTCCTTAATTACTCATCCGCCCACTGCAAATGAAAACCAAATGCAAGGGAACAATGCCATGCACCACGGCTTCTGTTCCCAGACCTTTGTTCTGCGAGGAGATGACACAATCTGTGGATGCAGAAGGAGAACTCGCTGATTCTCCTGACAGGGTTGGCATGGACTAGGGATTTTGGATGTCAAGATGAGTCAGATGCTCCTTTGTGTGAGCTATTTGCCGATAGATTTAGACAGGGATTTCCAAAGTGGACTAAAAGAGTGAAATGCCACCTTCCATTAAGCGTCAATGAAAGTTGGTTGGCTACTTGACTTAGATCCCCTTTGGAAATTCCAGCTAAAATGTTGGGGGGGTGGATTATTTCTTCCATATTTCTTTTTTAAAGAACTGTAGAAGGATTGTAGCTGCAGGCACTCAGGCATGTACTTAGAAGTCTTAAAAGGGAGGAACTTAAAAGGGAGGAAGGAAGACCCGGGAAACTATAGGTCAGTTAGTCTTACCTTGATCCTAGGCAAGCTGTTTGAGAAAATAATTCTGGCACACATCGAGGAGGGGCCAGCAGGGGACTGCATGCTTAGGGGCAATCAGCACGGGTTCATCAATGGCAGGTCCTGTCAGACCAACCTGGTGGCTTTTTATGATCAGATCACCAGATCATTAGATGCAGGGGTAGCAGTGGACATAGTCTTCCTGGACTTCCGGAAGGCTTTTGACACTGTCTCTCACCCCGTTCTCATTAAGAAAATGGGAGGCTGTGGCGTAGACACCCACACAGTCAAATGGGTCGCCAACTGGCTGGAGGACCGCACCCAGAGGGTGGTAGTGGATGGGTCCTTCTCAACCTGGAAGGACGTGGGCAGTGGGGTTCCGCAGGGCTCGGTCCTCGGGCCCGCGCTGTTCAACATCTTCATCAGTGATTTGGACGAGGGGGTGAAAAGCACCCTGTTCAAATTTGCTGATGACACTAAGATGTGGGGGGACGTGGGCACACTAGAAGGAAGAAGCAGGCTACAATCGGACCTAGACAGGTTACAAGGGTGGGCGGATGAGAATAGGATGGGTTTCAACACAGACAAGTGCAAGGTGATGCACCTGGGGAGGAACAACCGGCACCATACCTACAGGTTAGGGAACTCCCCTCTTGTCAGCACGGAGGCGGAAAAGGATCTTGGAGTCATCATTGACTCCAAGATGAACATGGGTCGGCAGTGTGGGGAGGCAGTTAGGAAGGCCAACCATACCTTGTCATGCATCCACAGATGCATCTCGAGCAGGTCCAGAGAGGTGATCCTCCCCCTTTATGCGGCACTGGTCAGGCCGCAGTTGGAGTACTGCGTCCAGTTCTGGGCGCCGCACTTCAAGAGGGATGTGGACAGCATGGAGAGGGTCCAGAGGAGGGCCACTCGCATGATCAGGGGACTGCAGGGCAGGCCCTATGAGGAGAGACTACGGGACCTGAACCTGTTCAGCCTCCACAAGAGAAGGCTGAGGGGGGATCTTGTGGCCTGTTACAAACTGGTCAGGGGGGATCAGAAGGCATTGGGGGAGTCACTGTTCTCCCGAGCACAGCCAGGAGTGACCAGGAACAACAGTCATAAACTGGCAGAGGGTAGATTTAGGTTAGACATCAGAAGGCGCTATTTCACGGTCAGGGCAGCTAGGGTCTGGAACCAACTTCCAAGGGATGTGGTGCAGGCTCCTACCCTGGGGGGTTTTAAGAAGAGGTTAGATGAACACCTTGCTGGGGTCGTTTGACGCCAGTACTCTTTCCTGCCATGGCAGGGGGTCGGACTAGATGATCTTCTCAGGTCCCTTCCGACCCTAGAAACTATGAAACTATGAAGTCTATGTGAACTAAGAAATATCGTTTCTGATATTATCTTTATTTACAGTTTGTTGCAGGTCAAACAAAATCACTAATACTAAAAAAGTCCAGAGTTCAAGTCTGCATTTCATCTTGCCTGACTTCTGCAGTATCTGACACGACGCCAGATTAATATAAGCAGAGTAATTCTTTCCTTTCAGAGCATGCTGCCCTAGTAAGAGCCTTTAGATACTGATCTTTTTTTCTCCTCTCGTGACAGTGAATGGAGCTACCAAATCAGTGGGGAGAACAAGCAAACAAACCAACTTTAATACAATGTTAAGGTTGTAATCTCAAATGCTCAACATCAAGAATATTCAATTGCTCAAGATGCAGAATATTCTCTATATTCTGTGGCCCTTATTTATTGCTTATTGTAACATGTTAAGGACCATATTGTAAAAGGACAACAGAAATTTTAAAAAATCAACATGTCTAAAATGTATCTGAGTTAATACAGCTGGAGAATTCTTTGGAATTCTCCTGATTTGTAGGCTGTCCTTTTTTTGTTTGGCTGGTGTTGCTTTTCTTTCATTTCCTTTTGTAACCTCTTGATAATTTTAAAGGGGCAAAGGAAAAAACAGAACTATTCAGTTTATGACCAGTATAGCCACTGATTCCCTCAAATGGCAATTGGGGCTCCAAGGTACAGAGCATTTCAGCCCAAATCAATTAAATTATTCACATACTTTATTTGAAGTAAGAACTTAAGCATTTTGCCTAATTGGATTTATGGGCCAAAATTCTCAGCACCTTATAGGAGTAGGCCCATAGGATTGAACTGGGGAATTGAACCAGGAGCTGGGGAGAAGCCTGTGTTCATTCCCTCAGTTCCCGGTTCGATCCCCCAGCCCCCCACGGCTGCTCTCGGGGCTGCCAGCTCAAGCTGGGGCTCATTAGCTCCCCCACCTGCTACTACTGGTACTGCCTAGTTCCTGCCTGTACAGTCTATGGCTGAATCTCCCTGAATCAATTTGGAGGCTTCCAATTTGATTTGGAGAGATTAATGAGTCTCCCGATTCAATTCAGATTTGAAGATTCAGCTGCTGAATCTGGCCGAATCTCCTTTGAATCAAATCGGCTACTAAAACTTCGCACAGCCCTAATGTGTGTGTGTGTGTGTACACATCAATATATCTATCTCAAGGGCATATGTATGTGTGTGTGATCAGTATGTCTATATCTATACATAGATATAGACATACTGATCACACATATATACTGATGATATCCATTATATCTTTACACCTTTTCTCTCAGTATCCCTTCCACTTTCTATAAGAAGGACTGAACCACCAGTCTTTGTCTCCTGGAAATGATTAACTAGCAACACACTTGGCCTTCTACTTGGGCAGTGGAGGGGAGGGAGGATTATATTGGTAATATTATTTCTGATAGTTTTGTTGTAGCCCTGAAAAAGCCAGGAAATGCCATCTGGTGAAGAATATTGGAGTGAAGACAGGAAGAAGTCCATTTGTGATAGAAGCCTCTCATGGGATATCTCACTAACTTGGAATACATAGGTCACAAGTGCTCCAGTCCTCAAGAGTGTCCTTGACTAGGAAATAATTTGATGACGACATTTCAACCAGTGGAATTGTCTGCTGATGACCATGTTTCTAATTCTTACAATCCTAAAGAATCTGAAATCTATGTAACATGGTTCTCTGTACCAGGTATTGCACAGCATAGTCACCACTTCGGTCAGGAAAGAGGGAATCCCCATGACTGTATTTTGGCATCCTGTGCCTCTATAGAGTTCCTCTACCCACAGCAGTATCTGACAGCCTTTTTTTTTTTAGTGTCTTGAGATCAGACTTGTGCAGAGTAGGCTCCCTTGTTGAGCTGTGCAGATGATACACAGGGGGAATAAGGCTATGCTTGTGTAAGTATGAGAAGTCATTAGTCTGCCTTGGAATGCTTTAAAATGTGCCCTTGAGGGAGATGTGCTTGTGCTATCAGGACTCAGCTCATTGAAGCATCATCCTCCTGATGACTTTCCATGTGCTTAACCCTTAAGTTTGTTGGAAATGCACTAAAGTATGTGTACTTATGTCTTGTACTGGCATTGTGTCAAGGGAGAGAATGAGTCGGTACCAAGAAGGAGAATTTCATTTAGATGTGTTCCTAGTACAGAATTAGAGAATCTTAGTCTTCCATTGCGCTCCCTAACTGTTAGGGGGGAAAGAAAGCACCGCCTGATTTCAGACCCCAGCACTGCCCCCACTGATTTGAATGTCAAAGGAATTTAGACCTAGGGTGCATACCCTTTCCCTGGTTCTGATTTGCTGTTGGTTTTGCTGTGAAGCAGCGTCATGAATTTCAGTGATGGTCTTCTCATTCTTGCAGCTATAACAGAAATCAAAATCGGGCCCTTCATTTTTATTCACACTGTTGTGGTTAGGCTTCTCATAATTATGTAACAAAGACAGCCTAAATATTCTGTTCCTTAAAAGACTTTCCCATGGAGGAAGTTGAATATAACTCTTATTTCTTCGAATACCGCATGATTGTACCTCTCCTGGGTGCTGGGATATCTAACCACAGTGACATGAATTAGGAATGGATGCTGGCAGCTTTTCCTCTGAATCTAATTGTGTTCAGTTGGCTTGTATAAGAACCTTAAGGTAACTTCTCTTTTATTTAGTAATGTCAACATTTTGCAAAAACAAGGCTCGTTGCTGTTGATAAAAATGTATTCAGAGGAGAAACCTCTTTAGAAAAAAAGCTTTTTTCTTTTCTTTTTTTTTGGACCTTTCGCTTTTTATTTGTTAATAGAAAATGCAGTCAGAGACAGAAGACAGATTAATAGCATAATGTGTATTTTACCTAATTATATCCTTTGATTTTAAGTGCAGTTAAATGCAGGTAAATATTCACAGATATCTGACAAAAATGTTGTCCCTTTGGAGTGACCAGGAAATGGATCAATCATTGGATTACACCTGAGTAGACATTAAATAATGGTGTGTTGTCAATCAAATGACTCCTTTCATTGGACCAGTGAATTTCTCAAATTACATTGCTTCAACTTGGGGATCATTTATAATACATTAATGCAGCTTTTTTTTTTTTTTGCAGCATTACATACAAGACAACATAAATAGCATGAAATCTTAATTAAAATGTAGCTGAAAAACTCCAAAGGGACTAGCCAAAGCCTTGTAGTTTTGTTTTTGGTTCAGAATCATTGGACCATATATACGTACACATAAAAGTTTTAAAAGTTTAAAACTTTTAAAATATAAAACAGAAAGGGTTACAGCAGCATAAAAATGCAATTGATTCCTGAAGAGTAAAAAAAGACATCCTTACCTCAGAGGTGCTGCTATTCTCTTTATATAACGTTGCTTTCTATTTGGTATGCATGTGAATGGTTCTAAAATTATTGATTTTTCACTTCTGGAAGCTCACACTGGGCTATCTCAGTGGTCAAGACCTTGCTACTTACCCATAAAATTCATTTTTTCTGATTTTATTTTAGAGTACTATCTCAGAACCTTAACACTTGATCTGTCTTGCAGCGCAGAAATTATGTATTTTTTTTAAATGTGAACTCAGTTTCATTCAGTGGAAATCTACAAGGCAGAGATGCCTTTCCAGGAAAAAATGGAAGTTGAAGCCCTTGGGACCCTCTATAAACTTGCTATTAAGGAAAGATATTGTTCACCCAGTAAAAGTATTTTGTGGAAAGTGGAAATGAAGCCATATTACAACATCAGACTGTAAGTTCATGTCGCCACTGAACGAATGAATTCCGACTCTGCATTGATGCCACAAGGCAGCGAGAATTTATGCATGATCCTCACTTCTCTTTAAATGCATCACTTTAGAATTTCAATCTCTTTCGCTGCACATTATTGATTTAATTATGTGAGTTTCCAGTGGGCCAAGGCCTGCCCTGATTAAGACCTTGTTCACCCCACTGAGTTTATACTTCCATGCAACCTTCGTTTTCCTTTATGGAAATTATTTTACAGGTTTGATCTGCATGAAGTTTCAGTCTAAGATTACCTAACTGGCCTTAAACCAGGCAACAGAAAATGTTGCAGAGGCTGATGATTTAATCTGTTTCAAAAGAAGATCAAACAAATTCTTCCAGTGTTAATGGGTAATAAACATTATAATATGGGTTGCAACCTACAAATTAAGACTACTTAGGACTCTGAAAGCTGGAAACTATAGGAGAAGAAGGGCAAGGGAAAGATTAGTTTGGATAAGCCCTGCATATGTTCTCTTCTACTTAGCATCCACTCTGTGCTGCTGTGAGGTACCTAGCTAGATGGTCCCATGGTCTGACCCAGTACAGCACTTTGCATGTTCTTAAAAAAAGCAGGTCTGCCCATGCCTAGTGTCCCCATTAGGCTAGCACGGTTAAGGCATGGCAATTTCCATGGCCAGTGGCACACAAGGGAGTGGGGTGGCTGGCCACCTTTGATTCTCTAGCCAACAGAATGGGCTGTTGTAGCAGGCTACATGCTTTGGGGCTACTGCTCAGCTGAAAGCAGGCAGAGAGTAATTACGAGCCTGCCTTGATGAACTGAGCCAACTGGCAAAAATAACTCCCTGGCCTGGTGGGAGGTAAAATGCCCAGAGAGAGACCAGGGGAGACGGGAGGGCTGTGGGGCTACAGGTGTAAGACTGAGACAAAATACTGTCCCTGGGCCACTGAGTGGCCCAACTCTTCACCAGGGCACTCTGGGGCAGACCCAGAGCAATGGATACAAACTGCTGGAAGGCCACTTTGGGCTCATTACAGGAAAAACCCCTTCGCAGTCAGTGTGTCCAGACTCCCTCCAGTGATGGTGCAGTCACCTACCCTGGAAATCTTGAAAAGGAGGCTGGACAGTCGCCTCGCTGGGGTCACTTGACCCCAGTCATCTTTTCCTGCCTAGGGCAGGGGGACTGGACCTGATGATCTACAAGGTCCCTTCCAGCCCATAGCAATTTATGAGTGCAATGGAAGTTGAATGTAACGGAGGGAGAGAGGAGGCAGACAGACTCCTGGAAGAGCCCCGAGCACCATGCCAGAGTTACTGCTCTCTTGGGGGTCTGGGAGAAGACCATGATTGAGTCCAGGAGACTGTGACTAGAGGGAACAAGAAAAAGTGAGAAGGAAGACTGTGGGCTAGCAGCTGCAGCACCAAGCCCAGGAACTCTCTCCAGGTCTGGAAAAAGACCCTATGCTATTGGTGTGTTTGTTTTGTTTATTGTTTACATCGATTCCTGTGGGGAGGGAGTTTGGCCTGGGGAAACAAATACTGGTTGAGCAAGCAATTCCCCAACCCAATACAGGTACCCATTTACACCTGGATCATCTAAGAATGGACTTGGATATGAGTGGACTCCACAATGCTGAAATGATCCCCGTAAAATGGTGCAATCCTAGTTAAACTGTGGCATGACCCCACTAAAAAAAAAAGGTCGCTATTCTAGCTTTGGTCCCATGGTGCAGAAACCATGACCTCAGAATCTGACTGTAGTTAGAGGGAATGGGGAGGAAATTTTATTCTGGATATATTGCAATTTAATAAACATCTGTCATGTATATTTAAAACTGCCATTTCAGGATTTTAATTATATCATCTCAAAATAAGTCCTCCTCAAAAGAGAATCGAAGTGACAGTTCATGGACTGAAGAAAATGAAACGTGACGTTGCTCGTTCTCGTTTCGTCTTAGAGCTAAAGTTTAAATTAATTTTCTTCTTCTTGACAGAAAGTATTTTAATTGGAAATTATTTTTGATTGCAGTTTTCAGAGAGGATTTGAATTCTTCTAGTGTGTGTGTACAGAGGTTGTTCTGTGTCTTCATAATATTGTACTAAATTAATCATGTGCAGATTTTCAATAGTTGACAGCTGCACTGGCAATTTTAAGAAAGGTTAAAACATTAAAAGAATAGAGATAAGCACAAAGTTTTTTTCCATACCTCAGCACCTTCCCATATATCTCACAGTTTGTTTGTTGCTATGGTTACCTAATTGTTGCAAAGAAACAAAATATTTGAAATTAACCGCAACTCAATGGCAGAAGTGCTGACGGGCTTGCCGCTGTTATCGTTAAATTCAGAATTACCATGAAGTTCTTTGAACCTGAGTGACGTGTGTGTGTAGGTAGCTTTTCTGCAAAGTTTTGAGGAAGACTTGGAGAACTGGGATTCTGAAGAGATGCATCACTTCCATTACCCTGCCCTCACTTGGACTGTGGTATGACCACTGATACCCATTTCATGGTGCATAAGGGAGTCTAACTTCCTCGCAAACAAGAGACAAGAAGATAATAATTAAAGAACCTTTCAATCCCCTTTGTCTTGCGCCTCCTCCTACCTAGAGCTTATTCAAAAATGTAATGATGTCGGTGGCAATCTTCCTGCTAGCTTCAGTGCTCTCCAGATTAGGCCTCTCGACTTCTAGACGCATGAGCTGCAGTGGTAGTGAGTAGTTCTGTAGGACTAGAAATGGGTGCAAGAGGGTCTCATTTTTACCAGCCGTCTGTATTGCTTCTTGATTTGTCTTGGCATCTCTTTGCAAGTCATTTCAAAGTCGGTAGACAACCATCAGCCAAGCTGTTGGAGGTAGCAGTTAAGCAGTGCTGCACTGCACCGCATAGTCCACTGGTTTGCAACCTTTCAAGGCTCCCAACAGCCCCGCCCCCATAGCTCAATAGCTAATTTACTTATTGTAAATAGCTAATTTAATATTAAATTATTGTAAGTAGCTCATTTAGTTATTGTAGCACTTAACTCCTAGCAGTGGGGGGACGAATGAGCTCTCAGCTCCCCGCAAAGCTGCAGGGTAGGGATGATTGTGAACTTACCTCCTTGCACTGAAGCCCAGCATGAGGGAGCCTGTGCTTAGCTCCTCACTCAAGGGAAGGAGTAGGGGAAGGAGTGAGCACTTAGGTTTTCCAGCAGGGACAAGCGTGTGCTTACCAAGAAATGAATCCTGCATTTATGTTCTTGCCCAGGGGCTCGGCGGGGAAGAGCAAGCGCATAGCCAGTCAATGAAGAGAGCAGGAAAACTTAAACACTGAACAGAACAGAAGCAGGCATGGAAGTAGCAAGCCAGAAAAATGGTGCCACAAAGGAGGCATAAGCAAAGAGGGATTTTTAGATTGACCCTGAGCGTTGAAAAAGTTGGTGTGGTCGGGGTAGGGGGGAATCATCTTCAGGGAAAATGATGTTCTCAGATTCAGTAGGAAATTGGATCCAGGATCACTTTATCAATAAGAAGCAGCAGAAATCCTGTTACCTGTATTAACTTCCTTTCCCCTTAATTTCTGACATCCCACACATCACTGAGTAGCCTCTGGATGCTATGGTTAAATATGTTCTTGCTCCAAAAAAAAGCATATGAGAGAAAGTGGAGCAAGCTGCATCACACAGAGAAAAGGTTTCCATTTAACTTTTTTACCACTTAAGAGAACCATAAATAATGGATGTTCAGTGCTGAGGTAAGTAGCATCATTCAGGAGAATGAGGCAAAGAGCAACATTTGGTATCTGGGTGCCCAGCTTCCTCCATTAACGTTATTAGAAACATGCAACTCCAAAGGCAAAAAATATCAGAAAGTTAAAAGCTCAGGTAAAACCTTTTGAGAAGTGAATAAGGGCCTGATTCAGAGCTCAGTGAAGGAAATGAAAAGTCACAGCCATTGACTACAGTGGGCATCAGATGAGAGGCTTGAATTATGCAGCAGTTGCCAAGCGTGGGAATGAGCTATAACATACTTGTGACTGGATTTGCCCACTACAGCCCAATTATACCATTAAGGTACCAGCCTGCATTAAAAGGCAGAAACCCCCCCAGGCCTTGCACTGTGTTAACTTTCCATTTCCTGAGTCAGTGCTTTGTAACGATGACAGGGAGGAGGCATTGCTTTTAACATAACAGAGGCTAGGGCTCGCAGCTGCAATAGAAGTAATTGCAGCAGGCTCGTTTAAAAACCAACAAACAAACAGCATGATATTAAACTTATACCAATTTGAAATAGATTTTTTTTTTCTGGAGCTGTTCTGTTTTTCTGTATGCGTTAGAAAAGTTCTGACTTGAACCACAGACACACCAAAAATCTATTTAGGAACTGGTTGGCAAAAGCATCAGTTGTTAATCTGTTACAGACACCGAATAACAACGGTGTGGAGATAGCTGTGCAATTTTTTGGTTTCTGTGTGGTTGTTTTCCTCTTAAAATGGAATTGGTCCTTAAGAGTTTTGAAGCATTTGCAGGTGAAGCTTGGGTGAATTTACCTAGTGACCTGTCACAGATTTAAATAGCAAACGGGCTATTGTCTGTCCACCACAGGCAAAGCATCACTTTGGGACAGTGCGTCCCAAGATTTACAATTGACTTGCATACATGGCCTGAGTCTCTAGACCTTGGCTTCTTTTGTCAGCATCTACATCAGTGGAAAGTGATTTTTAAATACAGTTGTATCTTTTGTACTCCCCAGCTAGTCACTGTATTGCGGTGTGAATGCAGGACACAAACCACATGGACTTGTTGCTGTCTACTGATATCTCTTCCCCACCATGGGTGGGATTAATGATTAAGGATCAAAGACCTCAAGAGAAGTTGTAGGTGAGGTGTTCATCTCAAAAAGACTTTTTTCCCTTTGTCTTTTAAATTAGATGGCAAAGATAAATTCTAGGGTTGTATTGAATCCCCTCCTACATATGCTCACCTACAACCTAGGAGGAGTGTTTTAAATGGAAATTGCAACGGGGACTCTTTTTAATTCAGTAGTTTTATTTGGTTAGTGAAAAGAATTCATCATTAGGCTTTCACACATGGCTGATTTGGTTTTCCACGGAGTTCAGTGATTAATATTTAAAGAGTTGCGCCAGTCTTTCACATCTTAAATCACTGAAGAAGTTTAAATATTGACCTGGTATGAGCATTGCTCTTAGCATCAGCCACAATTTTTGTGATTGTTGATACAGGAGAGCAAAGGTCCAGAGCAAAGGTGCTCTAAAGAGCCCAAATATTGCCTCCTAAGGCTGTGTGTAGATGAGACGAGGGGCATGCGTGCATGGCACTTTAAAGTGGGTTAAACGCTTTTGCACGCTTTAATGGCGTTGGTGTTTGCATGCGGCGGCAGCATGTTGCACAGCCATTCCACCCACTGCCGGAGTGGCAGGTAAGTTTGGGTGTGTGCACAACACGGGGATTTAAAGGGCCCTATATTGAAGCGGTGTTTTTAAAAACCCACCGCTTCAATTTAGAGCCCCCGTTTTGTCTACACATGCCCTTAGGTGCCTAAACCATGATTTTCTAAACCATTGGAACTGGTTTTCTCAGCACCCACAGACTCCTTGTTAGGCCCCTGGAACCCAGGAGCCCCAAAGCCCTTTTGAAGCCCCCGAACAATTTTCACTTCTCCATGGTAAGATTTGCAAAAGTCACCTTGGTGGAGTAGTTGTGTAAGTCCCATTAAAAGACAGTGGTACTGTTGTCCCAAAGTAACATAGCCACTTGTATATCCCACCCTGTGGAAGTTGCTGGGTCCTCAGCCCTATAGCAAATTAGATGACCTTGATCTTGAAAACTGTTATGCACATGCCAAGCTTTATTGCCATGGGTAACTCACTGATTTCTAGCATCAGTGTAAGAAAGGGTTTATTTGGGAGCCTGAATGGGACATGTCTTCCTGTTTTTGAAAAGTTTGGTTCAATTTCAATTGTAAAATGAGGCCATACATCAAGTGCATATGCTGGATTTAAGATAGCAACTAAGCAACAAACCTGATTAGTGAAATGCTAGCAGCTGGCTAGGTAAGTGTTGCCCTCTACCTTTGAGCATTGGCTTTGCCTGCCTGTAAAGTGAGTTAGTTCTCTCATGAGTACATGGTGGAATAGATGAAGGTATTCCCTGTGTTACAGTGAAGTACTCTCAGCCATGTGTCATCACCCTCAATTGGCTCCGCTCACTTCCTCCCTGGAGAAAAAGGAAAAGGATTTGTGCTCCCTGAGATATAAATTTCCACTAGCTGGAACCTCTTAGTAGCGCTTAGTAGCCTTGTATCCCCGCTCATCCATTTGGAGGGGTCAGAGCTTTTTCCATAAGGACTTACCGTCAGATCAAATGAATCCTTTCAAATTCAGTGCTTCTCATGCATGCAGGAAATATGGGGAAAGACCAGCAAGAAAATGCACATGTCATTTCAAAGAGTTCCTTGAAATAATAATTGCAACACACACACACACACACACACACACACACACACACACTTTAAGAAAAGGAGGAAACAAACCTATATTTATTTCTTTTCAAATGGTGGCACAGGGGGAACTGTCTCATTGTTAGTGCCAGGCATTTTAGAAAGACCTGAACACCAAAAGGACAATTACATCATATTGGAAAGCAGTAGATTTAATTAAACCAGGCCTTTGCTAAGGCAGTTACAAACGGGGAGGTGCACAACTGAATTTTAGGGGTGGATGTAATTGTTTTAAAACAAAGTTATTATTTAAGGCTGTGTAAATCAACAGATCATTTTTTGTTTCTAGCCTTCAGGCCAGCTTCCTTTCTACTTAGAAAAAGAGGCAGAATGCAAAGCAGCAGAGCTCAAAACTTTCAGCAGAAACTTTTCTCTTGGTATTTCTTTCTACTGGCATCAGATCATAAAGTCTGTTTTTCCCCTCTAGTTTACACATTATATTTAGTTTATCAGAATCCATATGAGGCAAATGGGATTTGATTACGTGACCCAACATGTCAACATTTTATGTGGGTGGCAAAGAAGTTCGATGATTTGATCTTAGGTGACTTGATAAGTTACTCCTACTTGAACAGATGGGATTTAAATTGCATTGAGGATATTAGTTTCCAATGGATGAAGTGAAACATATTTCTTTTATTCATCTCTGAAATGATGGAAAGAAGTATGTAATTTTTGTTTCATGAGATGGAGACAGAAAGCCAACACAGATTTTTGGAATATAAATTATGAATTTAGATGACATTTTGAGAAAACTGATAAGCGCACAAAGGCTTGTGCCTTGCTTGGACCACAGTCTGTCTTTTCAGAGCAGATAAATTATATAGTATAATTTAAACTGTTATAGATAAATGTAATGGATCAAATAGAATATTCTAAATGCTTCAGTAAACAGGGGTAAGTGGCAACTTTTTAAAAACATTTTCCTCTTCTCTGTACAGAATGTGTCAGAAAATAATAGTATCTTTTAAAGGAATCACAAGATGTACTGCAGAAAGCATTAAAATATGTTTATACCTTTTTTTATTAAGAATGTTTTTTGATTCCATTACAAATTTTTAAGGAATTGATTATGCAGAAACACTTTACATGGAAAATATTTATCCTATTTCAATATATGCTAACATAATAGCGATCCCTGAAAAATCTGATAGTTGCTTTGGGACATGAAGAGGGAGAAAAAAGGGCTTGTTTTGAAAATGCAATGTGATGAAGGTCAGACAACAAAGAAGAGACGAGTGTAGGAAGAAGATAATGGTAAGGAACAAAATAAGAACAAGTGTCACAGTTCCAGCTGGTCAAGAACTGCTGCCGGTCAAGTTGGGCATCCATCATGTTAAGCATGTAGTCTTTGTACTGCTAGTAGTCTAGCACCTGGACAAGGCAGGAGCGTGATTCAGCAACGGTAACTGAAAACGAGCAGCCCTCTTCCGGACATGTGCTCAAATTATAACCGAGTCTGTTGATCCTCGATCAGCCTTGTTGATCGTCTTCAGACCCACAGATAAAGCAATCCTGGGAGACAATCATTCTCGACTGCAAGGGACTGCAGATACATAGTTCACTCATGAATAAAGAAGATTTAACGTTGCCTGGACAGGTCACTAGCAACCCACATAGGCTGAGAATCATTAATTAAAAAAAACAACAGGTGCATTAGTAATTAATAAGGAACACTAATAATTTCAGGGATTATCTTAAGAGTATGTTTTAGGGAACACGTCAGCTCAAGTTTTCTATTTAAATTCCCGCTGGTTCTCCTGTGGTTTGAAAATGAGTACTATAGGTCAGTCATTTCCTGCCTTTGCCTTAAGTCACTCCATCTTTCCAAGGGTTTCCTTCCCTTCCCTCCTGGATTTTTTCCCCTGAAAGCAAAGCAAACCCCCTCTTTAAAAGCACCACATCACCCTACTGTTCTGGCCTCTCAAAAGCCCTTGTATGCAAGAGGGAAGTGACTAGTATCGCCACTCACCAGTGAAGCAGGGAAAGAGGAAAAGAGCAAGAAAAGGAAAGAAACGGAACAAGCCGTATCTGGCATCATCGTTTCGATCCGCTCAAGCACTGCTGAACAGCTGCTCTACCATTAAACAACGCTGGGCCTATTTATAATTGCAGCTGCAATCAGTCTCACGCGCATGATTTCAAGGTGGCAGCTCTAAATAGTAGCAGTGTTCTCCTCCTTTGCCCTGCGAGTCACTGGAGGTAAGGAACTTTTGCAAATACTAAAAGTTTTATGTTGTGCAGGGATTGCATTTTCCATGGAGGTTACCTAGGGCAGACACCCAGGAAGCAATAGTAGCCAGAAACAACTCTTTCCATCTTCATGTAGCCAGAAGACAATGCTTCATCTTTGCCACGTATCCCATGGCTTTTTTCCTTTGGCTTCCTGTCAAGACCTCATGGAAGTTGCTGGATGCTAGAGCCTAGATCTCTATAACGTAGATCAAGGGGAGCTGCTCCCTGCTCTGCACTTTCTCCTCACCCTCCTTCATCAGGTTGCTGAGTTATGGACTAGTTAACGATTGAGCTATTTTTTCTCCCGGCTTCTCCCCAAATTTTACAACCAATAGGATTTCTGCAGCTGACAGAGACTCACCAATTGTTCCGTTTCTGTTTCTCGCTTTCCATATCTGCAAATAATCTTTCCGAAGGACTGCCGCCTAGGGAGAGGAAGAGAACGTCAGCCTACTAACAAAGCAATTCGTGCCTCCTTGTCCTTGCTAACTAAGTATGATGGTTGTTGGTACATTCCCAATTTCTAGGAAAGTGGTTGGATGGGTAATAATAAAGAAGAGTAGCTGATGAGTACCTGTCTTCCTTTTCTGTCTCCTCCTTTTATTCCTTCCTTTCTGAATTTCCAGTCTAGTAACCAAAGATAGCTTTGGCGGTTCTTTCTCTCTGTGGCAAACTGCTCACTTTGAGTAAGTTGAAAACATTTAGGGGAATAATGTCATCTTAAAACCAGTTTAAAATATCAGAGCAGTTAGAGAAATAGTACAAAGGGATTGAGAGAGATCCTGAGGCAATAATAGACTTGGATTAAAATTTGCACTCCTGAACAGATCTGGACAAAACCTCTGGGGAAAAAAATATCCTGGGCCACAGATACTTAAAGGGAGGGGAATTATTCAAATGCAGTAATGCATAACACAATGCCGAGTAGTGAGTTGAATTATTGGGGAGTTCAATTCAGTATTCTGCATCTAGGAGTAATGGGATGAAACAGAACAAAGGAAAATATCAGAGAACATTTCCTATCAAGACTATAGCCACTGCAGTAATACCCTAAAGGGAATTACCAAGGAGACTGAGACATTTAAAGGTAGAGAGTTTTTCTTCTTAAATCAAGTATATACTTTAAGGGTAATCTGGCATTGGCAGAGGTTGGAGAAGGTGAATTAATAATTTTTCATTTGAAGGAGTTTCTTAATTGTATTAAATTAGCTTTATTAAAATAGAAGCTTCTTGTGCCATGTTTTATAACTGATTTTTGCTTTATTTAATTTGAATTTGAGACGTGTAGCTTAACCACTCAAAATATTCCAATATTTATTTTAAAAAGATCACATTTAGGAAAGATATTGGTAAAGTTGTGTAAGCCATCTGAAATACAGAGAAATCTATAAGTTATTGATCACTAAATAGGTAAGGGTAGAACAGGAGATATAATGGAAAGCAAAATCAGGTGGAAAACATCATTGATACAAGAAAAATAAACAGGGAGAAACGTTGTTTCTGAAAAGGGTGCTCATTCCCTGGTGACTTCAACGAAGAACTGTCGTTTGTCAAGTTTGTTGTTAAATAACCCAAACAGTTCATTTCTGAGTATCCCAGATGTTCAGATAATGAGGTGTCATTTTATTTTAAGATGAAGTGTTAGAGCAAACTTTGTTTCCTCCCAGATAGTGTCAGATTATTTTTAGTCTTTTAAAAAGATATAAATTAGGTGCTTCAGAAAAAAAACCCACGCAAATACATATAAGTACAGCAGAAGAATAGAAACAAGAAATGGGGTTGAAATGTTAGTTTATCCATATTGTTTTATACTTTGCGAGTCATTCAAGTTTCTGCTCTGCTCTAGGAAATTGTTTCAGAAATTGCTCCAGGCAGTTAGCTCAAAATCAAGTTTCCAGATTTGTTCCTAGACTTAATATGCTTGTTCACATCTGCTCACTTTAAAGGGACGCTAACAAATAGTGGAGTCCTGTTGTAGACTCCAACCTCTGTTAAAGGGGAGGGGGATTTCCTGGAGCCCGCAGCACAATTTCTGTGGGGGAATATAAGAAAGAGCCCTGTCCCAGTACAGTTTGTGTGCAATAATACACATGCATGTTGTACTAACAGATTCCCTGAATCTAAGGCACTGCAGCGAGTCTCATCTCCACTCTATTGTTTGCCCAGCTACCAGGAGCTCTGGCACTCGTGCAAACCCTGATAATCCTTTCTCTTGCTGCTGCCAAGATCAGCATCCCATGCTGGTTTGTATGCAGGTCACCCCAGGTGACACTTATAGAGCGGTTTCTCATGTGTTTCCAGCAGATACAGAAAGAACTCAGGAGGTGAAATCCCACTGACTTCAACAGGGCTAGGCTTTTACGCAGGATAATGTGTTGGTCCTGTTCCCCAAGTAGTGCAGATATTAGAAATGAACCTGGTGAAATAAGGGCTGGTGAGTGGAAGCAGTATGTGCCCACTTAGAATAGATAAAACCCAGTAGGAAAGTCACGTTTCAAGCTTTTAAGAAAGGTTGGGTGATGGTGGGAAAGGAAAACAAAATACAAAACCTTACTTGCTTACACACTGAGCCTGAACAGTTGCCCTGATGTACAGTTTCAGGCATTTTGCTACAGCGCTCCCTCTGCCAAGGAGATTGTACCCTTGGGGACCACTGCTCAGGTTAGCACTGGCGTTAATAGCTTAAGCCTGTGAAGTTAAAGTAGCCCTGAAAGCATAAGCAGGAAGCCCCTTAGTGGGACCCAGAAAGCGATGCAGCTTGCATCTTTAGTATTAAAATGGGCTTAAGTTATTCACTGAGTATCCACAGTGCCTATGCTGAAGCCATTCTGGCCTCTCTCTTCTGCTCACGGATTCCCTGTCCTGGATCACACCTCGTATATAGTTTAGCATTAGCTGCTTTTGTGACATTCCTTGGGCAGGGAAATACTGGAAGCAATTTGCAAGCTTTCTTTTCAACGCGCTGAAGCCGTGCGTTTGCGAGCTTTCTTTTCAACGCGCTGAAGCCGTGCGTTTGCGAGCTTTCTTTTCAACGCGCTGAAGCCGTGCGTTTGCGAGCTTTCTTTTCAACGCATTCAAGTTATGCATTTGCAAGCTTTCTTTTCAACATGTTGAAGCTGTGCATTTGCAAGCTGTCTTTTCAATGCGCTGAAGCCGTGCATTTGCAAGCTTTCTTTTCAATGCATTGAAGCCAAGTAATGTGTCATGCATGAGCTTGTAATGAGTACCCAACTTATCAAACCTCTTACCATGGGGTCAGAACTAAGAGTGAGCCAGAGCCTGACAGAACACATCTCTCTGGCATTTCCTTGTAGGCCGTTGTAGGAGACCGAGTCACCCTGCCCACCCCAACACAGATAAGGCTACTAGGGTTGGGGAGGCAGCAGGTATATGGAGATAGCCTAGTACCCTCTCTCTCTCTGCCTTCTGCATCCGGGCAATAACCTGGGGATCAAATGCAGTACCTGAGCGCAATGGTGCTTTTTGTGTATGATGCACATATAGTCATGTAGGCAGGATAGTTGGGCAGTGAGATACTGGATGGCTGGAGACTCAAGGGGAAATTTCCAACCTGAAGGGTTAAACTAGGTCTCTTACTCCATGTTTCATCATATAAATAAGACATCACTGTTTGAGGTATCTTAATAAGTGTCCTGAACTCCGCTGCTGTAGCATCTCCAAAATTCCTAAAAAGCTCAATAGCAACTATGAGGGGTAGTGACTATGAGGGGGTGCCTCAGCCTATCTAACAATCAGGCATCTTTTGTGTTCCAGCATTGGATTTAGATGCCTAACTTCAGGCATTCATACCAGAAAGGTTTTCCTTTGAATGACTAACAATGATCTTATTGCCCCACCTCCCCTCCCTCCCCACTAAACAAGCAGATATCTAAAATGAGGACCATGTGTGCTAGATTGACTCGCAAGTGATGCTCCATTGCTGAGGAGGGGAAAGGTTATTTTTTCTGAGAGTGTATTGCTGGACTGGTAACAGCATACAGACTTGCTGTCAAGAGAGAAGAAGAAACAATGCTCGAGACAGTGCTATCAGCAAAATAGAAAAGTGGTGAAACAATTAGGGAAATGATGCTGTTTTGACTTGTGTCACACCTTCCATTCAAGAGCTGTACAAGCTTTAATTAACTGAAGCTGATGGGATATTCCTGATGTGTCCATGTATGAAGGATAAATTGAAGCAAAGAACAAACGGGATTTGTCTGTGGTCCCATAGGGGCAAATGCAAAGTCTCAAGAACTCAACTGGAGTCTTCCCAGTGGCTTTGGACCAGGCCCAGTGATTTAGTGGGAGACTTAGGAAAGGAGCCCACTTCTAATTTCTGGTCCCTTGCTAAAATTTATTAGATCTTGCTGCCTTCTCAGCTGTGGTGCATTGAGGTACTATCTCTACATAAGTGGCCAAGCTGCTATTGAAATTATTAACACTTGCTATTACTAATCTGTGTAAATAACTGACAGTGTTGCATGACAAAATATGAACGGGTTGTTCTCCAAGAGGGGTTAAAATCAGGAATGAGAATGCACCCAATATTCCTTTAAAGCCTGGGTCCAGGATTAATTGTAGAGTTGTCTAGAACAAAACCAGTTATGTAAAAAGGTTATATAAAAATACTGAATCATGGACTGTGCACCATTTGTTTTCTTGGTCCTGCAACTCCATTTTTCTTTTTTTTAGAGAAGTAGTCAAAATTTTAGTCAGTAATTTAGTCTAGATCCTTCTGCTAGCTTTAATCTTCCAAATCATCAGAGTGATTTTAAAACCACCATTCCCTGACTTAGTTAAAATACTTCTTTTTATTATGTATGCCCATTTTAATCTCATGGCAGCCTGTAATATGCACTGTCCTGAGACGCGTCCATCAAGTAAATAATGCATGTTTTAAAGTGTGTCAGAATACATATTTCTATGATAGATTATAATGGATTTATAATAGCCATTGTGGTCTCTGCATACATCTTCAACAGAAGTGTGGAGCCTAGGGTGAGCCGTTATTTCTAGTGCCTCCTTATAGGAAAGCGGATATGAAAGATCTCTGTGCTCCCACAGCCACAGCTACAATATCACTCCAACACTACCAATACTATATCCATGTTTAAATGATTGTCTATAGCTATTAGAACAGACAAAAGGATTGGGCAGTAGATGGTATGGTAAGTTCACCCACTAGTGAGCTGTGATTCAGAAAGACACTTAATCGCATTATTAAGCTACTGAAAAAGCAAGGGACTTAAGCACGTGCCTAAGCATTTTCCTGAACAAAGAGTCTTTTCTAAACAGGGATTTTTGAAGACTAGCAAGATATGAGTTGAATTGTGATTTCTCAATCATGATTGTGTTCGTTTTTTGTCTAGATTTGGAATAATGGTATTATCCTCTCTAATAGCTACAAGCATAGCATATATAATGAGGAAAGTGAAGAGCTTGCTGTATTTGGCTGATATACAGAGAGCTATCCCTGCATTTTAAGATCCTGAAATTATCTTTTATACTTGCTGCTCAAGTGAATGAAACCATCCTGCCTTATGGAAGAATTATTTTGAAGTACCCTAATATTTGAGTCCATATATTAGGTGCTACCCAACTCAATAAAAAGTTTCACCAGAATATTCTTTCAGCCATTGAAAACCAGTAGGATTAGGTTAACATGTCAGATATGTCAGAGTGGTTTCAAGGTAAGACAAGAAAATATATCTAACGACAACAAACCCATCAGCCAGCTACAGTAAAATCCCAAATCCAAGAAACCAATTTAGAGGTGTATTCATCTGGCTGCACAGGGCTATACATGCTTGACTCAGGCTAATGGTAATAGGAATTATGCATACAAATCCCTACACACTAAAAGGAAAATGTACTTGGTGGAGTAACAATTGGTGGGATTACAAAATAAAAGCTGTGTATGAACACACCAAAGCCCGGTCATTTTCCGGATTCATGAAACGGGATTGCAATAAGAAAATGAAATGCATATACAGACTGCACAATGTCATTGGAATAATTGCAACATTGAAGGAATATGTGCATGTATTTGCCTACACCTTCCTTGGGGAAAATGAAAAGCATGCTCTCAACTTGCTTTCACTAATTTAAGCTAAGATGCTCTTCACAACCAGGCAGTTCAGAGTTTTCCTGCTAGTTTACACATCAAGCTGATAACTGTAGTGGAGCCTGGTCTTTAATTCAACTCACCAGCATGTGTGAGACCTGCAAATTGCTTTGTCATGCCTAGGATTTTGCCTTGAGTTATTTAGTTTGAAGTAGCTAACTTGAGTTTAGAACTTTTTTTTATTACTATTCCTAGTGCAGCTAAGGCTTATATTACCCATTATCCGACAAGGAAACAGTTCAGCATTCCCAAGACCTCATCCACAAAGACTGCCTTAAATTTATAGTTTTTTTGATAGTCATGTATCTTGGTTTAAGGCCTGCATACTCAGCTGATGAGTGAACTGCTATGGATGCGCAGGCAGAAGAATTTCCAAACCACAAACTTGCTGAAGGTGATGGGAAGTCGCTAGCATAAAGTGAGTCAGAAAGGACTTAGCCTGCATTTGCACCTTGTGATAGTTTTCTTGCCTCTACTGCACCATCTGCACACCCTATTTGCTCTCTATACTTCAGTACAAGCTACAGTTCATCACTTGGGTTCGACATAAATGTGGTTCTGTCCTATGCAAACCTGCTGTTTTTACTGTTTCTTTCTGTTAATTCATGTTGCAGAACTGAACCTGTTATAACTATTTTAATAGTCGCCTTTTGTTTTCTGCTGCCGCATCCCTTTTTCCCACCCCATAGTTTTACAAATGTCAAGGGAAGACTGAGACAAGATGCTGAACAGTGGTGTACTTTTTCCTGTGGTTCCTCCAATAAACTCTTTTCTTCATAAAAAGAACAAGATAGATACGAAAAGAGCTTAGTTTTCATCTGGGTAACATATTTATGTATACGACACCAGATTTGCTGCCTGGCCTTGTTATGACTGATCAGTCTCCTTTCTTGATCATTTTGGTCGGTAAAACAAAAAAGTGACCATAACCTTTTTCACAGAAAATTGTACGCACAGGAAGTTGAGGAAGGGTAGCATGCCATGGTGTAGCACCACCAATATTAACAGCTTGAGATTATTTGAAAACTAAGTTCAAGTACTAGAAGAGTCACAAACATATGTTTTAAAGTTTGCATATTTGGCATCTACAAAGGGTTTTTATTAGCATATCATCACTGGCTTGCCAAGCTTGTTGTTTCTCAGTGATTCCTGATTTGCCAAACTGCAAAGTAAAGCAATGGCTTTCCTAATTGCCAGCACCGCAGAACTAATTTCTGCAGGGTTCTCTATGCCTCACACTGTAGGTCTTGCAGGGCAAGTAGCGCGCTTACTTATGATATAATTTTCCAAATTATCCAGTGGGGGTGCGCAAGTAAAATTGGAGATCTGTACCTGGACTTTTATGAACTTTGAATGTTAGACTCTGTTAAAAGAAGCCAGAAAAGACTCTAATACTGGCTCTTACAGCCCGCTCTACAGTACTAAGAGAAGGATTAGAAATTATTTTTGTCACTGGTTTGAGGCAGGTATCGGGACAGACAAAGACAGCAAGTCTGTTAAAGAAAAAAGCGTAATTTTTATCCAGCTGTCTGAGCAGAAATGCACTTGGGATCATCTTTGGCTATGCTTTTATTTGCATCGATGATTAATACTGAATATGTGCAGTAACTCACTCACTGATGATTCAATGCCAGTGCTTCATTAAAATTGGTTGTGAAACAATTATTTTCAAAGCAGAATGCAACAGCTTCCTTTCGAAAGCTGGCTAGTGCTTATCTCTGTGTGCCACTTGCTGATTGGCTTCACCAGAGGACACTGTCCATAAGAGGTCTTTTCCTTACTTATAGGCAGGCTTTAATGTCTTTCACAGAACTGTGAATCTGAAAGAACCGTGGTCAAACGAGTAGATTTTTCCGATTGAAAAACAGAGGGTTAACGGGAATTTTTGTGACTTAGGAGCAAGCGCCTGGTGATCTGTTTTGTGTGCCCACCCTTACCCTGCAGTCAGTAAAACTGGGTGCACCCAGAATTAAAACTACTTGAGCAACTACAGTTTAGCTTCCACTTTGTGCAGAGTGTAGCAGATGCAGCAAACTGTTACGACACACCCAGTCTTTTGCACCCTTGCCTCTGGTCAGTGCAATTGTTTTGTTTGGCCATGCCTATAATTAGATCATTAATTTAGCTATTTGCTGTTCAGTAATCTGCACAAAACTTATGGATTTAAGGTTCTGATTTTCAATAACATCCCAACATACTCTACAGTTATACTCCTCAAAGTAATTTCAAGCACATTTATTAGCACTCAGATGTCTAAGTAACTGAGCTTCACCTACAGTCGGGTATCTGGCTGAATTCTGCAACAGGTGCAAATCTCCGTCCTTTGGAGGTTTTTAAGACCTGTCTAGACAAAGCTTTAGCTGGGATGATGTAGTTGGGGCTGGTCCTGCTTGGAGCAGGGGGTTGGACTAGATGTGAGCCACCCCTCATTTTCTCTGATTCTAGGTGGGGGCCAGCTGCGGGATTGCTTATAAGAATGTTAATCTGTAAAAACCTCAGTTTTGATGCAGTCTTTTTAATACATGAGTCTAATAGAGAATATTGCATAGCATATTCCAATAAACAGAAGGCAGGTTTCACAGCAAGGTGAATGCCATAAGCAACACTTATATTTAGTGTTTTTCACCCTTTGTACTGCATAGAAATAGTATTCCTATAGTTGAAGAAATCCTTGGGATTTTGAATCAGCAAGTACTTCTAAAGAGCTACCCAGTTTGTTCGCAGTATCATTGTCTAGGTTGACTGTACTCCAGATATACTGTAAGACAAAGGTTGTTACCTTTTGTTAGCTGTGAGAAGTGCTCTACACATTACACTGGATATTAATAGTTGTCTTTGACATTACTTGCAAGTATTTCTGAGACCAGAGGCAGCATGTAGACAAAGACCATATTTCTTATTAGTCAAACCTAACTACAGAAATACTATAATTTAGTTAGGCATAATAGACTCTCTTTGTCATTGATATCTCTCTCTCCATTGCTACATTTGAAAGGAAATTGGTCCCCACAGGTACAGTCAAGTGCAAATTTAACATAAATGACAGGCCCAACCCGAGTAGTTCTGCCTAGGTGAAATATCTGATCCTCGGAAAACAAGCTAAACAAAATGAATGGATGTTTCATAAGTGTTTTCTGAAGCTATTTTTTTAAAATGCCAGAAGGGCGCTGACAGACAATGAAGCAATGTTAATTTATACCAACAAAGAGTCTAGGCCATATCCTGGAGCTGTAGGATGAGAAATACCCCGTCAGGATTAGCATAATTAGTCCCAGCCACAAATAAACAGCTGTGAGCCAATTTTCCCCACTTGGTTCTTACAGGAAAAATGGGTATTTTGGGGGTGCCTAGTATAGCATAATCCCGTAATTTATGGTAAATAGATTACTTTTTACTGGCATTTAATGCAGTTGCTCTTGGAGAAATATCTGGATCCTATGTCGTTTTGAAATCTTACAGAGAAAATTACCTGCATACCTGAAAAGCTGAAACCAAGGTGAGAAACTTTATAATTGCTAACCAGCTGCCCCACAGCTGTCCGTGTCTTGGATGTCAGAGAACGCGTAGGGATGACGTACTCATGGCACTGCTTACAGCTGCTACATGTGTCCTGCTTTCCCTGCTGCCACTTATGTTTCCAAGCCAGTTGTCTGTGCCTGCCCTTTGGAACCAGAAACTCTCCCTTTCTGTGCCAGCCATTTCCTTCCTAGCGTTCACAGGAAGCCGGAGGCCATATCCTGCACTGTGCCTGTAGCGAGGCACAAATACGAGGGTGCGCCCCACTCTGATCCTGCTGGAGCACCCAAGGAAGATGGGCAAGGTTTTGGCTCTATGATAACGGCATGATAGGTCAGAACTGGGAAAGACACCTCAAGCTCATTAGCTATCTAAGTGGTAAGTGAGAGCACGTTGAGATCTGATGAAGAACATCTTGCATTTGAACCCTTGCCTACCTTTATCCCAGCCATGCAGCTGGTCCAATAAAAAAATTCATTTTCCACCCCCCAAAAAAATTTTCCTTTAGCATATTTTGAGCAGATTTTTACCCTGCTTGGATTTTTGATTTTCAGGGTAGACCAGACAGTATCACCCCCCCCGTCGGCTGCTGCTAATGCTCTGTGGCATAATTTGATTCAGAATAATCCTTCTGGTTTAGATGCTCTATAGGGACTTCCTCAACTTCTGTGACTTCAACTCTATCTTTTCCTCCCACCACAGCCTCCGCTTCTCCAGATATGACCTCTTCTTTGATCTCATCCTCTGAGTTTGGGACTCGGAGTCATTCTTTCACCTGCCCTGCCCAATACGGTGTTTTAAAAATTCCACCCCGTCCTTTTGAACCGCCAGGTCACTTGCAGTCTTAATGTTTCCCTTTCTTTTGAATTTAGCTCATGTCTGTTCTCTGTGTCTTTGCAATGCTCCCTGTAGAACACTTAAAATATAACTTGGAGTACATTGTGCCTAGCAAATTACTTTTCTTATTCGCTACTAGTGTTCTTCTATAACAATCCATTAACAAAGAAATGAGCCAAAAGACTAGCAGCGGTGAAGTTACAATCATAATATTACTTTCAACATTATCTATCTGATGACACACATCTGTCACCCTAGTATTTGTGGCTTTCTTCATCCAAAGATTTCTAAGGTGATTTCATTAAACCTCATAGAACTTTCGTTAGGAAGATAGGCTGCCTATACACGTGCTGGTTCGTGTTCTAATTAGAGTGCATAAGAGCAGACTCAATTAATCAGTCTGCATTCTAATTACAACACTCCAGCCTGACCTCATTATCACATCTGTAAGCCCCTGCAGGTTTAAAAATGGCCGGTAGGGAGCTTTATCTAAACTTCATTGAATGAGGTTTAGATAAAGTATTCTGCAGCCATTTTTAAAACCACAGGGCATGTCCACACATGCAAGCACATGCGCTTGCAGCAG
>NW_017728998.1:7996592-8006218 GCF_001723915.1 Gavialis gangeticus | reverse complement strand
TGGGGTCATCAGGGGGTTCCCCCCATTATCGCCTCCCCCCTCCTCCAGGCCCCTCTGAACCCTTACTCACTGGCACTGGAGCCCTGGTACTGAACATGCAGCCTGGCAGGCCGCATGTTTTAGCACCAGGGTGAGGGGCCAACCTCAGAGATGCTCTGGCAGCCAGAGCATCTTTATGGAGGACCCAGCCTCTGGTTGACTCGGGGCATGGTGCTGGACAGTCCTGCTCTGCTTTTTTAAACTTTTATTTTTTTAGACCCCTGGATATAATTTTTTCCCTGCTCTGCGCAAACATTTTTTCGTTCCCGCACATGCCTGTTGCCCTGCCTCAAGGGGGTTTGAGACGGGGCAAAAGGCACGCACGCACTCATCTGGACATGCCCACAGGGGCTTAATACATATGATGGTGAGGCATTTTAATTAGAGTGGCTCTGTAGGAACCACTCTAATTAAAATACCCAACCCCTGAGCCCATGTGTAGGCAGCCATAAATAACTGTGGGAGTCTTTACACAGGCTCCAGGATTATGGGAGGGGGCACTTTAATAAGAGTTGCTCTGAGAGCTGATCTAATTAAAGCACCTGCAGTGTCTCATGTATTAAGCATCCTGCACTTCAAAATGGTGGCGGTGTCACTGTAGCTAAAGCTTGTTTGACTACTTTTAGTTAAGGGGCCCCCGCCACCATTTTGAAGTGTGGGGACATTGAATACATGAGATGCAGCATGGTCCAGCAGACTTGAATAATTGAGTCTACTCTGTGCTGTAATTGCTTAGAAGTGTCCTGAAAGTAAACCCCTATCCCATTTGTCATGTTCTCCCAAGGTGGATGGCTTGAGAGTGGCACTGGTGTGGATACTTAGGACTTGGGACCTCTTTTGTTTACACTGCCTAACTGGGCACGTACAGAACAAGAACAACGGCTAATTTCTCAAGAAGGGTCCTGGTCTCAGCAAAACAGACACGGCCTACATAATTTGTCCAAAATCAGATAAGAAGTGTGCTTGAAGTAATTAAAATAGTTATTAACATATCAGAAAAAAATTGCAAAAAGAAAAATATATGTATAAATGTCTTCAGTATTCTAAATTAATCTCCATGAGCATAGTTTTTCTTATTAAATGCATTACAGATGTTTAATGATGTAATTAACATGGAAAGAAATCAGTGATCTTGCTCAATATATTTTTCTTACTGTTGAACTAGGTTTCTAGGTAATTTAAGCAGTCAAAACAATGAAAAACGACATACCAGGGAGTACATTTTTCACTTTTATATCTGAAGCTACAAAATGCACTTGCAAAATGTAGGCCACCATTTTGAAAGTTTCTTTTATGTTTCTACACAATCCATCGTAGAATCTCAGAAGGAAAAGCTTTACTGTGAAATTCCTGGCATTTCATGCTTTAGCTTCATCAGAATAAGTGCATCAAATAAACATCTGGCTGTACGGGGTCTGGACAGAATCAATAAATACAGAGCTACAAATATGAAAACTGCTGTTTGGGAGGCAGCAAATATGATTGATCCAAATCAGTCTTCCTGTTTGTAAAACTAAATCATGAGAGACTGCAGGTAAATGTCAAATGTGTCTGGTGCATGAGAAGCGGTAGTTATTTTAGATTTGGTTTAGGTAGGATAATAAATATTATACCTAATCTTGCATTACTCTGATGTAGGCCTGGATTAAGCTGTCTGCTTTAACAGATTGCCTGTAAAAAACAGGTAATAAGTTTCAGTTTGTATGGCGCAACCCATTTGATTTTGGGAAAACCTACGCATTGTCTAGACTTTATTTAGAAATCAAAAGTGAAACGTCTGAGTACATGTGTGTACAGCTCAAATATTTACTTGTCAACCCAACTACTGCTTAGTTGAAACATTTGGAAGCTTCTCTCTCTGATCCCATGAGATGCCCCATAAAAGAGTTTTGCCTCTGGGTATCAATATCTATATGCAACACAGCTGTTAGGCTCAGCAGCACGATAGATTCAGCTTTTATGAACATAATGAAATGGAATTTTTAAATGCAGTAAAAACAGACATAAGATGGCATATCAAATGGAATTGAGTCCTTCTGCGTCCCTCCTTTCAGGAACGCTATATACTTCTGTCACTTCCAGAAATGAGAACTGCTCAGGAGATTCTGCATCCTACTTGTCAAACTCTGAAACAAGGACTGCTCTGCTAGGCGTAAATCAGATCAGGCCAAATAGCATATTAACCAAGATGCCTTTAGCAAAGCTTGCCAGACGGTGGTGAGCCGATAACACTTTCATCCTCACGTAGAAAGCACTGTCATAATTGGTTTGTGTTAGGTGTTAGAGACATCTTGTGACTGAATGACCTGTAACTAATAAGATGCAATGCACAAATGAAATGAAGGTCCTTGCCTTCCGAGCACTGTACAAATGGGTTCCATCTGTCGTAATATTGACTTAATGTGTGATTTATATTGGATGCATGTTCGCGGTAGGCACTGAGAGTTAAGCTGCTTGTTGAATTGCAGGGTTTCCTGCTCTTTGTGACCACAATAGGCCTGTGATGACAATACAGTGTCAGTCAGAACTAGCTCACAAATGTCCTGTGAAAGTTTTTGTTCTGTAGGAAGAGGAAGTTGGGGCCTCAGAATAGGCCAGCCCAGACCAACCAACCCAGACTAGCCAGTAAGCTAGTATCTGATACTGTGCATGGAAACCTCTTGTAGTTCTCTCAGGCTTTCCTCCTTTCAGCCTACTTTATCCAAAAGCCCTTTCTACTTTACACGTTCCTCTTAGGCTAGGGACAGACATTACACACAAACCGGTTTAAGTGATCGGAAACTGGTTTAAACCTGTAACAGAACAGAAGTTCAGTGCGCATAAACCAGCTTCAAAATGGCTGAAACTGGTTTAAGATAAACCTGGTTTAACGTAGTGTCAGACTTAATTGATTTGGGTCAAACCGGTTTATGCACTGTCTGTCCCAGCCCCCTGGGAACTGTTCACAGATGTGGACTAAGTTCTTCAAAGGCATATGGGGAGTGGTAGATACTCAATTCCCATTGTATCCCCATATTCCCATTCTCTCTCTCTCTTTCTGACCTGGATAAAGAAGGCACAGCAAATTGTCCAGCTTTTCTTGCTTCCCATATGCCTAGTCTTGCTGTTCATGCCTTGGAGACGATGCCTTTGTTTCTCTCTCTCTGTATAGACCATTAGCACTTTACTAATGCTGTTACTGCTATTACTGTTAATTATGTCCATCCAGCTTTTCATGTCAAATGACACTAGTATACTAAGTCAGGTAAAGTAAGTTCTGCCATTGAGACAGGTGGAGAACTGGCCCACCTGTAAAAAGAAGACAATAAAATAAATATAACTACATTCCCAATTCTATGCAATGTCCTTTTCCAGATGAAGTATCACTGCAGGGAGCAAGCTGCTCTAGTATGCCCCCAACTATGCTGTATTCAAATACAATTCTATAGGAGCTCCAGAGCAACAGGAGAAGTTGTTCTTTAATCAGCTAAGTATGCCCAACTGAGCGTTGAGGGGCACTTGCATTTAACTGATGAGCAGTGAAGGCAAGTTGAAGTGTCCAATCTAAGTCTCCACTAAAGTTCAATTCAGTTCTCAAGTGAATCGCATCTAAATGGCTGCCTCATTAATCTGCTGTTACCGCTTCCTAGCAGGCCTGCAGGTCTGTTAAGTGAAAACTCATGCCACTGATGGGTGACTCTCCCATTGTTGCTGGAAGCACATATCACAATCCCACAAGCTAGGTTCACTATTTGGAGTTGGCAACATCCTTAGGATCAGTGAAGTCAAAGTGTTGTCATAGTACAGATGATGTCTATGAAATAACAGGTTTTTGAAGACTGGATGCTGCTGAAAATATCCAGGTCACTGAACTTGGACCATCAGAGACTTGGATACAGTCCCCTGGGCTCCTCTGGGAACAATCAGAATTGCTTTAGCCTTTTCTCCAAGTTATTTCTAACTACATTCTGATGGATTGAAATATAAAGATTTTGTCGTCTTCCTTTTTTGCCAACCCCAGGGCAAACAATGCCTTTGAAGGTGATTTTTGGAAAGTGTGATCCTAGGATCAGTATGATGTCTCATTTTCTGGCTTATGGTAGGCTGTCCAGTTCCACAGGGAAGTCTCAAAGAGCCTTCAGTGAATCATTTTCTGTCACTGAATCAAGATTGGGCTCTACCACTGCTGACCCCTAAGGAGATGCAAGTGACCACCCATATCCTAACAAGGACACTGGCTACTATGCTTAATTACTATTATTATTGTAATGCCTGCTTCTCTTAATTATGGACCAAGGCCCCAGTGTGATGTACAGATGGACAACAGATGGATGCAGACAGAAAGCAGAGCACAAAGGAACAATGTGATGTCATTAGCAAGGCAGTAATCCTAGTGTAACATAGCTACCTCTTCCTATTTTTGGAGTCATCACAGCGAGAGAGAGGTCTAAGGAGGGATTATGAAGTGGTTTTGTGAATGTTTACAGGAGCTGCTGTGCATGGAAGCCCAATAGGACTTGTTTGAAAGTGAATGGGCAATGGAGACTCGTATCATTGGCCAAGCGGAGACGGGAGTCAGCTTCCCAGTGGTGAGCAAGAGGTGATGGGTTGGGCCAGGATATTTTGTGAAGGGTTTGGGGAGAGAGGACAAGGAGCCTTCACTTACCACATGACACGATAGCCAAAGCCAAGCTAGTTCTTTAGACTCATGTTGTTCACTGGTACTGCGGTCTAGCCATTAGCTATAGGGAGCTTCATTTCCCATTCTGAAAGTGCCAGCATTAGCTATTGTATCTTTAAAAGTTTTCCAATGGATTTCTAGATTTACAGTGTTACTTCACACTTGAGGCATTTTATCATTCATATCGTGCTGTAGTTACTGGTGGTCTTCCAAGGCTTACCTACCTTGAAATTCATGCTTTGTAACAACCACTTCTCACTAAGTAGTTAGTCATTTTATAGGGATGTCCCTGGAGCATGTAGGTGCACATTAAGATAATACCTTTTGAAGGCAAAATAACATAGTATAATTTTTGCTCCCTAAAGGCCTGTTATAATAGATTTCCATTCACCCACCCTCTGTTTACCCACGAGGAGAATATACTTTATGTAGGAGGATATACTTTGTGGTTTGCGTTTATAAGTAGAGATGGCATGAAGTGGCTGTGGAAGGTACTGAAGATCCGTTAAAAGTCACTGTCCTAGTAAGGGTCACTGTACTGCCTCAACCCGTTTGCAGTGAGGCTGTTTGAGTGTTTTAGTTTTCTGAAATATCAAGTGTACTTACCTGCCAGTCACCTGCTGGATTCATGGAGAACATTCATGGAGTTTTATGATTTACTTATATACCAGGGGTGGGCAATTATTTCAGCTTGCAGTCCAGTAACAAGTTTTAGATGCATAAAATCTTTCAGGAGAGATCATTTTTATAAATTATAGATAAAAACCAAATCATATACTAAAAATCTAACATCTGCTATAAAGTATTATAATTCTATTAAAAAAATAATTTCTGTCCTGATGTAGGTGTTTTTGAGTAGTGTATATAGAGGCAATTATATAATAGCTCATATTAAAGTCTTATTCTTGCATATTGTGTATGTGGGAGGGTGTGTGTGTGCAGGGGCTGCCCATATGCTAGGTCCTGGGAGCCAGCTGAGGGTGAGGCATAAAAAGGGGAGTGGCAGGGGGCATGTGCAGAGCTTGCCCAGGTGGTGTGGTGCAGGTGTGGTCTACTCCCTACCCCCCTAATCTGGCCCACAACTGCCCCTGTAGTGCTCCGCATTGGGGGGTACTGCTTGGCGGCTACTCCTGCTGCTCCTGCTGTGCTGCTCCAGGCAGAAGGTAGTGTAGGGGAGGGTGGCAGCTGTGGGGCTGTGCTGGGCAGCAGATACCAAGCTACGTCGGGGGAAAGCTGCAGCCAGGCAGCTCCTGTGTCAGCATGCGGGGCTCCAGCTCCCAGCTGCCTTCCACCCATTACACCCACCTGGTACGATGAGCAGCCACCTGCAGGTGGTTGACTGGGTGGAAGGCAGCCCCACTGGGAAGCTGTACGTGCTGGCCGGGGCCAGGGCTGTGCTCAGGTATGGGAAGGAGCATGGCACAGGCTGCCCCAAATGGGACCATGCAGAGCACTACAGGGCAGCTGCAGGCCAGATGCAATCAATTGGCGGGCATCTGCTTGCCGGCCAGATCCAACCAGGTGGCAGGCCGGATCCAGCCCACAGGCCATATTTTGCCCACCCGTTATCTACTATAAGTAAATGGTATGCACGGACCTTTCAAACCACAGGACTGAATCCAACAGCGTTCTGAGACTGAAAAATATATCTCTTGTTTAGTTCAGCCAAGTGAAGTATAGTGCACAGAAGTTTTTACTTCGTATTGTAACATATATATTTCACGAAGCTGCAATTTTTGTTAGCGGAAGTCTGTTTGCTGACTATTACTGGTAGTCAGACTTAAGTTGAGGGTGTATTTTCTTTATTAAGTGCTGTTGCTATGTATGATGTCCTGTGGAGAAAACCAGTCCTGCCTCTTACCAGGGAAAATGGTTTGAGATGTAATGCGTGCACTCTTATTCATACAAACAGGGCGGTAACTGTTGTGTTTTAGTGCATGGTGCATTCTAGTTTGAGTGTCCTGGAAGACTCCATTTTATTTTCTGCTTTCAATATTTGCACATGTTGTTCCAAAGTGTAACCAATATCATTGGGATGGCACCGGTTTGAACGCTGCCTTACCCAGAATCTAATTTTGTTCTCCAAATTAGTATGTTTAATTACTGTCCTTTTCTCAGTGATAAACAAGATAATTCACTTTGGGTATTTCTGCACTATAGAAACACAAAAATTTGTCGACTGTAAATTGCTGTAGGTGTCATTAAAATTCTCCCTAAACAAGCTGAATACATTCCACATATTTTTCCAAAGATACTTGAAGCTATTTTTAAGCCACCTGCTGTGTCTACACATATTCAGTCCATAGCAGAGATGCACTGCTGAGCAATTCAGTAGAAAATCATTTAAATAGAGAGGGACACAAGAGTGAGGGTTAGGAAGGTCAATAAGTTAATGCACTAGTTTTAAGGGGGGCAGTGCGGGGAGGTTATTTTACCTCTTGCCTCTGCAGACCTGGCTTCAAATGTGGCTTGGGCTGCAATAGAAATGTCGGTGTAATTACATCCTGGCTTTAAAACTTTTGTTCATATTGGGAAGGTACAAAATTGTAGCACTAAGTCACAGTTTGCCATCTCTGTTTACAGGAAGCTTACAGATGAAAGGGCAGAGCTGTTACCGCTGAGAATGGCATTATAGCAAGGAAACTGTGCGGGAGATGGCACCTGTGCTACACCGTGTATATTAGTCAGAATTCTTTCACATTTCTGTACATGCCCAAAGTCCTCCAGAATATCACCGTGTCAAGGTGTTTTGCCATCTTAAGTGAATGTTATGACCTCCTACAACCAGAATCTATAACTCTGTCTTCAAGGCAATTTGCTTGCAGGCAATTTTCATTGCAAAGATCAGACTTTCTTGCCTCCTCCTTACAAAGAAAGGAGAAAAGCCCGTGCTGGCAAAAGGAGACAACTTCATTTTCTTGCTCTTGTCCCCTCCCTTTTCCACAAGATGTTTGCATGTTATTTTGCAGCATCCTCCTCAGTTCTGGGCACTCTGTATACAGGGAGTACATGCATCTATGCCTGTGACACCTTCTGTATGGCTGTCCACCTTACCTTTCCCCAGAGCAGAAAGAAAACCATCAGGAGTAGTGGCATCCAGTTGTAGGTACTGCTCAGCCACACTTGGTCAGGTAGGCAGATGTCTCTTAGGAGAAAAGTATCAGTTAAATTCATTTTTCCCCACCTCTCTTATCCTCCTCACTGTTGCAGGTACAGCCTCATTAAAGTGGAGCAGTGGATTTCTGTCCCCAACATGAAATCCTGGATCCTCTGAGTAACCAAATATTGACAATTGCCACCATTGTGCACCTTCTAGCACAGCCAGAGCTAATTTGGTGAGGCATTAATGCAATGGCAATGCAACAGTAGGTTGCACTCTCTAATTCAGTTGGAAATGCAGCAGGAGCTAAGGCAACAAGGGAATTTGGTTGGATAAAAGTCTTGGAGCAATAGCCTGAGGTTGACTTCTGCTGGGAAGTGTAGTGGTCAGGATAGTCTGAGATAACATTGCATTGTGGGGTAACCTCAGGATATGAACTCCTCGCCTGTGGTTGAGAGTAGGATTTGAAGAGTCTGTTTTCTGTGTTTACTCTGTTTTTCTGTTAATATTTTATTCCCTTTAAATTGACGTGTTCTGAGTCATCGGAAATAACGAACAAGATCCTTGGTTGTTATTGAAGCTATTGGTGTCATTCTACCGGGACACATTAGTGAAATAGGATGCTTGGTGGTGAAACAGGAGTAATAAGAAACAAAAATCCTACCTACAGCCTAGCAAATCTATTACAAACTCACATCCAAGTCCACTCATGTCAGCAGGAAAAGGAAAATATTCAGAGAGGCTCAACAAACAACAGCAACTGCTGCTATGAAGGAACCACAGCTAGTGTATCTTTATGGCTGGTTTGACAGTGACTGAACACTTGTGTTACTGGTAAATGAGTTGGTAAATTAAGAAATCCTAAACCCAGAGTGGTGGGTTTGAGCTGGGCTGTGGAAAACATTGGCTTTTCTTCTGCTTCATCCAAGTGGTTTTGTTTTTGAATTTTATTGCAGACACCTTTGGCAAAGCACACTGGACTTTCAAAACAGGTTTAGCCCCTGTGTTTGTGGCTTGTAAGCATATGGACAGACATAACTGGAAGGCTGTTTTGCCAGCCTGGGTTGCTAAACCCTTAATTTCAATCATGTACAACTTCAGTTGAATAAAAGGCTTAAAGACCAGAGTTGTAGGCAGGGGATTTCTTTATTTAATCCCCATATTAACTAGTAACTAGAGGTTTGTCATATTAAAGCAGCCTCGTTCCTTCTTGGTACAGCACTGCACCATAGTTTGTGCTGCTTGTGATTGACTTCCATTAACGTAGATTAGGCTCCCTAACTGGCTTTTATTGCTCTAGGTGCCCTCTTATAAGAGAATGAATGGTGAGAAAGAATAAGTAAACACAAGGATTTCCTTGTTAGAGAAGGGAGTAACAGCCATTACTGGGAGGCAAGTATTTTCAAATGTTTGAAAGGCTGCTATAAAGAAGAAGGAGAGCCGCTGTTCTCTGTTGTCACAGAGGGCAGAGTATGAAGCAGTGGCTTTAAATTGCAGCAAAATAGGTTTAGATTCAATCTCAGGAAAATCTTCCTCAGTGTTAGAACAGCAAGCTTGCCCAGGGAAACTAGAATAACCTTCACTAGAGAGTTTCAGGAGGAGACTGGATAAGCGCTGGACAGGGATGATTTAGGAATCACATTCCTGCATTCATGGGCCAGATGACCTTGCAGGTCCTTTCCCACTGAAGGAGTCTAGGTACAGGGCAAAAAATGAAGAAGGAAAAACAGTGCCATAGCAAGGTGGGGGCGAGCAGGGCATGGCTGCCAGAGCAAAGGCAGTGGGGGAAGAATCCCAGTCTGCAACAGCAGCTGGATCTGCCCTGTG
>NW_017728998.1:7986351-7996368 GCF_001723915.1 Gavialis gangeticus | reverse complement strand
GCCCCCCATGCCTACACCGGGGGTGCGTGCAGTCCTGGGAGCCCCCTCCTGGATGAGCTGCCCGGGCACCAACCCTCCCATGACTCATGTTGGCACCCCGTTCACCCCTGCCCCACTCCCTCCCTTACTGAGGGGGCCTAGATCTGCCCTCCTACGACCCTTCCCACCCCGCTGCCCCTCCACACACTTACCTGCTGGGCAGTATGTCTGTTTGTGTGTGTAGAGATATCTTTTAAATTTTACTCGGCTGCCCCCCAAATAAGATTTTCTCCCTCCACCTATACTCCCAGGCAAGTATGGGGTGGCATGTGCACCCTGGATCTGGGTGCGGGGCGATGATGGGCTGCCACTGTGGGCTTTGCCCCAGGATCCGAACTTCACTGCTATGGCACTGAGGAAAACAAAACCTCATGGCTGGCAGGAAAACAGATGGGGTGGAGTTAGGAAGCTGGATATGGAAAGGCAGAGGGGAAGAGATGAAAGAGGGGCACTGTTTCTATCATTTAAAATGTACATGAATTTAAATGTGAATTTACTGTTCCTAGCTCAGGTGTCTGTCATAGATCTGTGCAACTTTCAATATGTCATCTTTATTTTGAAGGAGTTTTGTTTCCAAAGAAGGAAGCCCAGTGCCTGCCACATCGGTACGTGATGGCAGCTGACACTTTCTGAAACTGCCACCTTAAAGAAAAATACATTCCCAAACACTTGACTGTCTTAGCACAAACTGTACCGCTTTATCAGACTTGTGTTATGTGGGAGGTCAAGATGATTCTTATGGTTACTCGCAGCCTCCAAATCTATTTGGTTATATGCACCTACGTGTTTGGACACTGCCACTACAGCAGTATGGGAAGATTGCTCGTCAAGCAGCGAACCATTCCTTTAAGCCAGTTATCTCTTCTTAGAAATATCTTTTAAAAAAACCTTGCAATTTCTTGATAGTGGTAAAGGAACCATCTTCCCAGCTGTTTGTAGAATACACAATACAAGTATAGGTCCAAGACAAATCTATGCTGGTTTCATTCATATTCAGAGGCCATGTTCTAGCCCCATTTCTTTGGGCCATAGAATGCATCAATGGAATTACATGCTTGTTAGCTGATCCTTGCCAGTGCAGAATTACCATTCTTCTTGGTGATGTCCCCTTCTCTTTCCCAGCTCCGATTCCACACATCACAAATAAACTGTAATTCCAGTTCATGGAATGTAATGTTCAGTCTGTTACTATCAATGGCAGCTGAAATCATGTCAAGTAGTGATACAGAACAGTTTGATTCTCCTTGGTGTTTGTATTCTTAAATTAATATTCCCCTGCATGAACGACACACGCCCCCAGAGGCTGGGGGGGCACAGTGACCACCCACAGTTGGCAGTGGTGGCAGCAGGGGAGTGGCGGTGGGGAACTCCTACAGGTAGCCGCAGCAGTGGGGGGGGGAGGAGGGTGGTGAACGCCGACCGGTGGTTGGCGACCACCCATGGTGTCTGGTGGCGGGGTGGGGAGGTAGCAAGCAGTGACCGCCCACAGGTACTGCTGGCAGCAGCAGCCTATCTCAGGGGGTGGATGTGCACCTGTGTGCACCCCCTACGGGTTGCCAATGTTCTTCTGGCAAGTTGACTAAGATAACTCAACTTGAGTATCTTAAAAAAGTGACAACTTACACTGTTCGTATGAAGTGTCCTAGGATTTCAGATGCATAGTTTAGCCTGAGTAAATAAGATATGTTGACATTTATTTATTTCAAAACCTAGGCTACCCATGCACGTGCCTCCTTTTTCTTGCCATGGAGCTAAATGATACGTAGAACAGTCAGGAGAACTGAATGTAAAGGACAGGTTTTCTTTTTCATTAAACAAATAGAAGCCATTGTGTGTTAAGAAGTCACCATAAAAGAAGATACATATTCTACAATTACAACTGTATCTGAGAATTAGGATGTCTGAGTCATATTCAGGACTTACCCACAAATTTGTTGCATTTTAATTTAGGAAAAAACACGGACACACTGTGTTTCATTTTTCTCCTGTTGTAACAGTGCCCAACATTAGACCAACTGATTTTTTGTATATGTGGCATAGAAGACTGAAGATTTTAGCAAATTAAGATGAATGAATGGCTTCATAAATGGTGCATGATAATAGAGGCTTTATTTTTTTTAAATAGATTTTGATTGATTTACACCTAATTACACATGTAGCTTTAGATTAAGCTGAGGCTACATTCACTGGTTGAGAAGTGCCATTGCAATACTAACTTGCCTTCTGAGAACTGGCTAGTAATCATCCTTACGTGTATAGATCAACGTTTGCAGAATCAGGCACAGCTCTCTTCCCATTTAGCCAGAGAAGTTTAGGTTAGATATTAGGAAAAACTTTCCCACAAGGAGGGTAGTAAAGCACTGGAACAAGTTACCCAGAGAGGTGGTGGAGACTCCATCCTTAGTGGTTCTGAAGACCTGGCCAGACAAAGCTTTGGCTTGAGATGATGTAGTTGGGGATGGTCTTGCTTTGAGCAGGGGATTAAACTAGATGAACTCCTGAGGTTCCTTCCAACCCTAATTTTCTATGATTCTAATAGGAAATCACCCACTGATGTCAGTGGTGGTATATCTGCACCCTACTTTGTGGTATTATAGTTTGATTGAAACTCTAATATAATCACAAAATAATGTTATCTTATTATGGTCTCATGGAGAAGAAAAATCCACTCTTAAGTAGTCATCAGTTTGATGAAAAGTGTCCTATCTTCCAAGGTAACTCTTTATCACTTTGATACCCGTAGTCAGGTATTTACATTCACCTGATGTCCTTGGTGTCTACTGCAACAGCACAGACAAATAGACCACTGTCCAAAGCCATTATGGAGTATGCTCTTAGAGCCAGATGGTGTTGGTTTCTTGTAAATAAATCATGCTATGAACTGTTAGATACATACAGGGGCCTTTTCCAGGCTTCTATGAAAAAAGAGTACTAAAAAAAAAAATATTTCAGAAAAGTAGGTTTATGTACCTTATAGGAGTTGGATGAAACGAATGAGTTTGTGGCAGATCAATATCCACCAAATTAATAAAATTAAATTTTAATTGCTGTTTAGTAAGCCACATTGTAATTTAATAACTAATTTCAAACCACATTTATTGCACTTAGATCAAGTCCCTACCAGTTTTGAAAAATCAAGCCAATGTATGTCCATTATTTCTAAGCATATTTGTACTATGATAGACTTAAACACAATTCTCAATGTAATTTTATTATTATCCTAGGACTCTAATCTGATTTTCTGTGCCCTTATGCACACAGGTTTGCTGTCTTCCATGTCACAGAAAAGTTCTACAAATCTGTTGAAAAGCTTGTAGAATTGTGCTGTATCAGCAGGCTTAGAATGACTTTCATCCATGCACAGAGCTTCCTTTAGATGGACAATGGTCTTCCAGTCGCTTGTAAGGGAAAAAAATCCTTTGGAAACTATATGCTCCATCAGAAAATTACAATAGTGATCCTGTTATTGGCAAATAAATCACTCCCTTTCACACACTAAACCTATAATCTAATAGGTGGGACATTTTCAGGCTTCCTAAGGAAAATATATCTAGGGTTATTTTTTGTCGTTGCAAAAAAAATGACGTCATGATACGCCTGGAAAATCACCATGTTGACGTAAATTCACAGGGGACCATCTCTTGTACAGGTTTCCCTCACCAACCATGGTTTTGCCAACCATGGTTTTGAGTATTCACGCTTAATATTCTATATACCATTTTGACTACCGCAGTATACACTTTTTAGTAGCTGTGGCCATGCATCAGCCCGCCACCTGCTGTTTTTCCCATAAGCTTTTTGTCTTGCCAACCAGGGTTTTGCCAACCATGGGAACTTTCAGGCCTCTACCCCCAGTGGTTGGCAAGGGAAACCTGTATCAGCAATCTCTAACTACTGGTAGTTTCCACAGTCAGCAAATCAGTGACAGTCACTGAGTAGCGAGCAAGGTCCAGTGTCTGAATGTGACTGACAGTAGTGGCAAAGGAACGGGCAATAGTGCCTAAAACTCTGAAGAAAGCCTGCCACCGAACTGAGTACTCTGACTTCTGTTTCCCTGTGTATCGCATGTGTGCCTCATCCCTTTGCCCTGGCACTGGTTGGAAAAGGGAGTTGAGAGAAGTCAAATCAGAACATCCCTGTTCTGCAATGGACCCTGTTCTGCATGGGGCTGAGTGCTTGTGCCACGATCCCAGAGAGGATGACCTGGATATATGGTAGTTTTGGGTGGTTTCTGGAGCTCCTAGCCCCTGGATTCCTGCATAGATTAACATGTGTGCTGCTCACAGAGTCGCATGTAACAAGCCCAAAGCCTGTATGCACATGCTTAACTCTAAACACTTGAGTTGCACCAGTGCTGTGATGCCAGTGACTTCTTTGTGTCTGACCTGATTCCTGCTGACTTAGACATTTTACTATTACAGTCACACTTGAAAATGTCATTAGCTCATTTTGTCAGTGTCCTGGCTGCCACTCCTGTGGAAAGTCTCTGCACACAGCCAGTTTTAGGATCAAGGCCTAAGCCAGGGTCCAGTACTCTCTTGGCTTAAGTGGCATAAAAACCTAATGTCAGAAGCTGGAAGCTAGCACAGTGCAGTTTGACCAATATCATCCAGAGAAAATAGATCAGTTCCTACTCAAAGAAGGGTACTTTCCTCTGCTCCAACTATATTTTGTTTAGGAGCTTGCTTATGCAATCTAATTTATGCTGTTCTTTGTGGCTGTGGTCCCCTCCTCTCCCTTCCCTAACTACTGGTGACTTATTGCATGATTGCCATACATTCCTGCAATGTTTAGTTTTTCACAAAAGCTTATTAGAGTGGGTAGTTAATATGTGTGACCTCCCTTCCTCCCTCTACTGCTCTTATTTCCTTACAACAAAAGGTAGACTGCATCGCTGTGCTTTTGATCCAAAGAGAAAGAGAATCCACAGATCAATGATGTTGATTTTATTTCAAGTTCCTTGCCAATGATACATACGGCCCTCACCTCTAGTGCTACTTACATATATCTTTGGAGACCTTTCCTTTTAATCCCAATTTCCTTTTGTAATCAGTACTCCCACAGAGGGGTTTGAACTGTGCTTTTCTCACTCTCGAGCCCCTCAGAAACCAATAAATGGAGGCTTTGTTTTGTTCATTTTGGCAGGCACGACAGGGTGTGAAAGAATGCAACCTCTCCCTCGCTCGGCTGCTGTGCTGAGTGGTGGTGGGAAGGCTGATGTGTGAAGTACAATGCTGGCATGCCTACTCCTCCCTCTTTGTTCTTCCTAGGCTGGATCCTGCACCTTTGTTCAGGCAAGTGGCCCCTGCTCATGCATTTCACCCCACCGAAGGTAAAGGTGCCGTTTGGTTGAGTGAGGGTTGAAGTTTTCAGTCTCAAATCAATAACCTCAGCAGCTCTCTCCCTTGCTTTTTCAGGGAAATTGATGGCATTTAATTTGCCTTGAGCATTCCTTTTGCTGCTGTTGCTGTTTCTTTCTGCTCGTCCCCACGGACTCGTTTTCTCAAGGGTGAGCAGAGTGGGAGGGAGGCCCCAAGTAGGTAGGTAGTGCTAGCAAGGGTGAGCCGTTCTGCAGAAAACAAACATTGCGAGTAGTGGAATTGACTCCCTCAGCCCACTTGCCGCCCCTCCCTCCTTGCACTGATGCAAGGGTAGAGATTGAGTTTTCGCTCAGCTTGATTTCCCTTCCTCCTTTTGCTTTTCTTTTCTTTATTTTATTTTCTTGCCATGCTATTCAGGGTCATTCCCTGAACTCCATTTCCAAAATTCCAAGACACTTAATGGAACCCATGATTTCATCTTTTAGGCTGCGTCCAGATGTGCGCAGGTGCTTGGTTTCCCGGGGACAACTACCGGTGGCACACCTTGTAGTTGTCCCTGAGGAACATCCATGCCACCCGCACTCTGGCATGTGGCAGGTTACCCCAGGTGGGGTAGGAGAGGCTGGGGCCAGCACTGGGCAGCCTTACGTGGGGTCTTGGGGGCTTCCTAGGGCTGCAGTCTCAACGCTCTTGCCATGTAGAGCCTGGCTGGCAGTGAAGTGCAGCTCCTGCTGTCCAGGCTCTGGCTTTGGACGGTGCACGCTGATGTTACATGTGCCACTCCACTTATTTTTTTGGTGTATTTTTGAGCCCTGGATATCTAGGGATCAAAAAACCCCTCCACACTGCTCCCTTGCAGCATGGAGAACAACTGAACATGCGATCTGTGGTGCTGTAGACATGTCTGCGGCGCCACATACTGCATGGCCATGCTTGTCTGGATGCTGCCTTAGTGTCCTCTCTGAATCATCTTTCCTCAGGGACACACCACCAGTGGAGTGCTTGGTCTCTCCAGGATGAATTTGTTGCAGTGTTCATTTTTCTTTCTCAATAATTTCCTTTCCCTGGTAAATTTTAGCCATGAGGAAGGTAACATGTCACACTCCACGGAGATGTTGATCCCAGGTTGGTTCAGCACTTCATGCTTTAGACTTTCAGGAAAAAAGAGAAATTGGTTTACAACTTTGCACAAGGTCAGCCACACTCTGCATGACCAGAGATCAGCAGGCTGAGCCAGATCCTTAGCAGGTCTAAAGGAGCTGTGCTCCATTGACTTCAAGCGGAGCAGCTGATTTCCTCCACCTAAGGGATGTAGTTTTATGTCTCTGCTATTGTAACCCGCCCATTAGCGTGTGCTTGATCTTCAGATGATATGGCTCTGTACTCTGCCAGGTAGGTGGCTAAGTTTTTTTTTCTTTTTTTCTTTTAATGGAATATACACATCAAACTCCTATTGAAAGCTTTCGACTTAAACTGCAGAGATTTACTACTTTAGCTAAAGCTATAGACACTCATCCTATAATTCTGGAGGTTGTCAGTTGAATCTGATGGCCTGCTGATGGTCATCAGGCTACCAAATAGACAGGGGTCACCAGATTTTTTAGGCAAATCCTGATTATTTTTTAAATCTTGTTCTAGGAAATATATGCAACACAAGCTGGGGTGGGAGGGAAAACATGGTACCTGGCTGAGGGTCTGCCTGGTACAGCTTTATTTTCTGATTCCCTCTTCTTGCAGGGTCGTTTGAAAAGCCATTGTCTTACAGAATGGTGCTGGAGCAGAATGAGACCAAGAACTAAAACCAGAGGGGGGAAAAACCCTTATCTGATGTAAAATCTATCTGCATTTCAGGAGCTGTCAAAATGAAAAATGAAACCACAAGTTTGGCCTTTAAAAATATTAATTTATTTTAAAGATGAACTGCAGAGAGCTGGAAAAGAAGTCACCTTATCTTCAGGAAGGGGCCAGCAAGGCTAAATCCCTATCATTCTTCCCTGATCCCAAATGTCATTTCTCTGCCACCTTTAAATCTAGAAAAGGATCATGAGGATGTAATTGCCAGTCTTCTAAACATAATAAATCCCTGAAGCACTTTTGCTTTGTTATTAATGAGCCAGTCATCAAATGCACTAACCAGGGTTTAAGGTATTATATTTTCAATGGCTGCATTTGTCAGTTCTACCGACTGAAGCAGATTCAGTTCATTTTTCGACCTAGGGCACTATTTCTGGATTGCTTGACTACTGCTGCAATGTCTCATTGACAAGAGACAGGCCTAGCTGCAAAGATGAAAGAAATACAATTGCTGAATATTTGGCTGACAGATTGTTAATGGCCAGACATATCTACTGAGTGTTTTTTCACACATAGTTATGGAAAGGCTATTTTTATCTAAATAAGGCTTTGGACACTATTCCCCACATTTTTAGCCTGTTAATTCCATGTAGCAAATCACTGTAGCATAGTCCACAAGGGTGCTCATTCCCAAGTAATGTCATAAGCTAATATTTTATAGTGTTTGAAAAAATCATACAATTTTTTGCTTTCCCATAACTGTCAAAATATTTTGAAGATGTTTCCATAGTAAATTATATATCTTAATTTACTGTATCTAAATTTTAGGCTTAGCTTTGTTACCACAGTTACATATTGTGAAAGGAAATGCAGTTATATTCCATGCTTGAGTGGAACAGAAGTCAGAAAAAAAATAAAATCTCATGTAGAAAGGCTGATGGAGCAATGTAGATAAATGTAATAGCTTGCTGTCATATTGGACTAGCTTTTAAAGTGATCATTTGCCACGGTTCTACTACAGGCATCCCAAGAATGGGTGTAAGCAGCTGCCCACTAGTCCTACAACATGATCAATGAGTTAATGCTAATGATCAATGAGGTAATGTTAATGCTGCCCTGAGGAAGGACAGCATCTGTCCAATGAAGGGACATCTAAGCCATCTGCACAGCTGGTGCAGATCAGGATAGCTTCACTGGCGTCAAATGAGGAATGCTGATTTTCGCCAGCTGAAAACCCAACATGAGGCTCCTGATCAAAGACAATGGTCTGTATAATATCTGATAGCATGCTGGTTATTTCCCATTCCCATATCTGCCCTTTTAGGGCATTAAAAAGGTTGTGATGAAGCAATGTTGACAGTATCTGTAGACCTTGATTTATTGGGACACTAGCTGAAGAATTGCACTGGTTGCATTGCTTCCTGACAATTGGTGGAGCTCTTCCTGTTTATGGGCAAAAGGCTCTTGTCTATGCTGGACCATTTTAAATCTGTGAGTAGCCTATGAGGGTTTTGAATCAACATGTTTCACTGACTTTCTTACCCCAGTGCAGGTCCTTGGATTTTTCTTGTGTGCGCCCATTTTCTCTCCCGAAGACTCTGGTCTTCTTGCCAAGTTCTAGTGAACTTTCAGGTTTAATTTGCTTGTTTCAGTTCATATAAGAAGCCACTCAGAAGGTAGCAAAATGGCCTGGGAAACAAATCCATCTGTATGCTAATAAGATTTTGTAACTCCTGTTTTTACTGGAGGAGATGGATGCAGCCTCTGTGTTTTTCCCAGGGCAACACTGAATTGCAGTTTCCAATGAGAGTGATTCCCCCAGTCAGTATTGCTTCAGTTCAGTATGCACTGAGAAAAGACTTTCTGCAGCATAACGAACCTGGGACCAGAAGGAGATCTCACCATCCTTTGGTCACAGGCTTAAAATGTATGTATAATTTTGAATCACCATTTTTTATTGGAGTTCTAAATGGCTCAAAGATTAGGTGTGCCTTTTTGCCTATGTAAGCGGTGTGTAACAACTGTAGATCTCTCTTGAATCTTTGTACCTTTGTGTTGGACCAATTGTACAGCCAGAATGCGCTGTCCCATTCACTGATGAGGTGCATTGGAGAGTGATCCTGATGTTAATGCTTGTTCAGTGGGTGACAGCCTCGTTTGTCAGTGGGGTCGGCTGCAAGGAGCATGTTAACACAGAGCTCAATGAATTTCACTGACTTTTTATCCTCCTTTAGGTGCAACTCAAGGTGTATATTGCTCTCATTGTATCTGTCAGGGGTAGGTGCTGTAAGGCCTAGGTCCCCTTCAGCTTGGCGTCTTTCTGGTGAAATAACAATAAGGTATAAAAGGGGCCACGCTGTCCCCCAGCCATTCTCTGATGTTATTTTCTTGTCCACCATATCTTTGATCTCACTTCTGTTAGGGAGCTAGTTCTGCTGGGTGTTTCTTCCTAGGGTTCCACCTCCCCTGCACCCTACCCTTACCACTTTCTCAGTATCATGGGATGCTCTTATCTTAGGGGTACCCACCTTGGGCCAAGTATGGCAACCCTATCTGGGCTTCCAGGAATCCATGTCAGGTGCACAAAAAACCCCTCAGTGGGGCCTTGGACCCTTGATCGAAAGTTCAACAAAAAAAAAAAAAAAAAATGTCCTACCCATGTGCTGGGTCCACTGACAGGGTGCCCATGTGAACTCAAAATCAATATTTTTTAATAGTCATAGAACAGACCAGAATTAAATCAACAAGGGGACAATGCCCCCTATCAATTGTCCCAATTATAACAGTTCTCCAGAGGGCCCAACTGAAACATTAACTAATGCTTGAATCTGTTGTCATCCTCCCCCCCCCCCCCAAAAAAAAA
>NW_017728998.1:7983199-7986309 GCF_001723915.1 Gavialis gangeticus | reverse complement strand
CCCAAAAAAAAACAACCCACAAACATGCTCATCAATTTAACCCCTGCCCCTCCCATCTATAAAATGAGGTGGGCTATAAAGTCTCTCAGTGTCCCCGGAGTCACTTTTCCTCAGTTTACTTTCCCTTAACAATACAAAAAAAAAAAGGCCATCTCCTGGTGACTTCCACACTGCACAGCCCCTCTCCCAGTTCTCAGCTCAGCCTGTGCCACTCCTGATCTGGCTTCTCTTCATCCCATTCTAGCACATAGCTCCAGCGTCCTGCCTACTGGTACTTTCCTTAGGCAGCGATCCTCCAATCACCTGTGCCAACTGGTTGTGCTTGTCTGCTGCTCGCCATGGACTGGCACAAGTGGGCGAGTCTTCTGGCATCTTGTCCACCATGACTCTGCAGTCTCTCCCCAGCTGCCCCTCTCTGGGTGTGGTCACTGCCCATCCAGAGTGAGTACTGACTCCAGAAGTGTGACATGGTTCTCTGGTCCCCAACTATGTCCCTTACTCTGCCTGGGGTAAGTTGCAAAGGAGGGTCACCCTTGAGCTTCTCTCCCTTCCCAGGATCTCTCCTTCCACAGTATCCTAGCTTCTTGAGCTATTGAGATAATCTGACATCCTCTTACAAAGAGTCCCAGATTTGAATGTCTGTTTTCCATGGAGTGTTATGACTCTAAAATAGGCAATCCCTTCTGCTATAATAGAGACCCAAATGTGGTAACCTTGATGGGACACAGTAAAACCCATCTACTTATTTGAGCTGTAGCCTGTTTTATCAAAGAAGGAGAGAACAATATCCTTGAGGTGGCTCAGGTTCTTGGATGTTGATCTTCCAAGTTCAGAAGTTTGATTGTGGTAATTGGGATAGTCTCTCTTTTGCAGCATAAAAAGAATAAATCCTGAATAAATGTGAGCTTTATTTTGGGGGAATATCAGGGTGGAAATATTGAGATATGATGCTGGTAACTACTGCACTGATTGTGACTTAGACTTGCACACATTCATATGGCAGTAAGAACTCTTCTCCTCTGCCTGTCTGAATTCCATCTTGGCCTGGGCACTTATGAGTAAGCAAGGACCAGGTGCCGCCTTACCTACCCAGCTGAATGAGGAAGGGAAGCGAATGAGTACTGGGCTCTCATTTTCCCAGCACAAATTGAGAGTGCAGTGTGTCATAAGTTGCTACTAGGATAAGTCAACTGGAAACTACTACATTTCTCCACTATCCTCAATCTCAGAGGGAAAGAGAAGGAAGGGGAAAAGCTATGATTCACAAAGGTATCTGATCACAGTGCCTTTCTGGCTCCTCTTGGGGTTCATGTGACTGTGTGCAAAGTAGTAATCTAGCACTAAAGAGTTATCTTGAATGACTCTTGGCTTTGTGCAAATCCCAAAAAACAATACGAAGAAATTCTTTAGAGACGCGTCGCCAAATCTCAGCTTGCCATTTAATTTTGCCCTTCTATTGCCATTCACATCCTATGCTAACTACCATAATGCTTAGAGCTAATTTTTCAGTACAATAGGCCTAAGACATAGCTTTTGTTCCTTTAATACCAATTTTTTCCATTGAGATTAGCCCTTTAGTCAGTGTGTTATGAACTTACAAGTGATTAATGTCTTTACGTTTCCAACGCTGTTTGCAGGACTGAAGTTAAACTCATCAGAAAAGAGTGACTTCAGTAGTAAAACATCAGCATATGTTTTAGTGCTTATGGAACTACACACAGAAAATATACTACTCGTCATTACTCTACCCTAGATTGGAAATAATGAACATGCTAATGAGTTCCTCTCTTGCATGCACAACTTCATGTCATCATACTGCCACCTAGCAGTGAAAGTGAACGAGAAACTGTTGAGTAAAGGTGGATGAGGAACCAAAAGTGTTTATGCACGGGTGGTTCAACAACCAATCAGGGAACAGTAAAGTAGCATTAAGGATAGTAACATGCTGTCAATTCCATACATAAATAGAAAAACTCTTGTTTAAATCTTACAAATGATTTCCTTGTGGTTTGTGCTAATGTTTTAGCACATTTGTCGTTTAAACATAGGAAAGTTTTGTAATGAATGCTTGACGTTGTTTTATTTCCTAGCACTGTAATCAATGAGGCAAATAATCCATGGTTGTTAAGCGTTCTATATGAAGAACTAAAATGTATACAGAGCTTGCAACAGCATGAATAAATGCGTTCCTTCCTTTGGCCTTGAAAAGCTTAAACACACACACCATTTCTTAGCAACAGTTCACAATGTGATTTGGAATCTAACTCTCCTTAACATTAAAACTTCTTTGTGGGGTTCTTGTGATCATATTGGGTGCATCTATATGTGCAATTAATGCAAAGCAATAAACTCCAGAGCAGTTGGAGCCAAAGTAAATTACTCTCAAGTGCAGCATTGCAACATGTGCACCTAGGACAGCAGCATTTTGAGCTGGGGCAGACAAGGCCCAGGCTGGCAGGAGGTACATAGGGTCAGCCCTGGGCTCTAAGTGGTGGTATCAGGTAGTGGAGGGGCTGGGGCATGAGGGTGCTGAAAGTGCAGAGCTGTGTGGCTAGGCAGCAGGCAGGAGTCTGGCCCCTGGCTAGCTAAACTGACTGAGCACAATTTTTGCCCGCAGTCAGTGACTACATGTGCATTTAATTGCAGTAAATTACCCCGATGTAAGATAGTACTGTCCCTAACGGTACTATCTTACTGAAGATAGTACTGTCCCCAACAGTACTATCTTACTGTGGCATTAAGTAGTTTACAGTGGCCTAATACCATTGCGTGTGTAGACATTGACGCCTTACTCCACAGTTAATTAGTCTGCTCTGCAGTTAAACACAGGTGTAGATGTGGCCAGTGAAAAAGGCAAGAATCACCTGGCTCATGAGAAGTTTGGGGTATACTATACAAACGTCTTAAGTCCTGTCTCTGCCACAGGAATTAATCCAGTCATCTAAGCATCCTTTTCATAGTTTCATAGTTTCTAGGGTCGGAAGGGACCTGAGAAGATCATCTAGTCCGACCCCCTGCCATGGCAGGAAAGAGTACTGGGGTCAAACGACCCCAGCAAGGTGTTCATCTAACCTCTTCTTAAAAACCCCCAGGGTAGGAGCCTGCACCAC
>NW_017728998.1:7975592-7982336 GCF_001723915.1 Gavialis gangeticus | reverse complement strand
TTAATGAGAACGGGGTGAGAGACAGTGTCAAAAGCCTTCCGGAAGTCCAGGAAGACTTTTCTTTCCATCTGGAAGTCTAAACCCAGAGCATGCAGTTTCCTCTAGATAAAAAACAGAGTGGGTCAATAAGGGCCCTGCCACATGTTCAGATTAAAGCTTGATTGAAACCAGCTATGAAGTTGTTATACATTTTCAAGCACTAACTTTGTGGCTGGTTGGCTCTTTTTATAGCTGGATGGACATTTTTATGGCATGATAATTACTTTGCATAGGTGGCAGGTCTAAATTTATTGCACGATTAACTAGTTTATGTGTAATATATATAATGTGTGGCAAGGGCCAAAGAAATGTGCCTCCATCAGTCAATACATTTGCATGTCACTGCTTCATTTGAGCATCACAGAACCCTGCCGGATCAAATCAGGGATGGCTATGAAATGGTAAGAGGAAAATATTCATTGAGCTTTTACAGGGCTTTAAACTTCAACTCAGAGAAATAAATGTGAGAGTGGGGAGTTTTGCAGTAGGTACAAAAAGGTGGGATACGGCTGAACCATATTGGCATGCAGGTATTTCCAGCAGTTTACCGTGTTCAAAATCCAGCTCTAGATATTGCAATCAGAGCCACCTGCTAATAAGAAGCAAACAATTTTCCCAACCTTCAGCCTCAGAAAGCAAGGGCATTTTTAACTAAGATGCACTGAAATCTATAAGCAGAAGCACTGAATCACAGAAATGTCTGTCTGTTGTATTCCCTGAGCAGAATTTTAGGTTTATGCTGTGGAGTGCATAAACAGGCCAGCAGCCAGGGCGGTATATATAAGCATGAAAGGGGGAAAATACTGGGAGTTCATAAATCTGCACTGTGAAGTAAGCAAGTGGAGCAAGTTGGTAGGAGAATTGAAACAGGGTGCTCTTTACACATAATTAGCAGACAGGAAGTGGTCGAGTAATAGAGATGGAGCACAGGGCTCCTGTGGTCTGTCCCTGTACTCTAGGCCTCCATTCCTATTTACTCTGTTGATGACAGATTCACCGCACGACCGCAGGTATGCCGCTTATCTGTCCCAATTCACCCATCTATTAAATGGGTATAACACTATTTATCTACTGTGCAGAGTGTTGCTAGACTCAGCTAATTAGCTGAGTCTAACTAATTAATTACAAACATTAGTTTGTAATGATCTTTGGGATCCTCGTATGAAAGGCGCTCAATAAGTGCAAGTTAATATTATTAATAGTCCACCCTCTCATTGTATAAAGGCACGTTGCATTTTATTTACTATTTATAATTACCTTGGAGTGCTGAAACAGATGGGTCTGGAAAAAAGATTTAAGTAGCCGACAACATACTGGAAAGTAAGAGTGAGATGGTGATGTGTTACTGATCTGAATAATATGTGGGTCAATATGATATATTATTTTGTGATAGGGTGTCCTGGTACTTGTAAAATGCACCATAGTTTCCCATGTCTCCTTCCCTGTGTACAGCAGCCTCTGTGGGATTTGTTCTTCTCTACGGCCTGAATCCTTACCCAACTACAAATAAAAAAATTATTAAAGGGAGGTGCTGGAGAAAGGATGAAAGCCTTGTCTTCCATCCCTCCTGCCCTTCATCCTCCTCCAGGGAACAGGCTACTCCTTAACTAGTACTCCTACTCCCAAAAAGAGAGTGGAGGAAACTAGTTACATATTAATTGGCCTGACCCTGCATCAGCCTGCTGCAGTAGAGTGAATAAAGCATCATTAAAGCTCAGATGTACTGGGCCAGAGGAGTGGATTCCTTATACAAGCCCTTCCTGTCTTGCAGTCTTCCCCCCACTGCTTTGCAGTACATCCTTACCGTACAACCTTCTTCAGTCACTAGGGCTTTTCTCCCCAAGTCACTTAGGGCTTGTCTACATGAGGAAGTTAGCACCTGGGGCTGCTGATTTGTGGTACCTTAGGTTCCTCTGCACTGACTTCCTATGTGGATGCTCTTAGGGGGCGCGTCTACACGAGATGCTAAAAGTGCAGTAGTCGGATTCTGCTACGCATTACCTCATCATGGCAAAAGCCGTGGAAATGCAATAACTCACAGTAGATTTAGTGTACTGCTCATTATCATCATTTAAAAGAAGTGCACCAGCACTACTGCAGAGTAGCACCGATTACCGCACATTAAGTTAGTACCTCTTATTACAGGTACTAAACTTAATGCACCGTAATTATGACACATTAATGCATGTGTAGGTGTGCCTGGTGTGTACTAATTGTGCCTTTTGTGTACACAAAAAGGGTCTATGCAGGGTGCCAGTGGGGGCTTGTGCATCCTGGCTGTACCATGTAAATGAGCCCAGTAAAAATATTTGAGTTGTTGCCAGTGGTTGTACTAGTTCTCCCTGCAGAGGGTAGGTTTTGGAGATGCCTTAATTAGCAGGTAACATTTTCCCCTCCAAATCATTGAAATAATTATCTGTTAGCTTACAGGCATCAAAGATATTTTAGCACTTCCCCCCCACTCCAAAAACCTGTAAGGACCAGTTTTGCCCTGAGGTAAGTGTAGCATCTCCACCTGAACTTTGAGGGCACATTTTGGCTTTGACGTGTGTGGAGACTTTTTTTTTTAAATAAATTACCCCAGTTCTGACAGGTTTGGTCAGCTGCCTAATTTGAATATCGATAGGGAGATGGCCCAGCTGTCTGAGCTTTGGGCTTGAAATGCTTGGACTCCCTGGAAACACAATTTAAAATATTGATGTGTTTAACACGGCCCTTTATTCTTCCAAGGTAGATAAATAGAGTGTTTTGCAGCTTGCTGTCATTTGAAAGGTATCTTAAAATTGAGTTTCTTTTCAGTCCTGTGTTTTGCTGCCTCTTTAAAAAAAAGTGTGGCTTATCCTGGGTTTTTCCACTGTGTACTATACACCACAGATTATGCTTTAGACTTTTATTATCTGTGGGTGGGTCCGGTCCCATGATCTGCTGAGCGGCTCCCAAGGGGTGATGAACTCCCATTAAAGTCAGGGACCCTGGGGTTGCTTTTAACCTCATGGAATCAGCCTGTGTACGTGGACTATGGAATATCCTTGCATACTATAAATCCATAGTGCCAGCTCCATACTAGAAATGTTTAGGGTAAATCCCTGGCTCCATTGAAGTTGATGAAAAACCTTCCATTGTTTTTAGTGGGGCCAAGAGTTTTACCCTAAGAAAACAAGGTGCATCATCTCGAAGGCCCTGATTCAAGCATCCTGATGCTGCAGTCCTACTGAAATCAGAGGAGCTTAAGCGCACACCTAAGGGTGCAGACAGAAGTGCAGCTCCCAGCTGTAACTAGGAACACTTTCTGCAAAGCAGTCTGAGTTACAAGGTTACCCCGGACCAAACAGAAGTTCACTGTTTGTTCCAGGAGAGAGGGGGATCTATCTGTGGGTTGGCAGCCTGCAGCCAGGTTCCCATACCAATGGCCATGGCTCTGCCAGCGATCACTGTTTTCAGAATGGGAGGGGGGAAAGGGAGCAGAGGGAGCTCACTCCTGGGGCTCCCCAGCTGGGGCTGAAGGGTGGGGTGGGTGCAATGGAGCCCCCCCAACCTAAGGGGGTCTGAAATACACCCACCCCACCCTTCAGGGCAGGGGCTGAAAACCCACCGGACTGAACTCCCTCTGCTCCCTTTCCCCCCTCCCGTTCTGAAAACAGGGTCAGGCTTGGAGCTCCACAGACACAAGTTACAAAAGGCACTAAATTTTGCAATGAAAGGTCAGATTTTCACCCAGTCAGCCATTTTTGAAGCTGTTTGCAGCTGTGCACTTGTGTCTGGTCACAGCTATAATCTGCTTTCTGTGGCCAGATCCAGCAAAAATTGCCACTTCTCTCCTCACCTTTATGCTTTCCCGAGTATGAGCCCCAAACCCGGGAGAGTTGCTGGGGGTAGCCTGCAACAGGAAATCACCCATAGGACTTAATCCAGTTATTGTATGTTGTACATTAACCAAGCATACATGATCTTTGTCTATCTTACAGTAATGCAGTCATTACGTTTATATTTAATTTGCACTTCTTGTGCTTACTAGCAACCAATCTGGTTGTTGTTTCCTTTCAAAAATTGTTGCAAGCTAACAATGCCCTTGAGTCCCATCTGGGACTCCTTTGTTTTGTCTCTCTCTGAGGACATTGTGCATTTCCTTCGCTGCATATAGCTGTAGCTGCTTCTAGGTAGCAGTGTTGGGTAGTGTCAGATAGGTGCTGCAGTAGCCCTAGTCTCATGCTCACTCTCCTGCATTATGATTTTTTTTTAAAATTGATTCAACTCCAGAAACCAAAATCCGATTAGCCCAAGATTGCACCTGCATTTCCCGTTCTCGGGAGGGTTTAACACACCGCTTCTGGCTCCTGTAGGACACAGCGAGGGCCAGTGAACATTGAGGTCTTGCTGATTTTCCTTTCGTGGCATATATCATATTGCGGCAAGAATCCCACATTTCCCTCCGCATTCCTTGAACCTGCAGGTACTGTCACTCCCAAGGAGAGACAATGTTGCCCAATTTTTGTGTCCCTGTCTCCCTCCCCCATTGCAATATCCCTCCTGACGGCAAGCAATGCTGCATTGTGTGAGTTTCTCATTCCCTGAGTCCTTGAAACACTTTTGAAAATGGGGAAGGTGCAGAGGGTGATAGAGCTTGGAGGGGGAAGGAGAGTACTTGCAGATAACTAAATGCTGCCTTAATAATCTTTTGACAGCCTTTGAATTCCCTGAAACACCGATGCTAATTTTTATTCTGCTTTACTTTCATCTGTGTACCATAGTTTTGCTTTAATAAGTTAATACATATCAGCTATAGATTTTATTTTACATTCTCATGAATAATTGCTTTCCAGCTTTGATAAGCAGGATGTAACCAGGGTTAGGATGATAAACATTTAACAAAGACAGTCATTTTCCAGTGTGTTCTTTCCATGTATTTATTAAACTAATTATTTTAGTGTATGCCTCCCAGCTTCCCAACCATTTGAGCTCTAGTTGTTATAACAGTAACTCAGCATTTTTAAACTTTGCAAATTTGTTTTACTTTCAGTGACCTAGATAATGGGGCTTTTAAAAGTAGTGCAGTATTCCAGGGTATTTTGTATTTGTTTCTGGTTAACTTACAGTTTCTCTGTTCCTTGTCTTCATCTCCCAATAAAGTTTATGCAAATAACTTTGGATTTTTTAATAAGACTAATATTTGTTCGTCTCCGTTCAAATAGTAGATTTGTGTTAAACCATAGTTCCAAATACTTCTGTTGCATGAGAGAAGGGGATTGCTTGTAATGCTTTCATTATACTGCTACTCTGTTAAGCTTGAATTGTCATTATGATTAGACACCCTAATTTTCTGTATTCAGTATTAATTATATTCAAATCCCATTAGATTTACAGTTACCATGCATGGTCCTTTTTATTTTATTTTTTTACAAATATGTTTTTAAGTAACTCCAAGACATGGGAGCTGATCTTCCAAGTCTTGCTCATGCATTGGTTTCACTGGGAAACTGTGTGTGTGCATGCACACAAGTAAATTACTTGAATTTCTTACCGTTTACTTGAACCTCTGAGGCATCCACATATGGCAATGAAGGAGGGCATTAAAGTACCAGTGGCAGAGTGTACCACGGGGGAGTACAATGAAGTCCTGCTAAGAAGCAAGGCATATGAACTCAGGCACTAATGTGTCTGTCCACGCTGCTTCCAATAGTTAAACTAGCTCCGGTATCGCTGCACAGCACTGCATGATGTCCCGTAGATATACCTGGACCGGCAAAACCAATAAGAGTTAGACCTTTTCTGACTGAGGGCAGAATCAGAGCTCTTTTTGACCTCTGCAGTTTTTTGATGACGCCCTTAGAATGGATTGCATTTCCAAAGTTGAAATTCATTTGTGAATCTTGGAAAATGCTGGTTTACAGAGAACTGAAGGGGAGGCACCCATCACTTATTTGACGATATCATAGGCTTGCACGAGGCCAAATATGTTCTTCTGAGATAATATAAAGTCAAGTTCATCTTCATATATCTAAGCTGCATGGTGCTTGGGTATGTCAGCCCAATCTGTTTTCTATGCATTTAAAAGCTTCCTCTCAATTATGAATACAATTACTCATCATAACCACTGGAACATACCCACAACCCTGTTTATTGCCTTGAGCTGGATTGTAACTTGGACCAAACCTCCTTGGAGGAGAATAAAAGGAAGTAAGGCTCCCATTGTACATCCAGCAGGCTACTTAAACCTTGGTTTATTCCCTCTTCAGAGCAGGTGGATAGGGATTTTAGAGAGCTGAGCAGCAAAACTGAGTGGTCTTTGAGTGTGGCCTGCCCTGTTGCTGGAATAACAGCAACTGCTAACCCTTTTCCCTTCAAGCAAGAAGGAACCCAAGGGGGAAGTGGGAGAAATGCATGGCAATGACCCAGAAGCTCCCACATTAATCCAAAGGTTTGCCTCTCATTTCTCAGACCCATAGCTAAAGTTAAAATTCAGCCCCATCTAGCACTGACATTTGTCTCTTCTTCTTATTGTCCCAGTATTAATCTTCAAAGGAAGTTCTCTGTAGCTTCCCCTCTGTGAAATGCTGATTAGGAGTCATTCTCTCACTTACAATCTTCTCTTCCTCAGTCTAAGCCACTGAATCTCGCCTTACTACTTCATTCGGATCTTAAACCTTCCTTTTAATTCTGTCATTTACCTACAAAGTGGTTCTTGGTACTTTTTATGAATGGCCACTG
>NW_017728998.1:7965203-7970592 GCF_001723915.1 Gavialis gangeticus | reverse complement strand
AAGTTCTCCGTAGCTTCCCCTCTGTGAAATGCTGATTAGGAGTCATTCTCTCACTTACAATCTTCTCTTCCTCAGTCTAAGCCACTGAATCTCGCCTTACTACTTCATTCGGATCTTAAACCTTCCTTTTAATTCTGTCATTTACCTACAAAGTGGTTCTTGGTACTTTTTATGAATGGCCACTGCATAAAACTGGTGTTTATTGTGACAAGCGGCCCCGAATAATATCTGATATTGCAGGCCATGATGGAAAGGTACTGAGAGACACAAAAGACTGCCATGGCAGACGGAGCTCATAACAACCTTATTTGCATGGATTTATGTCCCTCGTACAAACTTTAAAAGCTGCTGTTTTCACATATGATACAGAATAGTTGCAACAAGGGATTCTTACAAGTGCTGGTTGAGTGACTCGTTACTCCAGAGGCGACTCGGTTCTAGGAAACTCCTCAAAGTCTCTATTTTCTAGTTTATGAGGACTTGAAACGTCCTGGCTGAGATTCTTTCAGCCTCTAATGAGCATCTTTATTCTCCATAGACTCTTCACACCAGTTGGGGAGCCAGCTATTGAGCAATCTTGCAAAATGTCAGCTCTCAGCAGGGAATAAGGAGAACAAAAACTTTCTAAAGCTGCTTTTCCACCTGGCTCCAAATATTTAATGGTTGTCTAGAGGGAAGGGGAAATTGGTTTACATACATCATGAGGAGGCTCAGGTGGAGCAAGAAATGTAATGCGATGTATCATGCAGCAGACTCAAAGTGGCGGGAGCCACTCTACCTCAATAATAGCAAGGAAAAAAGTCTCCGGATCAATTAAACTTTCTGAGTCATTGCTTAAAAGAGAAAATAGTTGCTTAATCTGGCCTCCCTTGACAGTGCTTGATCCAAACCCTTTGAAGCCAAAGACATTCTTTCTATCAGCTTCACTGAGCTATGGATCAGGCCCATAACGATCCTCCTTTCTACCATGACTCTCTTCTCCTGGTGGAATACTTCTTTCACTTGGTTGGTGTACTAGATTGAGAGGCTCTCAGTAAGCCAGCATGCATTCTTTATGAGAGTAATGAATAAAGGAAAACCAGACAAAGTCAAATTAAAACTTTCCATGTTACAGGAACGTTATTACGGTAGTTCAAGCAGAAAAAAGAAAAGAAAAGACAAGAATTACAAAAACTGTGGTAGCACTAAGGTAGAAGAAAAATGTAACAGGGGGCCTACAAAGCAGAATTTAGTTTACTGAGACAAAGCCTAGTGTAACAGTGTTATGCCACGAAATTGTGCTGTTAAACACTTGAAAGAAACTACAGCTGTTGTATTGTACGAAATGAAGTCAAGTTTATGTTGCTTCTTTTGTTCCTTTTTATTTGAACAGTGTTAACCGAGTGCAGTGCCCTACAGTTCATGTCAAATACTTGTCAGTCCAGGTGTATGTATATGTATTATGTATGTATATGTATATGCGGTATGTGTGTATTTGCATGTATGTATATGTATATACATATGGATATGCGTGTGTGTATTTGTATTATATATGTATATATATGTGTGTGTATATAAGTGTATGCATATGTGTGTGTATATATGTGTATGTATGTATGTATGTGTGTATATGTATATATATCTATATGTAGATAGATAAAATGATATTAATGAGATTTTTCATTAACACAGGACTGTGCTTGGCCTTTCAAAATCCTTTAAAAAGGAAAGAAAATATACCTGATCAAAAATGTGAGGGCATAAGAATTTGATCAAGAGATATTTGTTTTGTGTTGGTTTTCTCCTTCCCTCTCCCCCACCATATTCATACTAGCAATACATTATACACAGATATGGGTTTTTCATTTTTTTTTCTAATACTGCACTTGGATTGTAATCTTCCATCCAGAGTTGTAAATAATTAGCCCATAAAAAGAATCTGACTTTTCCCCCCACCACAATACATAGGCAAAAAATATTTTGCTTGACTGACATTCTGTATTTATAAGACAGAAAGAGTTTTACCAGTGTTAAAAGCACACACAAGTGCCAGGCTCTGGGAATTTGGCCCCTGAAACATCAGCTTTGCATGAAAGTGAAGTGAACTAATCTACAACTGGGTTTTGAGTTGGAAATAATGAGATTTGGTTTTGAGTTATTTTTCTGAGCTAACAGCATTATTGGCAGATTCAATTAACCAGTCTCAGGTAGCTGAGCAAAAAAAAGAAAGACCGGGGAGAAGGAACAAAAGCAAAACTTGCTTCCTAGTGCAGAAAGTACAGGCGTTGCAAATAATGGGTTTAATTATTTTTTATCAAAATAAGGCAGAAGTGAAGCTGATCAAAAGATATTTAGGATTAAGTTACAAAGAGTTAAATGGAGTGGAGAAAATGTAACTGGAAAATTCTGTTGTTGTTACTTTCATCCGAAAGTGAATCCTATGGAGGTGCTGATTTTTTCCCCCCATAGTGAGATAAGCCCTTTTGTAAAACAGCAATGGTATAATTGAAATCCATTTTACATGATTTCTCCTCAGATGATTTTGAATTAGATCAATTTATATTCCATGAGTATAACCCAACGAGACTATAAAAGCAGCCACTAGAATTGTTTTTGTCCATGGGCAAAGCTGGTATTATTTGCTGATTCATTACACTCTCAGCAGGATGCTTTATTTCAAAAGCTACCTGGAATTATTACTGGCAAAAGCACACTAAACTAAAATAAGCTTCACATAAAAAAAATAAATAAAATAAAGGGAAAATGATAATAGTGATTAAGACTAACATTAGATGGCCACTTTGATTAAAATGTTATGTTTAAATGGTAATAGGTTCAAACTGACATGAAGGGTTTCAGTGAACTCCAACTTGGATTGCACCTGTTTAACTAGAGTACTATGTGCATGATGAAATGGCTGAAATAATGGTCATTGCTTCAGTTAATGTTTAACAATATAAACATCAGACAACAGTTGTAAAATGAGAATTGCCGAAAATGCCTTTTGCATTTAGGTTCTAATTTTAGAAATAACCTCCATCGTCTTGGCCTGCTGATGTATAGCTGTCATAGCACGGAAGTAATTGAGTTTCCTAGGCATTGTGACCACTGATACAAATTTGCAAAGCAGATTACGCTGCAGAATACAATTTCCAGCCTGACCTCTATAACATTATTTTCCGGTGTGGGAATAGGAGTGTATATGGAAGGAAATATAACCTAAGTGCACCTAATTTGTAAAAATGTGCAGTCTGATGTTAACCCAGTAAGATTCATTTTGATTCATTTGATACCAGATTATGTGAGGACTTCGCATAAGGGAGTTATCATAAAACTTATTATCTGTTATTACCCAGGCAGAGAATATTGTTTTAGGTGGCTGTAAATTGAAACCTGAGGAAAAGTTTCATTTTCTGCAAGCGTCCAGGGTGGTGAATAGTGCAGCACTTTCCCTGCGCTACGTCCCCCAGCACAACTGATGGCCAGCCTGATTCACACTCTTTTGAGTTGGGCATCAAAATAAGCAGCATCAAATCTCTCATAGATGTTATCTGGGAAGCGTGCGCATCCTTTGCCCTCTGTCCGTTGACAACGGGGCATCGTTCATCGGTGCCACTAGATCATCTTCAGTCCCTGGCCTTGGCCTGAATTCAGATTTGTGCCAAGTCAGGGATATTTGCTTCAACTTAATGAGTGTAACATTTGCTACCTTCTCTCTAAGTTTGTTCGTGAAAAAGGGGTTGTGACACAGAGGGGTTATTAGTTTGAACCAGTGTATGCAGGATTGAATGTTGGTCCCAATGCTGTGGGAAGAAAAGAAAATGCCTTCCCCAACCAACTGTTTCAGCCACAATTGCTACCAGTGGCTTGTGACTCTCATAAGCCAGGAAATGGTGTTAGCTTTGCTTCTGCATTCATGAACTTAAGTGAATTTCCTTTGCTTCACGCAGCTATCTTGGACTTGATGTTTGATGACAAAATGCAAAGCAGGACCGCCTGCTTCCTCAGCCTTTCTGGACCTGTGGTTGTAAGGTGCCCTCGAAAGATATACTGGCTGAGCACAGGGCTTGTGATGCCATCCAGTCAGTGCTGCAAGCTATATCACATGTTTCAGCATCAACGAGGTCGTGGGCTGTTTGTTGCCAGTAGATCTTGTCTAAATTGGCATCAGCGTTAGTTCATATTGCTCTGTGCCATCTGCTTCCAGTCCATGACCTGTTCAGTGTAGCTATCTGGAACTGGTTTCTTATATCTGCTTTGTTTCCTTGGAGAGTTCCTCCTGAACTGAGAGGTGTAATAGTAGGTTTTGGGATGATGTGAATGGAGATACAGTTATCTGAGATTCCCAGCTCCATGGAAAAGACAGGTCTGCTGGCTGCTTTTGGGAACTGTAATCTAGTTGAGGCCCGAGAATGAGCAGGACTGGCCCAATACGTTCTGGAGTAGCAGGGGGCGCAATGAAAGCATAATGGCATAACAGCAGTGGAAATAACGTGCATCAATAAGCCCAGCAAGAAGGGTTGGTGTCAAGGCTTTCGAGTGTCCGTTCATTTTAAAAAGGGCTCGGTGGTCTTGTGATACCCCAGTTGCTCTTACCTGCTTTGGGGTAGACGCAGTGGAGAGGAAAGGAGAGAAGAAGTCCTTATTGTGCAGGAGTGGTTGAGCAACCTCTCAGCAGATTGTGATAAAGTCTGGAGGGACAAGGCTGGGTTTCAAGACTCCTTGTCTGTAAAGGATGCAAGCCCCTTGGTTCCCATGCTGGAAGGTGAGGCTGGGGAGGTGACTCAGCTTCTCTTTCACCATTTCTCTCATTTTCTGCTTTCAAAGTCTCAGAAGTGAGTGGGAATTGCTACCCTGCTGCTTCCAAGGGCCCTTGGCAGCAGAAGAGAATGGTTCCTGCTGTTGCTACTGCTGCATCCCACTTGGGGTGATGATGTTCAAATGGCTCTTATGCAATGCATGTGGGGAAAGATGAGAAATAAAACAAGCCCTTGGGTGCAGAAGCACACCCGAGGATTTCCTAGCTCAGCTTGCAGCACGGGTGCCGCAACTGGCACAGGCAGCCTCTGTGTGGCCCGCAGCAGAGATCAGAAAGAGGACAGCAGCAGATAGGGCGAGGAGCAGAAGGCAGAGCAGGAGATCAGGCAGGGAGAACAGGACAGTAAGCAGGGCAGGAGATTGGGTAGGGAGCAAAAAAACCCCAAAAAACCAGAGCGGCAGAAGAAGAGGATTGGAGTCGCTCTCAGGGATGGTGTGGGGATAATTTGTGGCACACCCACCAAAAAGGTTGGCCCCTGCTGCCCTGGCTAATCCCTCTCTCCTTTAGGCCTCATGGAGCACTTTTTGGCTGCATGACAGCACAGGTTAGCTACGTGGGAGGAAATGGGGCGCTGTGCTGTCTAAGGTGGCA
>NW_017728998.1:7959299-7960203 GCF_001723915.1 Gavialis gangeticus | reverse complement strand
TCCTTTAGGCGTCATGGAGCACTTTTTGGCTGCATGACAGCACAGGTTAGCTACGTGGGAGGAAATGGGGCGCTGTGCTGTCTAAGGTGGCACATGGTTCAGACCACTGCTTTTGAGCAGCTTAACTTTCCTGCTGCCCAGGCCACCCCCAGGTCCTGGGGGAGGTGAGGACAGTGGCTTCTTTCCAAAAAATCAAGAGAGATCAGCCCGTATCTCCAAAGAGCTGGGCTGATGTTGTCCCCCACGCTGGCACGGCGGGAGAGCTTTGGGGCACTAGAGGGGATTTGGGGAAAAAGAAGGGGCAAGTTGCAGGACACTCTGAAGCTTTCCTTGCTGTGCGCTGTTCTCCTGCAAGTCTGTAGACAAGACCTCTTTGCTCATTGAATTCAGTTCAGCAGGAGCAAATCCCAGCTTTGATACAGAGGCTTGAGAGAGCCTTTGGCTTCCTTGCCTAGGGAAAGAGTCTTGTTTTGCTAATGTGCGTTTATCACTGAGATCAGCGATGTCTCGACGTTGGTTGCTAGCCCTACAATTTCGGCAGGTAATTTGTCTGTCACAAACAGCGAAGATCAGCTACAGGTTCTGCTTATTATACAAAATATTTTAGTCTGTGTATTGAAAAATGTCAGCTGCTTTGCTTGGGTTGACTAATTAGAGCTTTTTACATTCCCCTTGGAAAGCAGATCACAATCGTAAGCCCCTGTTGTTATTATTAATGTTCGCAATAACGCAACCTACTGCTTCTCTGAATGAGCGGGACTTATTCTACTTGAAATGCTTTCTGTCTTCACAACATTAGAAGAAATGTTTCTGCTTTCTTACTCGAAGCAAAGATTTTGAGCCGCATCTTCAAGATGCATGATCGCCATTTGGGCCATTGGGACACTCTTTTTTTTTTTTTTTT